>NC_052058.2:103167634-103475086 GCF_903992535.2 Arvicola amphibius | reverse complement strand
ATCTACTTCAACTTCTTTCTTTAAAGACTTAAAGTTATAGTGAAATACCTCTTTGGTTAGTGTTATCCCCAACATATTTTATGTTATTTGTGGCTATTGTGAAATATAATTTTTCTTTGATTTCTTTCTCTACTTTTTATCATGTGTATATTGGAGGGTTACTGAATTTTTTTGAGTTGATCTTGTATCCTGCCATATTACTGCAGGTATTTATCAGCTGTAGGTGTTCCCTAGTAGAATTTGTGGGGTCACTTATGTAGAGTATCATATCATCTGCAAATAGTGAAAGTTTAACTTCTTCCTTTCCAATTTGTATCCCCTTGATATTATTTTGTTGTCTTATTGCTCTAGTTAGAACTTCAAGAACTATGTTGAATATATATATATATATATATATATATATATATATATATATATATAGAGAGAGAGAGAGAGAGAGAGAGAGAGAGAGAGAGAGGACAGCTTTGTCTTTTTGTGATTTTAGTAGAATTACTTTGAGTTTCTCTCAATTTAATTTGATATTGACTGTTTGTTTGCTGTATAATACTTTTATTTTGCTTAGATATGGTCCTTGTATTTCTGATATCTCCAAGACCTTTATCAAGAAGGGGTGTTGAACTTTGTCAAATGCTTTTTCAATATCAAAGGATATTACTATATTTTTTCTTTCAGTTTATTTATATATTGATTATGTTGATAGACTTTGGTATGTTGAATCATCCCAGCATCTCTGGGGTGAAGCCAACTTCATTATGGTAGATGACTTTTTGAAGTGTTCTTGGACTCAATTTGCCAGTATTTTATTGAATATTTTGTATCAATATTCATGAGGGAGATTTGTATGTAACTCTTTGAGTCTTTGTGTTATTTTGGTATCAGGGCAACTGTAGTCTTATAAAAAGAGTTTGGAAGTCTTCCTTATGATTCTATTATGTGGAACAATTTGAGTTGTATAGGTGTTAGCTCTTCTTTGAGATTCTGGTAGACTTCTGTGCTGAAATCATCAAGTCAGGCCCTGGACTTTTTTTTTGGTTGGGAGGCTTTTGATGACAACTTCTATTCCTTTGTAGTTTATATGTCTATTTAAATTGTTCACCTGGTCTTAATTTAATTTTGACATGTGATACCTGTTCAGAAAATTGTCCATTTCTTTTACATTGTCCATTTTTGTGGAGTATAGGAATCGGTTAGGGAAAGACCAAGTAAAATAGTGAATTGTAAAATATACAGAGAGGACCAAGAGTTGAGTGACCTCCCATCTGGTGGGACACACCACTCTCTAGGCCCTCCATACTGGTGCAAAACCGTGGGCTTCTCATCCACCTGGGTCAGCTTGTCTACCCAGCCAGCAGCAGGCAAGCTTCCTGCAGGTAGATGGCTCCAACACCGTCATCCCATCATTTGGACCCTGTAAGCAACAATCCCCACTCAGCACACAAAGGTTCCTATTCCCTATGACCTCAGAGGAACTCTGAAACACAGACTGCAACTACACAAAGAGAATCAAGAAGTGAATGACCACCCACCCAGTGGGGCACCTCACTTACTAAGTCCTCCATACCAGGGAAAAACCCAGGCATTTCCCCCACCTGTATAAGGTTCTCTAGCCAGTCAGCAGGCAATCTTCCTGCAGAAAGGCTGCTCCAACATCCCCAGCACATTGATGAACTCTGTAGGCTACAAGTCCCACTCTGGGCTCCAAATTCTCCTATCTTCCCACCCCTGCAAACTCGGATAAACCATGAAGCACATGCTGTAACTGTACAGAGAAGAACAAGAAAGAAGAACTCCTAAACATAGGCTGTGACTGCACAGAGTGAACAAAGGGAGTGAACCAAAAGAGCAGACCAAGAGAGACACTAAGATACCATCTTACACCTGTCAGAATGGCTAAGATCAAAAACAACAATGATAGCTTATGCTGGAGAGGATGTGGAGTAAGGGGAACACTCATCCGTTGCTGGTGGGAATGCAAACTTGAACAACCACTCTGTAAATCATTATGGCAATTTCGCAGAAAACTTGAAATCATCCTACCTTAGAATCTAGCAATACCACTCTTGAGCATATACCCAAAGAATGCTCCTGCATGCTACAAGGACATCTGTTCATCTATATTCATAGCAGCATTATTTATAATAATCAGAACCTGAAAACAACCTAGATGCCCCTCAATTGAAGAATGGATAAAGACAATGTACATTTACACAATGAAGTACTACTCAGCAGTAAAAAGCAATGACATTTGAAATTTGCATACAAATGAATGGAACCGGAAAAAATTATCCTGAGTTAGGTAACCCAAATCCAGAAAGATGAACATGATAGGTTCTCACTTATAAGTGGATACTAGCTGTACAGCAAAGAATAATGAGCCTATAGTCCATGACCCCAGAGAAGCTAAGTAACAAGGTGAACCCTAAGAAAAATGTATGTAGATCCACCTGAGAATTACAAATAGACATAATCTCCTGACAAAACTGGGAGCATGGGGTTGAGGGGAGAAGGGAGGGCAGAAGGGGAAGAGGAGAACAGAAGGGGAAGGGGGAAGAAAACTTGAGGGAACAGGATAGTTGAGATGTTGGAGGGACAGAGATAGAGAGCTAAGAATGGAATATTTTGATTGAGGAAGCCATTGTGAGGCTGGGAAGACATCTTTCACTAGAGAAATCCCAGGTATCCACAAGGATGACCCCAGCTAAGATCCTAAGCAAAAGTAGAGAGGGTGCCCCAACTAACCTTGCCCTTTAGTCCAATTAATGACTATCTTAAATGTCACTATAGATCCTTTATCCAGCAACTGATGGAAACAGAGGGAGAGACCTGCAGTGGAACACTGGGCTGAGCTCCCAAAGTCCAGTTGAAGAGTGGGAGTCTAGATATAGTAGGGAGGGCCTTGGACCTTCCCCAAAGCAATGTACCTTACCCTTTCTGAGGAGTGACTGGATGGTGGGTGAGGTGGGGGGAAGGTAGAGTGAATGGGAGGAGGAGAGGGAATGGGAACTAGGATTAGTGTTTAAAATGATAAAAGATAGTCTGTTTTCTATTTTTAAAAATAAAATAATAAAATGTTGCATTGTAGTTTCCCACAAATAAAATTTTTCCTACCCGAGATAGGAAGGGAATATCTGAGATCCAGGAAGTAAACACATTTTATGTGTCTGGAAGCTGAAACTTCAGATCCCCAGGCCCATCCACAGGGTTATATAACCAGTGAATCCCTGCTGGGAGCGGACTCACAGTCAAAGTACTGGTGGAGATTCTCCAATTCTCTGTCTGCCTGCAGGTTCTGCAGAGAGTGTCTAGATTTAACTTTCATGCAGTCTGTCTGGGGCTGGGACAGGTTTATAAGCAATGCAGCTGTCTCTGAGTTTTTACTTATCCTGTAAGAACTTTCTACTTATACACCTGGAATCAATCTCCCTTATATACTATTTTGAGGAACCACAAAACATCTCTTTGGTTCTCCTTGTTGGACTTTAGTTGAATCTTTAGTTTGCCAGAATTTTCTCAACAATACACTTCAAACATAAACTAATATTTGCTACCCAAACTTCCAATTAGATTTCATGAGAGAGTGAGGTAGAAAGCCCTCAGTACCCAATTCCTTAGAGAAGAAATTAACAACTGTTCACCTATGCGGTACTTGTGAAATATAGGATATGCAAGGTCAGAGTCAAGCTAGAGATAAAAGATTTGAATATTCAGAGCATAGACAGAAATAAGTCACCCTGAAATTACAATGAATAGCAAAGAATTATTCATTAGAAATGTAAATAAATAGTAAAATTTGTAAATGGAAAAGGTTATCTGAATTTACTAATGAGAATTGAATTTATTCAAATAGAGTTTATGTTTCAAGATGGCTAAGTTACAAGTAAATACAACAAACTTCAAAGTTTGCTTTCCTGTTACTATTAACGCTTTTTCTTTGAGGTTTGTGTCAAATTTATTATGTGTGTGCACGTATTCATGCATAGATGTGTACATGCATATACACGTATTACGATGCAGCATGCAGTTCTGTGTATGATTTTATTATACATCAATATGTGTATTTGTAGGACAATATATACATATGCATAGACACAAATATATAAGTACATAAACATGGTACACATGTATATTTCATGTTGCACACATCCTAAGCAAGCAAGCTAACACACACTATTCTCCAAGCTCCTATGTTTTAATAATATATTTTTTAAAATGTAAGGAGTCAGTGAGATTGTTCCTATCATGTCTGGAGAACTGAGTTCTATTCTCAGGACTCACAAGGTGGAAGGAGAGAAGAGAGTCTAGTACTCTGACTTCTACATTTGTATTGTGATATACCAACACATATCACACACACACACACACGACAATGAAAGTAACATTCAAATAATGTTTTATTTGTGTATAAATACTATATTTTATCACTAATTTTCATTTGTGAATGTGGTGTATCTGCACACACATGTGCTGGTGTATGTGCCCCATTTCTTCACATGCATGGAGGCAGCTGGAGTCCTGCTATCATTCTCCACTTGATTCAGTGACTCTCACTAGACCTGAAGCTAGGCTAGTGGCCATCAAGACCCCCAAATTTTCCTTTCCCTGTTGTTCAAAGCACTGGAATTACAGGTCCATTCAGAGCTGTTCTTTAAGTGGATCTTAGTTCAAAATTTTTACACAGCAATCAACTCTTAATCACTGAGATCCCTCCATAGCCCCCATATTTCTCTTAGTATAGTCTCTGTTTGTTATAAAAGATAGGTAGATGCATTACTCAAAATAGTTATGCTTATTTTCTATTAGCTATTTGCAGACTTTTTATGTTACCATTTATGTAGCCATGATTTCATCAGTGTGGAAATAAGCAATGTATGTGAAGAAATCCACCACCATAAATAAATTAAATCTTGAAGGAAAATAAGAGCCTAGATAAAGTTACTATCAATCACACATAAATATATGCAGTCAGACATTATCAGGTTCCATGGCATTCGATTATCAATGAGTAATGTTCCTTTCTTTACAACCTATTCTTCCTTTCCATTTTCAGAGTGGGTGAGCAAGGAAGCTCCTCCATGAAACATGGTAGACTTCCTCTTTGATATGAACTTCTGAGATCAAAATTCCATAAAACAGTATGATATCCAGTATTAATTGATTCTGGATGGTACTTTGACATAATTATGATTAAGGGGGACCTGTAAATGCAATTTGCTCTCCATTATCACCCTGATATTATTTAAAGTAGGTTCAGGTGCAAATACATTAATTAATATCTTCCATTATTATAGTGTCAACATCAACACAGAAATGGAACCAAAAATAAAAAATGCAGGATGAAGTATTTGGATGTTGATGGCAATGCACAACAATACTTTAATGCTTTTATAAACTTTGTATTCGAAGTTGACATACACCAATAATTCTGTACTTTACATAAAATTCAAATTCTATTATGAAAAGCAGTCTTTGTTTCCCCATTAGGCATAGGGATGGCATTTTGTTTACTCATTGTGCATAGGGATGGCATTTTGTTTCTTCCTTGGACATAAGAATGGCATTTTGTTACTCTGTTGGGCATAGAAATTGCATTTTGTTTGTTGGGCAGATGGATGGCATTTTGTATCACCCATAGGGATGCCATTTTGTTAACTTCTTGGGCATAGGGGTGGCACTTTGTTTCTTTGTTGAGGATAGAAATGGAATTTTTGTTTATTTGTTTGTTTGTTTGTTTGTTTTCTGAGTCAGGGTCTCTCTTTAGCTTTGGAGGCTGTTGTGGAACTCACAGAGATCCATCTGCCTCTGCCACCCAAGTGCAGGGATTAAAGGCATGCACCACCACCCCCTCATAGAAATGGAATTTTGTGTCCTCTTTGGCCATGGAGATGGCATTTTATTTACTCATTGGACATAGGGAGGGCATTTTGTTTTCTTTTGGGCATAGGGATGGCATTTTGTTTCTTTGTTGGGGATAGGCATGGCATTTTGTATCTTCCTTGGGCATAAAGTACACAATAAAGTCTCAGGACGGAAGTGGCTGATTATGAGCTCTCTAACTAGAATTCTTAGAGTTGAACTTTTGTTTCTCAACAGAATCAAGAATGATAAAAATGAAAAAGCATGGGATAAAACCGGACTCCCTGAACATGGCAGACAATGAGGGCTGCTGAGAAGCCAAGGACAATGACACTGGATTTGGATCCTACTACGCATACTGGCTTTGGGGGGGCCTAGCCTGTTTGGATGCTCACCTTCCTGGACCTGGATGGACGGGGGAGGAACTTGGACTTCCCACAGAGCAGGGAACCCTTACTGCTCTTTGGACAGGAGAGGGAGAGGGAGTGGAGGGGGGAGGGGGGTAGATGGGAGGCGGGGAGGAGGGGAGGAGGCAGAAATTTTTAATAAAAATAAAAAAAATAAAAAAATAAAAAAAGAATGATAAAAATGGAAAACAAACTCTCTGCAGGCACTAACTGCTGCGAATCTATGTACATTTTGTAAAGATCAATTACATATTAGCTTAGGTTAAACTTTCTGTGCCTTTCTTTTTTAGTATGGTTTCAGGTATGATAAATAAAATAATAATCTAGGCAATGTACTTTATTTGTAACTATTTTTAGAACTCTTTCTTCTTGGGAGCTATTCTTATAGCTCTCTTTGAGCTAAAAGGTGATCTACTTTCAATTCTTCTTATGTTATTGTTTGCCAGTTTCATACATTTATAAAGTGAATTTTATTCACTCCACATCCCAATTCCCTAGTTCCCTATCTCACCCAGTGGCACACTCTTCACTATGAAGTCATGAATTTTATTCTTCCTTTTTCTTTCTCTTATTAGAGTTTGAACCAATCCCTCCCATTTTTCTTTTACTTTTTATTGCTTCCTCTCTCATGCACTTCTTTTCTTCCTTCCTCCATCATTTTCTCTCCTCTACTCCCCATCTTTCAGCCTTTGCTAGTCTCATTGAATCTTCCTGTGTCTGCCATAAAGAGCTGCGAGTACCCACACGATTGTCATTACCCTCGTGAAACACCACACCCAGCTACACTTTTCTTTCTTTCTTCCTTTCTTCCTTCCTTCCTTCCTTTCTTTCTTTCTTTCTTTCTTTCTTTCTTTCTTAAAAATTTCCACCTCCTCCCCTTCTCCCATTTCCCTCCCACTCTCCCACTCCCTCTCCCCCTCCCTTTCCAGTCCTAAGAGCAGTCAGGGTTTCCTGCCCTGTGGGAAGTCCAAGGTCCTCCCCACTCCATCCAGGTCTAGGAAGGTGAGCATCCAAACAGACTAGGCTCCCACAAGGCCAGTCAATGCAGCAGAATCAAAACTCAATGCCATTGTCCTTGGCTTCTCAGTCAACCCTTATTGTCAGCTACATTCAGAGAGTCCAGTTTGATCATATGCTCCATCAGTCCCAGTCCAACTGGTCATGGGGAGCTCCAATTGGATCAGTCCCATGTCTCAGTGGGTGGATGCATTCCTCACGGTCCTGACTTCCTTACTCATGTACACTTCACTTTCTTATTCATGAATTTTAAAAATATTTACATACTACTTTAATAAATCATAAAGATAATCAATTGCCCTTTTTGTGGGAGAATTGTTCACACTGTCACTCCATGGTGCCAAAAAGACACCTTGAATCAAGGAGTCAGCCCTTGGCCCACTGGGATTAGTCACAGAGTTGTTGAGGAACAGGAAGAGAGAAGGGGGGGCTGAGCAGGACTTCCTGGGCTAGTGGAGTCATAAAACATGGTGAATAGGGTCAGCTGATTGCCTCTCTACTGTGATAAATCCTCTTGGTATCTGGAATTCCACTAAGCTGACAAATACCATCCACAGATCATCTTTGGATTACAAACTCCTCAGAACAATTTCAAGAGAGTTAGCTAAAATGGTGTCCAATGTCATATACTACACCAGAGAGAACTTCAGAGAAACCTTCATGTTCTAGCAAACCAAGACTGGACAATAGCTAGTTCACCCAGGATTTTATCTTTATCTCAATTTTTCAGCATCACCAAAAGATGCTGTTTTCCCCAGACAGCAGGAAATAATTTTTAAGAAAAGGAGGCTCACATTCCCAATAAGTGGGGTGTGTGGTTTTGGGTCATTTTATGGTTGTTTGTCATCATTTAAGGAGTTTGGCTATAAGCCATTATTGGTCATGGTCAGAAAGGAAACTAAGCAAAGGAAATCAGATTCAGGGATCTCACTCTGAAAAGAAAAAGAGGAGATACAGAAATGATAGGATAAAAGGGTTGATTACTAAATCTACTTTCAAGCTAAAAAAGCTACTGCTAGTCTCAAATATTTAATGTTTTGTAGATTTATACCAATTTAAGGTTATTTTTGAAATACTGTATATATGTTTCTATTCTTGTTTTTGGTAGTTTTATATATTAATACAAATATAAGATTATTTTTGTTATACTGTATTGTATGTTTCCATTTCTTGTTTAAGGTATTGAACCTATGCTGCTCATTTAATAATGTCATATAAAATTCTGGTCCTTGAAAGCTATTAAGCCTAATAAAGAAATACAGGTTAGTATTTAATCATTTATAACAATCAAACTTATACTTATGTTAGGTATATTTTCAAGGCCAAACATGTTTTAAATAGATAGATGGTTTTCAAATACTTCAGAGACCTACAGAATATGGCATTTAAAATGATTTTAAAAACATAAGGCTTTTCATGACATTGACACAGGCCTGCTTCTGGCACCAGTGTACTTCAAAAGAGGATGACAGACTTTGAAGAACCTTCATATGGAGTTTGATTTCATTGGTTGCAAGGTTAGCCACTGGAAAAAGAAACTGGTCTTCCCTCAACTGCTGACAAAATGCTGTCCAAATTGGAAAAGCAGGACACTAAAGAAGGCAAATACCGAACTTTGCCAAGACAAGGTATGACAGTCCTGTAAACTTCCTGCTTCACAAAATAGTCTGTCAGAAATTCTAAGTCCATAGGGCAAAGGTGGATGCCACAACATTGCAAAGGAACTTTGAGTAACTGTCCAGGCAGCCAGATGTCTTTGTTATTTCTTAGTTTTGAAAGCTGCTTTCTCTGCACTTCCTGTTTACTCAGATAATATGATATCCTTCTCTGGTGTCTGAAGGGGTTGAAGACTGCATAGTTATAGTTACAGTTTTCTATAGTTATGATAGAAGGTAAATTTGATATAAAATTTTGGATTCACCCAGATAGTGCAATTTTTTTTGAATTTGCCAAATATATTTCTTACTTGATAATTGTTCTTATTGTATATAGTTTTACTATGTTAGAATAAAACCCTTTCTTTTTATTTAACAACAATGGAGAAATGTTGTGGGAAAACTGTTCACACTGCCACTTTGTAGTGCCAATAAAGCCACCTTGAATCATGGATGGAGTCAGTGATCAACTGACTGAAATTAGCTATAGAGTTGATAGAAGACTTAGGAACTCGGGAATAAGAGACTGGAAGAGAGAAGAAAGAAAGAAAGACCTGGGAGGACTTCTGTGACTGGTGGATCAGGAAAACATTGGAATTAGTGTCAGCCAATCACCCCTATACTATTCCTTGGATTTATCAGGTTGTTATCTCAATTTATAACTCCTGAGTTTTATTAATACTAATACAATTTAGATAAATGTTACATCCCTGACTGATGTTTCAATGGAACTGCCTTGAGAAACCTTACTTCTAGTTTCACAACACATAACCATGTAGCTAATGCTCATGACATTTGCAGAACTAAGCGACCCTTTTGTGGTCAATCCACTTTCTTGCCTTCTATACCTCTTCTTAGCAACATAGCTAATAATGACATTTCTTCCTACACCTTATCATATCAGCACTTAGACAAATGGAATCTCACATATAGCACTTTAATATTGACCTTTTCCTCTACAAATAGTTATATTAACCAAGGTGATGCATATCAATGAGACAACTCTTACTGTTCCTGAATATTGATCCATGATAAGATATTATTATAGTTCAATAAATTATTTACCCATTAATGCACTGGATAGTAATTATCATTTATAGTTTGGAGCTATTCAGAATGAAAGTGTCATGAACATTCACACATAGAATTCAAAGGAATACAGTTCTCTACTTATCCAAGGTAGACACCAACCATAGTTCCTGGTTGTGATGGTATAGAATATTGAGCTTGAAAGAAAGTGTCAAACTTGTCCACAAACAGGAAACCACTGTGTTCCTCCAGCAACTTATGTGTGATATTGCCTGCCTGAAGTAACTATTCATCATTTTGGCCATTCTGTTGAATGTGGTGGCTTCATGCTGGGATTTCATGACACATTTCCCTAATAGCTAAGGCTCTCAAATATGGTTCATGTAGTATTCAACAACTGTATGCACTTTCCAATGAAAGTTTATTTGTGCCTTTTGCTCACTAGGCAACTTGATTTTTGTCTATTTTTAAACTTAATACCTTCAAAATAAAACAAATGATATTTTTGTTTGTTAAGAGTGGCTTACAAATAAGTTTGTCCATTCCATTGATTGCTTTTTAATTTAAAAAGATTGACTGGCTAAACTGCTCACAATCACTATGCAATCTCAAGTCAGAACAATCACAAGATAGATAGGGGAGGTGGACATCAATTCCACCAAGGTGATGTTAGTAATTGGTATCTTCTAGGAGATGGAAAGTAAGTTTTTCTTAAGAATGCAACAACCAGTAAGTTGATCACACCTTAATGGAAAGCCACACATCTCAGAATATATAAACAGCATGAATTAGACTTTATGGGTTGGGGAAAGAAGGCACGCTGGTGAGGTAGGGAAGGGATGGATCTGTGAGAAGTTGGGGAAAATAAAAATACATCCAAAATCCATTGCACAACATTCTCAAAAATTTAATACAGATTGATTGGTTCATTGGTTTTTTCCAGCAATATATTATGATTTTGCTAAGAAGTCAGGGGATTTTCACCTAGCTAAAAATGTTAGACTTTCTTCTGCTGTTTCTCCTCTGGACACATTATTATTTTGTTTTATATACTTACAGCATTCAGTTTTATTTTCCATTATAATTTTACTTTACACATTTACTACATTCACTTTGAAATTTTCTGTTTGTTTGGTGTTCATCATTTGAAACATGTCATAGTTTGTTCTAGACTCTCTTTAACCATATTGCTTCAGCACCATATTATTTCAGGTACTCTATCTTTCAAGTTGTTTTGGTGCCTTTGTCAAAAAAAAAGTCAAAGAACTATATTTAGTGGCTAATTTTGGCTTTACTTCCTTTGTTTGGTTCAGAGACAAAGTCTTGGTGGTCTTAAAATCATGGTCTAGTCAAACAAAGCTTAGACTAGACATTTTATTCTCCTGCCTGCTGAGTACTGGGTATATAGGCAGACACTACTATGGTAGGTTAATGTGATAGAACCCAGAGATCTCTGCTTTCTTGGCAGGGACTCTATGAACTGAGTTACAACTCCAGGCCCCTACTTGTAACTCTTCTCTTTCCTCCTTCCTCTGTGTCTTTTCTTCCATTGGTACCACAGTGTTAGCGACTGCATCATCCACTCATCCATACACTAGTCAACAGGAACTTTTCCTTTATGAGATTTATTGGATAACTGCAGTGTTCACCAGTGATAACTGACCAACAATATCTTGCCTGGAACATAGATGCATTTTATACATTCATTGCAGTATTTTACTCCATTAAACATTATCAACTAAGAGGAAATGAAGAAAAATTAAATAAGAATATTAAATCCTAACAATATAGAAGAGGAATGTATTAATATTAAATTTTTTAATCTGAGTTTTTAAGAAAATTCTAAAATAAGGAATTTAGTATGGAGATAAAAAAGTTCATATCTTGTTCCATATACAAAAACAATTCTGATGAGTTTAAAATATAAATGTGGATGGCTATAAGATAATAAAATCTTACATGTAAAGAGATTATGTATGCTATTGTGAGTTAACAATTTTTCTTAAAATTATATAAGCCATGTGCTAAAAATTGAAGACTTTGACATTATTAAAATTAAGAATGTATCCTTAAATAATAATACGACTGTGGATATTGAAGCCACCAATTAATAAGAGTATAATTAAAATTGTTGAATTATTAGTACACATATTTTCACATGTACAAAAAGGTGTTTATTAAATAGTTCCCCCAGTATTTTATATATTTTCAATGATCTAGAAAGAGTTTGAAAGTCAAGTTGAAAATGAGTAAAATTTGAGAATAACTGTTATGCCAAAATACAGCAAATAAAATAGATAAATGTAGAAAATTGCCAGTGTTTGCATCATGAGGGAGAAGTAGGCAAAGGCTGACAGGACACAAAGAAGGCCAGCAGGCAGGGCAGGCAGGGCAGGCATGGCAGGCAGCAGTGAGAGCTCTTGAAAAGTACACATTGTACAAATCCCTTTGGAAAATTCTTTTCAGGACTATATAAAATCCAGTAATCCTATTCTGACTGCCTAAGAATTTCACCATATGTATGCACCCACTGTTCATGGGTGTCAACAGAAAGGAGATCATGTGTTCATGGATGTGGCAGCAATAGTCATCACTTCTCTGTTAGGTTATTTCCTACTTTTAAAGCAAGACACTTAATGCTAAAGAATGTATAAGAAGTCTGTTTATCTGGAAGGGTATTCCAGTGTCTGAAAAGTTCAGGAAAATGGTGTCATCTTCTGGAACAAGACTGTATGCAGAGTGATGGAGGAGAGTTATCTGTCTATGTTTCTTTCATTGGTTAATTAATAAAGAAAACTGCCTTGGCCCTTTAAGAGACAGAAAATTAGGTAGGTGGAGTAGACAGAACAGAATTGTGGGAACAAGGAAGTAGAGTTGGGGAGACGCTTCAGGCAGTGGCCAGAGGAGTCTCCATGCTGCTCCTCTCCGAGATGGACGCAGGTTAAGATCTCTCCTGGTAAGGCACCCCTCGTGGTGCTATATAAATTACTAAATATGGGTTAAAGCAAGATATGAGAATTAGCCAATAAGAGGCTGAAACTATGGGCCAGGCAGTGTTTTAAAAGAATACAGTTTCTGTGTAATTATTTCGGGTGTAAAGTTAGCCGGCGGCTGGGTGGCAGGACGCAGCCCCACCGCTTCACACTACACTATTTCAATAAAACCATACCTCCTAATAATGCCAGTCCTTTTCGGGATCATTCCCCTTCAAACCACCACCGTACTACAGCAATAAAAGAAATTATATCATTAATACCAGAAGTTGTTATGCTGGATAATGAAGGAGAAAACTCTTCAACAGCCTTACTCTGATGTGAATCACACTAACATCCATAATAACCAGTCTTATGAGATATGCCCATAGATACACTGTGGGTTTGAATGTTATGGAGGTAACCCAGCACTTAGTGATTGGATTTAAAGCCCAATTGACAGGATGAAACTCATCCCTGGTACATCAAATCTGGTGAAGCACTAGTGGTTGAGGAACTTATAGGTCCTAGGAATTTTGCTAAAGGGACAGAATATTCAAATTATCACCTAAATAACTAGCTCTATGAATATAGATTGATTCAGCTCTTGGTTCTCAGTGGAGAAGCAACTCCCATCATTGAAGAACAGTTAGTATAGGGACTTTAAAACTGGTCAAAATTAAAACAAAAAATTGGTAGGGTATTCAACAATATATGGGGCATGTATAATCACACCTAGATGCCAAAGCTCAGGTATTATTGCCTAAATAAAAGGAAAATAATTTTAAGAGTAAAGTTCAAAGAAAGAGTCTCTTTCAAACATTAAAACTTCCAGATTCATAAACTCACATCTGCCATGTTTGCCTTCACAAGACCTGCACAATATCAAGCCAGTCATCATTCCAGTATGGATAGATTCCAGCTCTCTTAGCTGAGGAGATTTTTGAAAGCTGATGGTCACTAGAGTAAAGATTTCTTCTTAGGTGTGTGGTCTCTGTAGGTTGTCCATGTTGTAGTAGATGGTCCCACACCCATGAGTATATGGGTCAACTTTATTGGACTCAGAAAGTTATTTTTTAAATCACATGGACTTTGAAGAGGGCTGTGATGCTGTTGACGGGCATGAGAGGTGATTATGTTTGAAATGTATTATATGCACATGAATAATTCTCAATAAATAAATAAGTGAACACTTAAATAAAAGTAACTTTGTGTCAGTTTTTCACATCTATGACACTTGCCCAGCAAAAGTGACCAGTGCGACACTATTAACTGCACAGGGAACAGATATCTCCTTCTGTTTGTGGGATGTAAATGAGTTTCACAGGTGAGAATGTGTGCTTAACCAGTCAATGAAGAGCACTCTATTGTCCTTGATGATTGTGTTTGGGATGGGCTTAGGATTCAGTTCATGTCAACCAGACAATAATGACAACCTCCTGGGACCATTTCTGTCCTCCTTAGAGCAAGCTGAGAAACCTTTGCTTCCTTGTTCTGTCCCTTGTATCTATTTTTATGAAGAAGTGATACCTGGAAAAACATAAATCATCTCAACAGCATGATAACATAAACTTAAAAAATAGTGCAAGTTAAATATTAGGGATGTAAATATAACATTATAATTTTAGGTTCATAAGTTAATCACATTGGGAACCACTTGGATTATCAGCTGAGAAAACAACTGCTAAAAGTTAGATCTCTAGTATGTGATTATAATAAATAGAAATAATGGATGAAGCTAGAAAATATCATATTGAGTGAGGTAACCCAGACCCGGAAAGATACTTACCTTATGTATTCACATATGCCAAAGAAAACCAGTCTACAAACCACAATCCCAGAGAACCTAGACAACAATGAGGACACTAAGAGAGACATACATCAATCTAATCTACATGGGAATTAGTAAAAGACAAGATCTCTTGATTAAATTAGAAACAATGGGACCATGGGAAAGGGGTAAAGGGGAGGGGAGGGGAAAGGAGAGGAAAATGTATAGTTCAATAAAATCAATAAAAAAGAAATAATGGAGCTGGGTAGTGGTGACACACCTTTAATCCCAGCACATGGGAGGCAGAGGCAGGTGGATCTCTGATTGAGGCCAGCCTGGTCTACAAGAGTTAGTCCCAGGATAGGCTCCAAAAGCTACAGAGAAACCCTGTCTCCAAAAGCAAAAGAAAAAATATAATGGAAACTATAGCTACTTTTTCTCCCTTTCTTCCTTCTCTGACATGTAAAGATCTCTTCCCAAAGCCATGTGTGGAAATCTTTGGTACCTACAAATTTTGTTTCTATTTTGAGGTGTAATTTCAGAATGAAATAATTCATTGGGGGAGTGTTCTCAACCGGACGGCTGAAAATTGTGTTTATCTTTGTTTTGCTGCTATTACAAGGTAAGCAGCTTTGTTTCACATGGGTTCCAGCATGATGCTATGCCCATTACAACCCCAGATTAATGGGGATGTGTCAGTGACCTTGGCTGAAACCTAAACCCTTCCTTCCTCTGTTTCCCTGCCTCTCCCTCCTTCCTTTCTTCTTTCTTCTCTTCCTGCCTCCTTCACTTCTTCCCTCCCCTCTCTTCCTTCTTCCTTCTTTTCCTCCTTTCTTCTTTTTTAATTACAAATTTAAAGACAAGCAGCATAAATATTCCCCATCAAATAATCTTGCTTAAAATATTATTTTTCAAATTAAATCTCAGAAAGTGAAAATATCAATATGTGCAGTAGCAGTGGCAACAACAATTAAAAAAAAAAATCAATTGCTGAGAAGAAAAATAGAAAGAATGAGACAGACAGAACTTTTTATGGGTCTCTTGTTTGCTGATAGAAGAGACATGATTAGTAAGACACAAATATGTGACTAACCATGGAAAAATGATCCAAATTAAGATGAAGAAAAAGCTTACCCTTTACATGTATAAACATGGAAATATAACTTTACCAAAAAAAAGTCCAAGTAATAAAGTGTCCCAAATTAGGATGAAGGAGAAGCTTTCTCTGTTTGCTGTTCTCATGGGATCATGACTAATTCAGCACCAAGGAATTTATGCACATGGAGGTAGTTGACATGCCCTACTCAGCACACAGTCTTATTGATTTTCCAACAAAATAAAGAAGAAGACTGATTTAAAACACAAAAATCACCATCATAATTAGGAGAAAGCAGGATTATATTTTATCAGAGCTAGAGAGATAATCTACTGTTTTCAGAGTAACCAAGTTCAATTCCCAGCACCACATCTGCAGAAGATCCAATACCCTTTTCTATCCTCCGAAGGTATCTGTACAAATGCATATGTTCATGCACGCACACACACACACACACACACCACATCCATTATATACATATATTTATTTTATTCATGTATATATAGCATACAATATATTATCTTTTGTACATAATTATGTGTTGTTTTTATATAATACTTAGTGTATCATATTTGAAGCCTGCATTTCCATAAAATATATTGTAGATGCCATATTTTTAAGTTCAGAAAGCTAAGACTGACAGACATATAGTGTATTAACTATTTTCATTCTTTAGTCCTAGTGCTTTGGCATGGAGATGGAGATAGTAGCAGGAAACTTCCTGCAAGTTTGAGGACCAATTTGCCTGCCATAGACTGTCAAAAGGCAGCAAAGAGACTTTGCCTGAAGAAGTGTGGAGGATGAGAACTGACTCCTGAGGCTGGTCTCTGTTAACTTACGTGCTACTGCACATACATACACATATTGACACACACACAAATGTGTACACATGTGTGCATATGTACACACAAATTATACACAGGCATGTAATAGATAAAGAGAACTAAGGATTACAAACATTTTTCTTATGTAAATGTCTACAGGCAATGAATGGGAGAACTGCTTTTGATTCATAATTCCATATATATGTAAATTTATCTGAGATAAAAATTTCTTTTATTCTCCCCTTTAATTTATAATGAATTTGCCCTATATCATCATCTGCCTTCCTCCATTAGAGCAGTGTCTTCTCAAGTGGATGTGTTTCTACCTGTACCTTCTGAAATCAAAGAGGGGTTGGCTTGATGAGGTTAATCACAGACTAATATTTATTCCAGTCATCAGATTCTCAGACCCTTATGACACATCAATCAAAGGTCCTTGGTGTGAATTCCTCATTTCATTTGTAGGAATGCAATTCTGCTCATTATTAATCTTATCATATGGAAAACAATTCATTCGTATGGAAATAGTTGTTTGTGTGCTATGCTCCTTGCTCAAAGTGAAACACAGATTTATGATTAAACCCAACTCTTTCTTTAGTAAGGTCAAAAATAGTGGCTTAGAATGAAATTACTTCAGCTCTATTTTATGCAGGTCATTGATGAAATGACCTGTCAAAATATGATCTGGTTTTCTACTGGTTCTGTATAATTTTAATTTAATAAAACTTAAAAAATTCAAGGTAGAAGCATGTTAAGCATATTTTTCTAAGTTTTTAAAATTTAATTTCATATTAATATATATGTGTTTTTGTGTGTAAACAATGTATGCATGAGTATCACATATCACAACATGTGTGTGCTAGCCAGAGGAAAACTTTTAGGACTTCACACAGTGATTTCACTGTGGGTACTGGATGTTAAACTTTTAACCTTCTGAGACATTTGCTAGCCCCATCCAATATTTATTAATGAGTTTATTTTGTGTCATATATATCTATAAAATTAAAATACATCAAATAAGAAAACAAACTTCCTAAATGATGACCCAAACTCTTCTGGTGATTATATATCAGCTTTCTATTGAGTACTGTGTACATTCTACACTAAAGCTTAGCATACTGTTGAGACATAGCCTTAGATCTCAGATTGGCCTTCTCTTGTTACATAGACAAGGGTAACCTTAAGCTTCTTGTCCTGCCTCTACTTCTCGAGTGTTAAAATTATACTTTTGAGTTAAGGCACTAGGTTTATGAGATGCTGGAGTCTGAAGCCAGAGATTTCAGAATGCCAGACAAGCATTGTCCCAACTAACACACATCCTCAGCAAAAACATGAGATATGTTTTATCCTCTATTTATTATCAAAATATATGGATTGTCTGTAACCTCAAGTACATATATGTTAAAAATGCCTAGATAAACTCTGTGCAAAACACTTGAAAGTTGAAAAGAGCCCAAATAGCAATAGTATAGTGAAGAATATATATCTTAGCCTGTACACAATGTTGTATTGTGTTATAAAAGTAACACATGAGCAGCTGCTGGGCTATTGCAGTATTTAAGAGTGTTGCTGTTAGACCACATCAGAAAAATTATCCACCATGACCAAGTCTGCTTCATCACAAAGATGCAGGGATGGTTCAACATACAAAAAATATGTCAACTTATTCTACTATATAAACAAACTGAAAAAAACCCACATGATCATCTCTTCAGATGTTGAAAAAGCCTTCAACAAAATACAACATCCTTTCATGATAAAGTTCTTGGAGAGAGTACGGATACAAGGAACATACCTAAACATAAGAAAGGCAATATATAGCAAGACAACAGCCAAGGTCAAATTAAATGGAGAAAAACTCAAAGTGATCCCATTGAAATCAGGAACAAAGCAAAGTAGTACACTTTCTTCATATCTATTCAATATAGTACGTGAAGTTCTAGCTAGAGCAATAAGACAAAACGTTATCAAGGGGATACAAATTGAAAAAAAGTCAAACTCTCACTATTTGCTGATGATATGATAGTTTATGTAAGTGATCCCAAAAATTCTACCAAGGAACTTCTACAACACATAAACACTTTCAGTAATGTAGCAGGAATAAAGATTAACTCAAAAAAAAAAATCAGTAGCCCTCCTTTATACAGACGATAAATGGGCTGAGAAAGTAGAGAAATATCATTCTTTAAAATAACCACAAATAGAACAAGATATCTTGGAGTAACTCTAACAAAACAAGTAAAAGACCTATATAACAAGAACTTTAAATATTTGAAGAAAGAAATTGAAGAAGAAACCAGAAAATGCAAAGATCTCCCATGCTCTTGGGTAGGTAGAACTCACATAGTAAAAAAGGGCGATCTTACCAAAAGCATTCTATAGATTCAATGCAATGTCCATCAAATTCTTATTAAAATTCTTCACAGACTTCAAAAGAACAATACTCAATTTTATATGGAAAAGCAAATCAAAACAAAACAAAAACTCCCTCCCAGTATAGCCAAACAAATTTGTACAATAAATGAACTTCTAGAGGCATCACATTCACTGACTTTAAACTCTATTACAGAGTTAAAGTACTGAAAACAGCCTGGCATAGAAACAGACAGGAGGACCAATGGAACTGAATCAAAGACCTGAATATCAATCCACACACCTTAGCTATGTTTCAGGTTCTACTTCCTATAATTCTGTTCTTCAAAGGAAACTTATATTCAACTACTTAATGTTATTTTTACTTAAAAAGTACTGCTGGCAAATGTCATGGGATTAGCCAACCAATTCCAGAATAGATTGCACACCCATTGTATGAAATAGAATCTGTACTTCATACTCAACTAGGTCAAAAAACTATGACTAGATAGGTCATAGACCTTTAAGGAAAGCATAATATTATTATTCTCCCAAATATATTCATGACATTTTTATTATAACATTAAAATGACATTGGTATTGGTGTACCCATAGATCAGTGCACTTCTCAAACCCTATCATAGAGGCCTCTTCTTGTAATAGATGGCAAGATAGAGATCCAAACATGTTCACTGTTCAAAGATCCTACAGTGATCAGCCCAAATGGGATGTCTATATTGGACCTTTCTTCCTCCTCAAGGTTCATGGGCCTTTATGGATGAAGGGATAGACTGTAGCAGCCTGAGATGGTGAATGACTTCAAAGGAACAGTGTTTTCTGGATATACATATATCACAGAACTCACAATGACTGTGACAGAATACACACAATACCTCCATCAGCTCAAGGTAGTCAAAATCTCAGCATGGAGCCCAGGTGGGAAAGGGAGGCATAAAATGTCATCCCTAGCTGAGGAGCTACTGGCATTTGATAGCTGCTGGGAGAAGGACAGTCAGTTTTCTTTAGTGGTGACCATACCCCAGGGCAGCCCAAACCCAAGAGTAGTCAGCCAAAACAAAACTGGACTTGATGGCTGAAGAGAGAAAGAGAGGGAGAGAGAGAGAGAGAATACATAATTGTGGAAGAGTAGAAATGGGGATGGATTAGAGATGAGCTGGCAGAGGAGGTGCATGTCTAAACAAGACACATTGTACAAAATTCTCAAAAAATTAATAAAAAATTATTTATACAAAGCATTATTGATTTTTTGTCTATACAGGTAAATGAGTTTCAAATGTGCATTTAGACTTTAAAAAATAGCAGTGATTTAATTAACACTGTTTCTGTGTGGCTCTTTTGGTTCTGGGTGGCCAGGATGAACAAGCAGGCTCCTCCTCCTACACTCCGAGTCTCACATGGTCATCTTTGGTTTTTTTAATTTTTTTTAATCTTAATTGAAAATAGATTCTACTCTCAAACAATACATTCTCATCACAGTTTCCCTTCCTCCATTCCTTCCAGCTACCTACTCCACACCTATGTCCCAGGTCCACTTCCCATCTGCTTAGTCTTAGGCCTCCATGACAGAACAGCCAAATAGGACAAAACAAAATACATCAAGAGAAGGCGAAAAGCCTTCATATCGAGGCTGGACAAGGCAACCCAATAGGAGGAAAAAAGTCCCAAGAGATATCATAAAAGCAGAGATATACCCACCCCCACTATCAGGAGTCCCACAGAAACACAAAACTAACAACCATGACAGAAATGCAGAGGATCTGGTAGAGTGCATGTAGGCTAAAGGCTTGATGCTTCAGTCTTTGTGGAACATGTGAATCCTGCTGAGTTGATTGATGGGCCGTGTTCTACTGGTGAGATGGTACTCTGTAGACTATGAAAAGAGAAACCTGGACACCAGCCCAAAGACAATTCCCTTGACCTACACTATGTCCTGCCTTTAAGATGTGCTGGGTCAACGGTGGCATATAACTTGTGCGACTGGCCAAACTGTTTTATTTCACTTGTGGCCTAACACTTGTAGAGGAATTCCATGCCTCCTACACTGCCTGAATGAACAGGAAAAAGAGACTGGATAGCCCAGACACCTCAACCTAGGGTAGAGCCAAACATACTTGAAAATATATATATATATATATATATATATATATATATATATATATGCAATGATTCCTAATGATACTCTGTTATACTCAGAATAAGAGCCTAGTCCAGTCATCATCAGAGAGGTTTCTACTGCAGCAGATGGGCACAGGTGCAGAGACCACAACAGATATAATATAGAGAGGAAGTATAAATTGGAGGTCTCCATTGGGTTTCTCTCTTAGGAGATCAGGAAACTCTACAGAAGGAAGAAGAGAAAAATCGTCATTTTTTTTTTTGAAGAGTTGTGCTTCATATGTGCAGGGCAGAATCACAGACTTTGTTTATCTTCCCTTTATTTTCCCATAGTATCCTTGACTGCATTTTAATGGCTTAATTTCTCATAGCCCACAGAGCTACAATTTGGACCATAGATCTACATGTTCAAGTTTCCCCTTGCCATTAAGTTTTAATATGGGACAATTTGTGATGAAATTTTTCTGAAACAGGGATTTATTGATACATTTATTTATATGGTGCTAGGGTTTCAATTCAGGTCTTACCTGTACTAGGCAAGAATCCCGCAACTGATGACTTATTTGACAACTTAAATTCTCCCCAAAGAGAAGTAAGTATCAAATATGTATGTATATAATATAAACATTATGTTTTATATGCCATGTTTTATACTATAAAACAATATAATACATGTATATTTGATAGAGAAACAATTAAGGAAACAATGACGTTAAGAATGGAATAGGAGGAAAAGAACTGAAGACATTCTCTTAGTAGAAAATAACATACAAATATTGAGTATGACCTTGAAAATTAAAGTGATGTTTTAGCTGTAAAGCCACAGTTTGCTATTTATTAGGTATTAAAATATATCAGAGCATAAGGATGAATATAAATAAAAATGAAAACTTAAGATGTAAATGTAAAAAAAGTTATAATACATTGGCTCTTCCTCTTCCCTTCCTTCTCCCCTCTTTCCTCCTCTCTCATACCTGCTTCTTTCCTATAAATATATGTGTGCTCAAAGTGTCTTGTAGCTCATTCAGATTTGCTTACTGGTCTTCTCACTAATACCTTAAGACAGTCTGGGTACTAAGTATAGCACAATACATGTTGAGAAACACATTGCCCCTGAGCTAAATCCCAGCCTAAAGCCTCTGACCTGTCAATAATAAATTAATATATACATAAAAATCACAGTATTTTTTCACAAAAAAACACAAAAATACACAGCACCTATTAATATCATTTTTCTTGCTGGTACCGCTTAAAGATATGAGTATGGGTTTTAGGGTGAAATGTCTTATGTACAAAACTATGTCTTGATCCTACCCCCTTCCTGAGATTATAGGCAGTTAGTGATTGCTATGGAGAAAGACATTTTCCTCTTTGGTGTAGCCATGGGTAAGATGGCATTATCTTGTAAACAAACTCTTCCATAGCTCCTGCAAGCAATCCTACTAAAACTCGTTGTGTTGGAAGAAAAGACATGAATGGAGAGGTGGGGATATCTGTGATCAGGAAAAAATAAGCAATTCTAAGAGAGGCAAAGAGGGTACTGGAGGGAGTATGATTGAAATACACTAGATCCATGTGAGAAAAATCACATTAAAATACATTATTGGACATAATTGCAATATGTTAATAAAAACATTGAAACATCACATAATTTCTGTGAATTTTAATGGTTCCTAAAAGTGCTTCTGTGTAATTGAGTGAGGGCAGGTTCTGCCTTTATATCCCCCACATTATATCAGAGCAGAAATCTTAGAGTTGCTCACAAAATTTTGGCACCTATACGGTACTCCATGACATTATTATCTATTGGGAGAATCTCACTCTCAAACGTCGATGTGATAAACAGGGAACAGGATGCATTGTACAATCCCATATTTGCAGAGGGTAGGAGAGCATTTATTCTCCATAGCAACAGTAATAGCCAATGATGCCTGTATTTTAGTGGAGGATTCCCCCATCAAATGTGAGTGAAGTTGGTACAGAAACATTTCTCCCATTTCCTTAATGTGTGAATGGCTCAAATGGATTTTCCTAAGTGAAAAATTTCTATTCTTAAATCCTTTTAAGTGTACCCTTGTTCCCAGAAGACAGCTTGGAAATTGCTTCCGGGCACTAGTCACACATTTCAGAGTGCAATATTCAGTGAGTCCTGCAGAACCTGCTTAGTAATGAACCCTTCTGTGTGGGTAGGAAGCTAATATAGGTGATATATTGATTATAGTCCTGCTGAAATATGAACTTTGCTGCCTAACCAAGTGTCCCCAAGTAAGAAATGTTGAATCTGCTTGGGCCAATTAGAGGGTACATGAATTGAACATATTCTATTACTCTACCGAGTTAATATTAATAGAAGAATGAAAGACTTACTCATTTCTCCTCGTTAGCTTTGCTCTTCTGTGAAAAAGTGAGTGGCCAAGGCCCAGTGGCCATTCCTGTGATTAATGGTGGTGAACACGAGCAAGGACAATGGTGATCGGGGTTTGGAGAGGCTTTTGAAACAGACTAGAAAAGACCAGAGCTAAGAAAAATGGTACAGAGAAGAAAGGACCTCATTGATCATACAGAAAGGTACTCCAATGCCGAGTTGTGTGTAGGGGACACTAGTGTATGTATGTATGTGTGTATGTGTGTATGTGTGTATGTATGTATGTATGTATGTATGCATGCATGCATGCATGTGGAGGACAGAGGACAACCTTGGGTGTTGTTCCTCAGGCACCATCTACCTTATGTTTTGAAACAAGGCCTCTCACTGAACTGTGATTCCCCAAGTAGGTGGGAACTGGTTGACTAGTGTAGCTAGGAGCTGTGGGCCACTTCCCGCTGCCCGGCTCCTGCACGGCTAGCTTTACACCCGAAATAATTACACGGAAATTATATTCTTTTAAATACTGCCTGGCCCATTAGGTTCAGCCTCTTACTCACACCTTGACTAACCCATATCTAATAATGTATGTAACACCATGAGCTGTGTCTTACCGGGAAAGATTCAGCAGTCTGACCTGGTGGCTAGCTTCATCACATCTCTCCCCTGAGGAGAGGCATGGCAGTCTACTAATTTAGGAGAGGCGTGGCATCTGACTGAGCCATCTACCTCACGTCCTTCTTCCTGTTCTGTCTACTCCACCTATCTAAACCTTTCCCTATCAAAATGCCAAGGCAGTTTGTTTATTAGCCAATGAGAATCCTCCATCAGACTAGCAAGCCCCAGAGATGACCTGTCTCCATCTTTCAAGTAGTTTTCTACAAGTGTTAAGCACCACACTTGTGTCTTTTATGTGGGTTGTGATTGAATTCAGAAGTTTGTGCTTGAATAGCAAATGCTTTGCCAAATGAGCTATCTCAGGAATGAATAATTTTTAAATCTGAAAGTTTTTTATTCTGAATGTTGGACCTTCTCCCCTTAAGACCAGATTGTGCATACAAGAAAGTTAAACATCAGTACTACCTCACAGTGATTCGTGAAGGACTGATTGTCTAGACTGCACTGTTGATGTATTCATACCAATCCCTTTGTGGGTGGCACCATTCCCTGCATATGGTCTTGAAGTGCACAAGAATGGACAAAGCAAGTTTAGCACTGATATCAAGCACATATTTACTTCTGTGTGTTCTTGGCTCTGTTATGATGTGACCAGCTGTTTCTGTACCTGCTTCCTTGCCTTTACTACTCTAGTGGACTGCAATATGACCTTGGTACCTTTTCTCTCCTAGGTTGCTCTTTGTTAGAGTATTTTAAAACAGTGACAGAAAGGAACTAGAATAAACCAAAAGATTCTTTTTGTGTAAATATACTTATCTAGAAGATAATAGTTCCTGAACCATCCACTTTACAAATTCTTTATAAAATCTTTGAGAGGAAAGTTTATAAACTTAACATCACACAACAGTTTGAGGCAAAATGTATAACACCCATTGGAGAATGACCTATCATGTAAATTATTTGGGTTTGATTTTGTTGCTCTCTCTCTCTCTCTCTCTCTCTCTGTCTCTCTCTCTGTCTCTCTGTCTCTGTCTCTGTCTCTCTTTGATGTTATAAAGCAGGGTCTTTCTGAGAGACCAGGCTGGCCTCAAGTTCTGGATTCTCTTGTCTGCACCTTTAAATGCTGTGATTAAAGTGTGTGCTTGAGTCCCACGTGATTATATTGCTTTATTTAAGGTGTGTGGAGATTAGTCAGAATTGTTACTGCATTTCTCTTTATCATGCAAACAGAAATATGTGTGTTCAGATTTGTGAGAATTTTAATTCTACGTGCTAAGTCTCTTAGTCCTCCCATTTGGTTCATCAGCAAGGTCTGCACAATTTATTTGACTTTTTTTTTTTGGTTTTTAGAGACAAGGTTTCTCTGTGGCTTTGGAGCCTGTCCTGGAACTAGCTCTTGTAGACCAGGCTGGTCTCGAACTCAAAGAGATCCGCCTGCCTCTGCCTCCCGAGTGCTGGGATTAAAGGCGTGCGCCACCACCGTTATTTGAATCACTCTTAGCAATATATCCTTTCTTCTCTCTGGGATGTCTTCATCTTTCAACCTGCCGCACATGGGCTGAGTTCATAATATAATGAATAGTATTTCAGGAGTTATTATTTGCTTGGAGAAATTCTTCCAAATCTGGAGATTCTTAATGTACTCTTCCTAGTGGCACTTACTGTTTGGGTCTTAGGGAATATTATAGTTATTTCTTTAATACTCTTAAACATCTAGGCATTTCTAATGAATAATAAGTTGCCTCAGCTTTTTTAAATATGTGAGTGAAATTGTGGTGCCTTGATCTGGTTGTTCTACATAACTAGTTTTGAGACAGAGCTATTATAATCTATTGATCAGTTACATCTATAGTTATCTTTAGTTTATGTTGGATTTGAATCTTTGTATGTAAGTAAAGATGTGTGATTGCATGTGTGTATGTAGAAGCATATGACCCCTGTGTGTGTGTCTCTGTGTGTGTGTTGTGTGTGTGTGTTGTGTGTTGTGTGTGTGTTGTATGTGTGTGCACATAAGTGTATGTAGTGGTAGGGGAGAGTTACCAACAGAGGAAGAGTGTTGGTATCTGTAGAGACTAAAAGGAGCATCAGATCCCTTGGAGTTGCCAACCTGAATGCCTTGCCTTGGAATAAAACTCTTATCTTTCGATAGAGCATTATGTCTTCTTAACTGCTGAGGCATCTCTCCATCCCCACCGTTTTCTTTCTCTTTTAAGACAGAGTCTCTTGCCAAGTACTTTATAATTGCTAGCCAGTAAGCCCCAGAGGTCTGCAGTGCTGAGATTATGAGCACACATCATAAAATTTGTTTTTTTTTTTTTAAACATGGATTCCGTGTGTTGGCCTTAGGTCTTTGCACTTTTGTTGAGGCATCTCCTCAGCTCAGGCGATGCATAATTTAAAGTGCATCAACTTCCTGCATAGGCATCCAATCTGTATGGCTTTCCTATGTTGCTTACTCTGTCCATATCACAGGCACACTGTTGACTGTTCATTCCAAGCTGAACCAAGCTGAACTCTCTGCTGTCTTTGGGTTCATCTAGTTGTGCACTATTTTTCTATATGCATTTTTCTCTTCATCAGCTTTCTGTGGCTAGTTACCAGTTTCCTATAGTCTTTGATATACTACAGAGTCACAACAATCCTATTCCTGTGCAGAATATGACAGCACTGACTTTGCCACCTCTGCAGACAGGACATAAGAATAAACACATCACAAAATACATACCCTACTGAAATCACTCAAGATGAATGGAAACCCCTCCTATTTTTTGTTTTTCTGGTAATCACTATATTAAATGCTTTACATTGAAACTTTTGCATTCAGATCCTTCTCATTTGATGAGAATAAATATATTTTAAAACTCAGTTCTGGAAGGTGAGCAACCAAACTGACAAGGCTCACACAGAGCCCGTCCATGTCGTAGAGACCAAGCCCATCGCCATTGTCCTTGGCTCCTCGGTCAGCCTCCACCATCAGCCACCCTCAGAGAGTCCGATTTGGTCGCATGTTCCATCAGTCCCATTCCAAGTGGTCACCTTCCTGGACCTGGGGGGAGTTGGGAGGACCTTGAACTCAACATAGTGTAGAGAACCCTGATGGCTGTTTGGCCTCAAGAGGGAGGGAGTGGGGATGTGGGTGGAGGGAAGGGGAGGGAAGGGGGAGGAGGAGAGGAGGAGATGGCAATTTTTAATAAAAAATAAATAAACTGGGAAAAAAAACTCAGCTCTGGGGAATGGAGCTAGAGTCCTTGTTCTTGCATTGTACAACAAACACATTACTGATGTTTCCCCAGTCTGGAATTTATTTCTTAATCAAAAGTGTTACTGCTTGCTCCTGATGCAGAAAGTATTTTCTTATGGTTTTACTAGACCAATCAATTCTGTCTTAATCTTCCTACTGAGGAAACAAATATTCAAGTTTCAGTTTTCACTTGGAATTTTGACTTCTTCTGGGCCTCAGCTTTTATGAAACAAAAGCAGAGACCTATTCTCTGTATCTGTATTAATTCACTAGTCCTAGTAATCCTGAGTTTATTCCCAGAATTGTTAGGTTGGAAGCTGACTATTCTCTCCTATATCTCTCCATACCCAAATACCTGAAATTCAAATGCCAGTGCAATATGTAGCATTTTACATGCTTTCAGAGTAATATTTTAAGGTTGTCACTTTAATTGTGAAATTATATAAAAAGTGTCCCTATAAAAATATGCTAGAAGTTATTTAGATTGATTTAAACAAAGTATTATTATTTAATGATACTTACCTACATCTTAACTGCTTAAGTTGACAAAAGCAACCTAAAGGAGAAAGGAGTTGTTTTGGTTCTGGGTTCCTTAATGCAGGCATCTCAGGGCAGCAGGAACTTGAAGTCCCTAATCCAACCATATTCATAGTCAAGAGCAGAAGAATGAATTAATGCATGCCTGCTAATGCTTAGTGCTCTCTCTCTATTTATACAGTCTTTGTCCTGCCAACAATAACAATTAAGTTGAATCTTTACATATCAATTAACAAGATAAAGGCAACCCCCAAAGGGGCATTCCCAGGGTCCTATCACCCAGATGATTCTTTTTTTTTTTTTGAGTTTTACTTTCCATTTTTAATTGAGAACATATTTCTTTTTTACACAATATATTGTGATCACGATTCCTCCTTCCTCATCTCCCTGATCCTCCCCACCTCCCCACCCATCCAACTCCACACCTACTTTCTCTCTTTAGAAAACAAGCAAATGCATGAACAAATTACAATAAACAAAGAAAGAGCATGAGGGGTAGGAGTATAGGTGGAAGGGAGGGGAGGGAAGGGGGAGGAGGAGAGGAGGAGATGGAAATCTTTAATAAAAAAATGAGAAGCCGGGCGGTGGTGGCGCACGCCTTTAATCCCAGCACTCCGGAGGCAGAGGCAGGTGGATCTCTGAGTTCGAGGCCAGCCTGGTCTACAAGAGCTAGTTCCAGGACAGGCTCTAAAAAAAGCTGCAGAGAAACCCTGTCTCGAAAAACCAAAAAAAAAAGAAAAAAAAAATGAGAAAAAAAAGAAGCTATCAATTAACAACTGCTTGCAAAAGAAAAATTATTTTCTCCAGTGGATTCTTACTGGGTATAAAAAATCACACTTAAGAGCAGGCCTCATGCCCAGCAGTAGATGGCCAAGACAAAATAAACTCAACAGTATTTGTGAAGGACTTTGGTCAATTTTATTTTTTTGTTGTTGTTGTTTTATTTGCTTATATAGTATAGTTTTTGGTTTTTTTGTTTTTATGGATTTGGGTTTTTAATTTTTTTGTTTTTGTGTGTGCGTGTATGTGTGTTTCTCACCCAGATGATTCTTGACTGTGTCAAGTTGACATTTGCTACCACCAAAGAATTCACAGAATATTTCCAGAGAGAAAGTGTAAACTTCATACATAACAACATTCTGTTGCAGTGTCAAGAGGTTAGACATAGGTTAATTCAAAGATCCATAACTAGTCAAAATGAAGACCATATATGACTGTGGAGAGCTAAGCCCTAAATAGGGCATCTATATCATTCATATTCCTGATACTGTAAGGCTCTGGGTGTAAATCCCAGCCTCTGGCCGCATAACCCTATCTGAGCTTTGGGTAATGATACAGGTAGCAGGTAAGTCCATTACTTTTCTTTTGGACATGGGGGCTACCTATTCTCTTCTAACATCTCACTCAGGCCTTACATTCCCCTCACCAATTTCAGTTAAGAGGGTATATGGGACCCGTTCCTCCCCACTTAAAACTTTTCCACTGCCCTGCATTCTTGCATGACAATTTTCTCTCATTCATTCCTAGTGATACCTGCTTGCCCTGCACCTGTACTAGGTAGAGATATTCTCAGCTGTTTGGGGGCCACACTCACTTTGGCCCCACACACTCTCCTGAGTCACACTTTCTTCTAACTTTAACAGCCTCACAGGTTCCTACCCCAGACTATACTGTCTTTACTCTTCCTGATCCAGTAGATCCCCAAATATGGGACACTTCTACTCCTGTGATTGCTACTCACCACCAGCCAGTCCTACTTTGCTTTAAAGATCCTTCATCCTTCCCTTCCAGACCCCATTTTCCTATTTCTGAAATCCACCACCGAGGCCTCAAGCCTATTATGATCTGTCTCCTATCTCAAGGAATTTTAATTCCTATCTACTCACCTTGCAACACTCCCATCCTTCCCGTGCAGAAGCTGCCTGGCTCTTACCCCTTGATTCAAGACCTCCGCCTCATAAATGAGGCTTATTCCAGTTCACCCTCTGGTTAACAACTCATACAATCTCCTGTCTAACGTCCCTCCTACTTCTTCTTACTTTACTGTTGTAGACCTAAAAGATGCCTTCTTTACTGTCCCTTTACATCCTGATTCATACTTCCTTTTTGCCTTCACCTGGGAGGATTCCTGGTCCTCCAGAGAGCTTACATGGACTGTTCTCCCTCAGGGTTTCTGGGACAGCCCCCATTTCTTTGGCTAAGTTCTAACTCAAGATCTCTCAAACATCGATGCAGGTTGTAGCACCCTCCTCCAGTATGTGGACAACATACTTCTCTGCAGTCTTACATTGTCTCTGTCCCAACAGGCCGCCTCTGTGCTCCTGAACTTCCTTGGATCCCTGGGATATTGAGTCTTACCAACTAAAGCTCAGCTGTGCTCTCCTATGGTGGTATATTTGGGTGTTCAACTTAGCCCCGTGTCTAAGACCCTCACCTCTGATAGGGTCCAGGCACTGTGGGATTTACAACCTCCAATCACAGAGGCTCAGATCCTCTCATTTTGTGCCTGCTATGGTTTTCCCGCCATTGGACCCCAAACTTTGCTATTACAGACAAGCCTCTACCAGACAGTCAGAGAGCCCCCCACGGGACCTCTCACCCACCCAGCCGTCTTCTGCCACCACTTCTCTCTACTGTGAGATGCCCTTCTAACAGCCCCTGCTCTTGCTCTTTCAGATCCCACAAAACAGATAAGAGGTCAGGAGTGGAAATGAGATTTCTAACCCAACAGGCTGGGCCTTAGAATTGGGCTGTCAACTTTTTATGCAAACAGCTGGATTTCACCATCTGTGGGTGGCAACCATGCCTGAAAGCAGCAGCAGCTGAACTCACTCAGAAGGCTCTCAAGATCACTTTGTCCAGACCAATCATGGTATATTCCATCCATCACCTCTCAGACCTTCTGAGACACTCCTCTCTCTCTCCCTCCCCCTCTCTCTCTCCCCCTCCCCCTCTCTCTTTGGGTATTCACGAGTCCAGGCTTTTCACGTACTGTTTCTAGAAAATCCCCAAATTACTTTGCCTTCAAATCCTGCCCTAAACCCTGCAACTCTCCTTCCTTTTCCCTCCCTCTCTAGTACCTCCTCTCACTCTAGCCCAGAGGCTATAGAGGCTTTAACTTTGGCCCCTTGGATCTTCTAGACTAGCCACTTACAGATCCCCAACTCACCCTGTTTGTTGACTGAAGCTCCCTTATAGCAAATCAGGAAACCACCAGGCAGCTTATGCAGTGGTCACTTCCACTAATGCAGTTGAAGCAGCCTGCCTGCCAATGGAAACCTCACAAAAGGCCAAATTAGCTGCCTTGACTAGGGTACTCCAAATAGCCATTGGCCAATGTGCTAATATCTATACTAACTCAAAATATGCCTTCTTAATAGTCCATATGTAATGGGAAGTGGCGGGGCTGCGTCCTGCCACCCGGCTGCCGGCTAGCTTTACATCCGAAATAATTACACGGAAACTGTATTCTTTTAAAACACTGCCTGGCCCATAGTTTTAGCCTCTTATTGGCTAATTTTTACATCTTCCTTTAACCCATATTTAGTAATCTGGGTAGCACCATGAGGTGTGGCTTACCAGGAGAGATCTTAACCTGCGTCCATCTCGGAGAGGAGCAGCATGGAGACTCCTATGGAGACTGCCTGAAGCGTCTCCCCCACTCTACTTCCTTGTTCCCATAATTTTGTTTTGTCTATTCCACCTACCTAATTTTTTGTTCTTAAAGGGCCAAGGCAGTTTTCTTTATTAATAATGAAAGTAACACATAGACACTCCTCCATCACTTCCCCTTTTTCTGTTTAAACAAAAAAGAAAGGCTTTAACATAGTAAAATTACATGTAACAAAACAGTTATCAAGCAAGAATTACAGTTACAATATTTAGATCTATTTTATCTTTTATCATAACTAAGGAAAGCTATAACTATCTATTTATTTTTTAACTCCATCAAAGACTCCAGAAGGATATAATATTACCTAAGTAAACAAGTCATATGTAACATTTAAACTCTAGAAATGACAGACAACTCGCTGCCTGGACAGTCACCCAAAGTTCCTCTGTACCGTTGGGGCATCCATCTTTAGCCTTCAGGCCCATAGTGTCCAGCAGACTTTTTCATGAAGCAGGAAATTTTAAAGACAGTTTAGTCACTTTTAGCTGTGTCCTGCAGAATGTCTCGCAGACTCTTTCATGAATCAGGAACCCAGAAGGAACATCTCAACTTTAGGCAAGTTCAGCAGTCCTCTCTCTGTGGGTTCTTTATGTCCAGTTTATGCAACAGTCCAGGCAAGAGCAGTTTCTTGCCCAAATGGCTAACAAACTCCATAAGTAGCCTCTTTGATGCCCATCTTCCTCTCGAAGTAGATTGGTGCTGCCAGGAGCAGACATGTCTCATGTCATGAAAAACCCTAAGTTATTAAAACATTAAATGCCATATTCTGCAGTCTTTGAAAGATATGAAGAATGTCTATCTAACTGAAATATATCTCTACATATCTAGAAAATCTAATAACATGACTACAAGCTTAACTATTATCAATGATTATCCATTAACAACCTATATTTCCTAATTATACATTACAGTTTTTAAAATGAACTACAATCACAATAGCTTAATCAAGATCAGAAATACATATACATATAACAAAATTGACCTTAAAATCTATACCAATGCAAATTCATATCTATATCATCTCCCCCTTTAAATGTAAAAGAACATTTATAAGCAATATTTGGGAAAATGGGCGCAGTTTTTTCTCTCCAAACTGCTTCCTGCTGAATGGGGGCGCTGTTATTTAGGTCTTTCATGGTGTAACCTGTGTGCTAGGTTCCTCTCAGTTGGCAGTTGAGTGAAGTAATTTTTTGAAGATGTTCACAGCAACCTTTCAGGAGGGCGTGGTCTATCATACCATATTGGGATAGAAGCAATCCACAGAGTCTTGTCCTCTGTGAAAACAAAAGAAGAAACTTTAACCCATATTTAGTAATCTGGGTAGCACCATGAGGTGTGGCTTACCAGGAGAGATCTTAACCTGCGTCCATCTCGGAGAGGAGCAGCATGGAGACTCCTATGGAGACTGCCTGAAGCGTCTCCCCCACTCTACTTCCTTGTTCCCATAATTTTGTTTTGTCTATTCCACCTACCTAATTTTTTGTTCTTAAAGGGCCAAGACAGTTTTCTTTATTAATAATAAAAGTAACACATAGACACTCCTCCATCATCCATACTCATTCTGCTTTCTGGAAGGAAAAGGGCTTCCTTACTACCAAAGGCACTCCCATAGTTTATGGACCCCTTATAGCCAACCTCTTGGAGGCCCTCCAGCTCCCTGCAGAAGTAGGCATTATTCACTGTCGGGGACACCAGTACTCCAAGGACCCAGTGGCCTTAGGCAATGCACTTGAAAATAAGAATGGGGCTTATCAAAATCGTATTCTGAAATATTAATGTTCAAAAGCAATTAGAATAATTATTATTTTCCCTCATATGTACACATTTTATTTACAAGAATTTTCCAATTGTAAGGCTCTAAACACATTTTTTTTAAATTCTCCTTTTCTTCAAGTCAAATGTATTAATATTATTGGCTTTACTGTGTAGATTAAACACTGGAGACAACTGAAAAGAGAAGAGAGTTTCAATTACTTTTGGCTTTGGAAGAGTGGTTCACAGGTAACAAGAGGTTCCTTTAAAATTGAGAAGAATGGATTTGTGGACAATAACAGTGAAGCAAAAACAAACAAATTCTGCTTCTGGAAAATTAAGATAAGCCTCACTTCACATTAATGGAATTCATAAAATCTGAGACATTCTTTCCCATTCACCAGAGAGGACTGCAGTTGCTTAGATCACTTAGAGAGTGAGTGGGATGAGTTCAAATCCTAACACAGCCACAGAGTACTGTGTACTTCTGGTAAAGTCCCCAGTCTTCTTGAGTCCACAGTGTAAAAGAGGAGTAATAATCGTGTTCTCAATTGGTGTTTTGCTTTTATTTCTCTTTCTATGATAAAATAACTTGACAAAAATAGCTTAGGAGAGAGGTGTTCTATTCATCTTAGAATTTCAGGTCATAATCCTTCATAGCATGGAAGTTCAGACAAGAGCTTAAAATAGCCAATCCCATCTTATCAATCAAAAGCAGAAAGAAATAGAAGCCCGCATGCTTGCTTGAGCTCAGCTACATCTCTCCTCTCTTTTTTATGCTGCTTAGAAATTCCTGCCTAGGGAATTGAGCTTCAGCACTAAACTGGCCTTCCCACATCAATTAACTTAATTAAGACACTCCCCACTCCAGACGTGCCCATAGGCCAATTCAATGTAGGCAATATAATTAACCTTAACTTCACTATAATTCTTTTCTCAGGTTATTTTTAAGTTGTATCAAGTTGACAATTGTATCTAACCATCACAAATAGCTTATTACGGAGGTTACCTTCTCGTTTTTCAGCTTTAGTTCTGTGTGTTATTGTGATGGAACAATGCTAATCAATTGCTATCATTTCCAAATATTTAGTACAAAGGAATATTTAAAGAACATGAGATGCTGTCTTTGATTCCCAGTACCCACATGAAATGCAGAGCGTGGAGTCTATGACCCCAGTGCTGCAGAGGTGGAAAGGGTGAGGCTCAACTGGCTGGTTAGCAGGGCTGATACAGTGAGTTCCAGCTTCAGTTCTCAGTATCTAGACTCACAAAGAATGTGGAGAGTGAGAGAGAAAAATAACTTGACATCACCTCTAGTCTCCAGATGCACATAAACACATGTGCACACATGTCTATATACACAACACACAAATAAAATGTAAAGAAGACACAAATGTCACCATGTAACCAGTAAGAGGTCATTTTACAAAGAGGCCATGACAATTTCTATAATGTGTATGCTCAACACTGGAACACATGCACAAAGAAGGGACAAGTATATAACTGTGTGGAAGCACAGGAGACAGGAGGAGAGGTCTGAACTCATGTGAGAAAAGGTGACCTCGTGTTAACAGTAACACATTACAGAATCTCACCACAAGGGACTGTGATGGCAAATCAGAAGTATAAATCCAAATGTTGATTTCCATTTAGCATGTAACCCAACCTGCCAACAGGACATAAAATAAATTGCATATAAGTCATGCTTAGCACAAAAACTGAGATACAGGAAGTTGCAGGCTTTTGTTTATGAATGGATAAGGAAGTGACTTTAAATCTCCCAATCCGGCCTGAATGAATTACCAGGGCAATGCCTGACAAACCCAATCCCCAAGACTCAGACCTTGAGAACACACACGCACAGGAATAAGGGCTATGGAGTAGGAATATAATATCCTAGAAGATAAAGTATCTGTGAGGAGCCTCAAAGCCCCATCTGTGGAAGCTTGGAAGGTGTTAGATTTGGAAAAGCCTCTGCAGGAAACAGAGCTTCCAGTAGGAAGAGAAGCAAACTGAGAGAATGCCACTTCCAGGCTCAGAAGGGAAGGGAAGGAGGGGCAGCTGGTCAGAAGCAAAGAGTCTAAAAAGCCCAAACATGAGACCATTATTCTTCCAAAGAGTATTCAGTCCCCTGCACTTCATGATTCCTGGAGAAACCGTGCATTTGGGCTGAGAAAATGCTAGACACAGGTATCTCAAATGCTTGTGGGAACAAATAAAAAAGGCATGAGAACTGCATAACCAGCTCATCCTAAGGAGAAGAAAAAGTAAGGAATGAAGTTTACCCCCAATGGAAGGACTACTCTGAAATGTTAACACTACACCACCACAAGTATGAGGGCAGTAATAGAGCCAGTGGTATACAAGGAATGACATGCAAAGGCACCCAACATTGAAATAAGTTAAGTAAATGCAGGTGTATGTAGAGTAAAAACTAAAAGAAGAAGAAAAGAGAGGACCTTAATTATCTCAGATGTAGGTGAATTACAACACCAGGACAAAGGTGTAGCCTGGATATAAATGAAGGACCCGAAGACTTAAGCCAGAAATGGGGAAATTTTATGATAAGAATTGCAGGAAATATAAAAGACAGTAGAATTATGCATAAATAAATATTCATGCATTTACAAATTTACAAATAGCAATCTTCCTACACACACACATAGACACACACACACACACACACACACACACACATATCCAGTAAGAGGGCTTAGCAGATGAAGATGCCTGCTGCGAAGCTTAATGACCTAAGTTAGACCCTCATTATTCACATGGTAAAAAGAGAAAACTGAATAAACTAAATACTGAAAACTCTTTTCTGACCTCCATATGTACACTGTGGTAGCAGGCATATATACACACACTTTCACACTCTCACACACACACATAGACACACACAGAAATTAATTAGACTATACTAACATTTTAAGTATCATATATGGATTTGTGTAATATATTTTAACTCTACATATTGTTATTTTTTTCACATAATTTGTATAACTATTTTAAATTATATTGCCAGGATTATTTTTCATGATGTAACCCATTTATCTACAATGTGTCTCACTTCTTCAAAGAAATATGAAGAGTTCTTATAACTTCATAAATGAATAGACAATATATATGTATCTATATAATTATTATGTAATTATTTAGACTTAGACACAAAATGATTGAACAACATATATGCATAAAATAAAAGAATATAGAAGCAAATTTTGTTAGAGTTAGAGTCCAGATCATAAAATATTTTCAAGACAATTAATGAAGCATGTCTTACATACAGCATATTTATCCAGAAACAGAAAAATAATCATAATTTTTATAACAAGTTATTGTTTCTCACTAGAATTCACGATTATCTTAAATCCTATGCATAGATACTAATTTTCTGGTCTTTCAGTTTTATATAAATAGAAGCATTCTATTGCAATCTTTTATTTCTGGCTCCTTTTCTTAAACTGAGTTGATGAGATGTACTTTTTTTTAAAGAAAATGTAATACTTAAGTAAAAATAGGTATAAGTAGAAATATTATGTAACATTTTCTTCTTGCATTCTGGTGTCCATAAGTCTTTAGGTAATTCTAAGTTCAAAGTACTGTTATGGGTCAATATAAATGCTAACCCAAAGAGCATGAGGTAGAAATTCTGTCCTTAGTGTGAAGGTTCTAAGAGGTGGTGGGTGCCAGAGAGATGCTGCCTCATGGACAATGATTGGATCGTGGGGACCACCCTCAGAAGACAGTAATATTTTAAATAAGTATGAATTCGTTCCTGTGAGGCTGGAATAAGGCATATTAGTTACATCTTTATTTAAGCTCATTTAAGTCTCTGCTGTAGTGTGAATCGGCGGGGCTGCGTCCGGCCACCCAGCCACCGGCTAGCTTTACACCCGAAATAATTACACGGAAACTGTATTCTTTTAAACACTGCCTGACCCATTATCTGTAGCCTCTTATTGGCTAATTCTCACATCTTCCTTTAACCCATATTTAGTAATCTGGGTAGCACCACGAGGTGTGGCTTACCAGGAGAGATCTTAACCTGCGTCCATCTCAGAGAGGAGCAGCATGGAGACTCCTCTGGCCACTGCCTGAAGCGTCTCCCCAACTCTACTTCCTTGTTCCCACAATTCTGTTCTGTCTACTCCACCTACCTAATTTTCTGTCTCTTAAAGGGCCAAGGCAGTTTTCTTTATTAATTAACCAATGAAAGAAACATAGACAGATAACTCTCCTCCATCATTTCCCCTTTTTCTGTTTAAACAAAAAAGAAAGGCTTCAACTTTAACATAGCAAAATTACATATAACAAAACAGTTATCAAGCAAGAATTACAGTTACAATATTTAAATCTATTTTATCTTTTATCATAACTAAGGAAAACTATAACTATTGAACCATTCTTCAACTCCATCAAAGACTCCAGAAGGATATAAGACTACCTAAGTAAACAAGAAGTAAGTAACTTTCAAACTCTAGAAATGACAGAGACAACTCGCTGCCTAGACAGTCACCCAAAGTTCCTCTGTACCGTTGGGGCATCCATCTTCAGCCTTCAGGCTCATAGTGTCCAGCAGACTTTTTCATGAAGCAGAAAATTCCAAAGACAGTTCAGTCACTTTCTGCTGTGTCCTGCAGAACGTCTCGCAGACTCTTTCATGAATCAGGAACCCTGAGAGACCATCTCACCTTTAGGCAAGTTCAGCAGTCCTCTCTCTGCGGGTTCTTTGTGTCCAGTTTATGCAACAGTCCAGCCAAGAGCAGTTTCTTGCCCAAATGGCTAACAAACTCCATAAGTAGCCTCTTCGATGCCCATCTTCCTCTCGAAGTAGATTGGTGCTGCCAGGAGCAGACGTGTCTCATTGTCATGAAAAGCCCTAAGTTATTAAAACATTAAATGCCATATTCTGCAGTCTTTGAAAGATATGAAGAATGTCTATCTAACTGAAATATATCTCTACATATCTAGAAAATCTAATAACATGACTACAAGCTTAACTATTATCAATGATTATCCATTAACAACCTATATTTCCTAATTATATATTACAGTTTTTAAAATGAACTACAATCATAATAGCTTAATCAAGATCAGAAATACATATACATATAACAAAATTGACCTTAAAATCTATACCAATGCAAATTCATATCTATATCATCTCCCCCTTTAAATGTAAAAGAACATTTATAAGCAATATTTGGGAAAATGGGCGCAGTTTTTTCTCTCCAAACTGCTTCCTGCTGAATGGGGGCGCTGTTATTTAGGTCTTTCATGGTGTAACCTGTGTGCTAGGTTCCTCTCAGTTGGCAGTTGAGTGAAGTAATTTTTTGAAGATGTTCACAGCAGACACTCCACTGGGAGTTTGTCTTCTACTTGGCAGAACTGACCTTGGGGCAAAGAAAAGCCCATACCTCCATTACTGACTAAACTACGAAATATCCATAAGTGGATAAAACAGAATTGTCTTATCTTGCCAAGACAGGATAGGATAGTTCTACTAAAGGTTCCTTGCCATTGTATAATGGTATGTCAGGTTTTTTCAGGCCTCAGCCAAAGTTGGTTGCCTCAACATTGCTATCAAGACTTCGTGTGGTTGCCCAGGTAGTCAATTGTCTCTGTCTTCTGTCGCACATTTTGGAAGTTTCTCGTTTGTGCTTCCTGGTTGCTTTGGTAATTTTACTCTCCTTCTCAGATCTTTGATGGGGTTGAAGATTAGATAATGGTAGCTACCTTCTAGATTATTTAGACTTCCCAAAGTAGAGTGATTAGAAAAATTTTTCGTTATATACTCCTCACCTGATATTGTTTACTTCTTGTAATTTTATATGATCTGTTCCCTTTGTATATAGTTGTATTTGGTTTCTGAATCTGTCCTATTTAGACAAAAGGGGGAGATGTTGGGGCAGCTGGCCCAATCCCTGCGTTCAGGGGCGTGGCTGCCCCAGCGGAGTAGCATTCCCCTTAAATAGGATCGGGGCGCCGGAAGGACCCCTGTTCTTTGCTCTCCCCCGCGTACCTTCTGCTCCGCTGGACCCTTGGTTCTGTAAGTTCCCTTATTTCCCCTTGTATTAAAAACAGATTAATTATAAAATGACTACTGTGGTTATTTTCCTAAACCCTATAACCGCTGGTACCTTTGCCGGTACAAAATAGGTGTGGTCTTGTTGGATGAAGTGTGTTACCGTGGAGGTTGCCATTGAGGTATCTTTTGCTAAGGACAGAGTCTATTTGCTCTTTCCTGGATATCAACATGTAGCAGCTGCTTGTCAAGAACCATGTCTTCCTGTATGTTGCCATGCTCCCCATCAATATGATAATTAACTAGACCTCTGAAACTGTAAGCTAAAACTTCAATTGGATGTTTTCCTTTATAAGAGTTGCCTTGGCCATGGTGTCTCTTCACAGTAACAGAAACCCTAACTAAGACAAGTACAATTCTCCTTATGGGTTGCAAATCATTATCATTACAGAATGTCTGATTCAAAACTTACTAGACTACATGTTTTATATAGAATTGCTGCTCAAGCAGCAGAGGAATTTTGAGTAATGTAAAAACTCCTTGTGATCTCCTCTCCTTCTCAAAATAAGCACCAAGTGTGCTTCTGATATGAATTCTCCCAATTCCAGTTTCATTCCTTCACATTGTATATTTTAAGTTTTGGGAGATTGCCTTCTGGGTACAGGCTCTAATTTGCAACTTTTTATAATAATTGCTTCAAGGACTAATTTTTGTTGATTTTATTATTAAATTATAAGTTATTACCATTGATGTTTTTGAAATTTGTCTGCCAGATAATCCATTATAATACTTTACAAGTTTGTGTTGTGTCCCAGAGAGATGATAAAAAGAAATTGGTTTTGATTGTCATAGCAATTGAGTTTCAACTTGAGGAAATCAGCCTAGAAAGATTCTCTGTCTATGTATTAGCTCCTTAAAAGTTTATGAATCTACCTTCCCAAGAGACCCTTCATAAATGGCTAAGTATGCCTAGGAATATCTTGATAAATCTAACTATCTGGAAGGAAGATAGAACTCAACTTTTAAGCCATATTATATTTAAATGACTTCTTCCAGGGATCTGGACAGGCTCAGAAGGGAGATGAAAATCTGGGCTCCTCATACTGTGAAGGGCAAAACATGAGCATCTGTCTCAGGAAATATTCCAAGGGTCCTTAAAGATGTTCAGATGGTCACGTATGAACTATGATGTTTCCCAGACATTTGAAATAGAAACAATTTCAAGAGGCTTGCCTCACTGGCAGGCAAGAGTACTGTGATCAAGATGTATATACTGCTTTTAAAGCAGTGTGTGAAGAGGTGAGACTTGTATTCAATTCATCTTATCCCAAAGAAATTTTTAAAGTTTCTAGATACCAATAGGTTTCTCATTTATCAGAAGAAATATTTTATAGATTTTTATGTTTCTCAGAAATGCTACTGGTTTACTAAGATAAAAATATACCTTCATCTATTCCAGAATTTCATATATGTATATAATATACTGTGATTATACTGACTACCACTCCTCCCAGACATTTTTCACCATCTTCCACTCCCAACCTCATGTCTTCTTTTCAGAGTCTTCTAAGTCTACTCATTATTGTTCATATGTACATGAGTATAATCTATTCACTTCAGTGTGAATCACCTACTAGGGGATCACTTCCCTAAAAAAACTGATTCTCTCTGCTTAAGAAGACATCAATTGCCAAATCACCGCAGCAAGAGGTGGGGCTTCATGATCTACTTTTCATCTATGCTGGAATCCTGACTGGCTTGCTCTTTTAAAGTGCCCATGCAGGGAACCACAACCTCTGAGCTTATTAATATAATGGTTCTGTCATATCCAGAATCCACTATTGTATATATTTCTGAATAACTTTTGTCTCCTTTTCCCAATGTTCCCTGTTCCTACAGGGAAGGGATTGGGATATAAATGTCTCATTTAGGACTGAAAACTGGATAGTCACTTAGTCTCTGTCCTTTGACCAGCTGTGGGAATCATGAGGATGATTCAACTGTATATGATGTTCATAATGTTTCCAATGCAGTATGTCAATAAAAGTTAGCAAGATTTGGACTCTAATGATACTCTAAAGATATGGCTTTAGTACTACAACTTTGTATTTCTCATCTCTAAGGAGCAATGCATATTAGAGGATAATGGAAGCACCGAATCCTATAAATACATGGTGTGAATAATGTTGGAATTTCTGTAATAAAGTTAGTTTTGTCTTTCCATTGCTTATTCTCCTAGGATGAGTAATGAGTTAGAATTACATGGAGCCATATCTGCAGGTCTCTCCTTGGAGTGTACTCTTGATTCTTGCACTTCATGAGTCTGTAATCTCAGCAGAGTAAGAAGAAGGATACAAGACCACCAATGGCTCACAGTGGTTCTGCACAAAGATGACTGAGTGGTTAAGATAGACCAATAGGCTCACGTTAAATTCCCAGGACCAATGCTGGGTAGCTAACAGCAACTTATATTTCCAGTTTCACAGGATCTGAAACCCTCTTCTGGTCTTTGCAACATCTGCACATATGTATCATTCACTCAAACACACACACACACACATTCCCAGGCACGCACTCATGCATGTAAATGCACACATGTACATATAAAGAGAGATATAATACAATTTAATCATTTTAAAGACTTACAAGCCATTTGGTTGCATTGCAGTAAGAGCTGACATTCCAATACTTGGCCCATTGCACTTTTCCCATACAGGCTCTGAGAAACCATTGTGACAAGGAATAGTCTACAGAAATCAGACATATCCATATGTAATTATAACTAAGACAGAGGAGGAGAATAATCAATTATGACATTACTGTTATAGTACTAGTCCAAGTAGGGGAACACTAAGATCAAATGAGATCAGAAATAGGATTTCGATACATTAGTTGATATACCAATTAAATGAAGATTAGGACCTTAGTGTACTCTACAAAACTCTCATAAAATATGCCAGGCAAGGTGATATTTACTTGCAATTCTAGTGTTGTAGTGCAAGAAACAAGATTTATTGGGTTTCCTGGTCTATCACCCTATCAATATCCCTGAGTTCTAGGCAAGAAAGAGACCCTGTGCTCAAATCCAATGTGAATATCTTTGGGGAAATGGCACCTGAGGAACACCTTTGGTATTAATACGTATTCAGACAGGAATGTGTACACATGCCCAAAGATACATACAAGGAAAAGCAATAAAAATGCTTGAACTTCTACTAGTGTGGGAGTTATAACTCACAAGTAATAAGTAGCAATGACGAAAAGAATCACAGAAGTCTAATCCAGGCAGCAGCTATAGTGAGTATATGAGAAAGGATTGATATTCTATGTTTTCTATATTTTGTTTCATCAACCTCACACAACCAAGAGTCACCTGGGAAGAAGAAACCTTATTGCCTTTATCAGACTCTCCTGTAGGCAAGTATAGAGGTCATTTTATTGATTAGTGATTGATATGGGAGAGACAATCTCAATACAGGTAATGTCATACATGGACACATATGGTCCTGGGTGATAAAAGAAAGCAAACTAGGAGAACCTTGGTGAGCAAACCAATAAAGAGAATTCCTCTATTCCCTCTGCTTCCAGTTTATGCCTCCAGGATTTTGTCATGTATTCCTACTGTGACTTAAACTGTTATCTGAAATAAACCCTTTCCTCCCAAAGTTATATTTAGTCTTTATCAAAGCATTAAAAAAGGAAATCATTATATATTTCTGATTTCTTAACCTATTTGATGGTATGAGCTCCTATTATTATATAACAAACTCAATTATGTGCTTACATCTTTGGAAAGAAATTAATTCAATTGTTTATGATGGTTAGTATCAATTGTCAATTTGATAACATCTGGAATCACATGGGATATGGGAATCTGGGAATGCCTGTGGGGGTTATCTGTATAGATATGTTGATATGGAAAGACCTGCCCAGTGTGGGTGGTACCATTTCCAGGCTTCAAACCTAGACAATATAAAAAGGAGAAATGAGATGAGCAGGAACTTTTATTTTTCTGTAACCTCTGATTATGGGTTCAACATAACCAGCTAATTTAAGCTCCTGACACCTGGGCCTCTTTTCTCTTATAGAACTGGGGGAAATTTTAGTGACTCCTTTAAACTATGTTTATCATGGTATTTTATTACTGCAATGGGAAAATAACTAAAAGTTGTTTTATAGTCATTCTTGTGAATATTCATCTCAAAAAAGCCATCATTAGTACATTGAAATTTAATTCTCCCTTTGAGAAAAAAGGAAAGACTTGATATAATGAAAATAAGCACGCCAAGCAAGAAAAACATCAAAAATGCATAATTTGAGGACAAAAGGACCACCAAGAATTAGAATCAGGGGGCTCGAGAGATGGCTCAGCCATTAAGAGCACTGCCTGCTCTTCCAAAGGTCCTGAGTTCAATTCCCAACAACCACATGGTGGCTCACAACCATCTGTAATGAGATCTGGTGCCCTCTTCTGGTCTTCAGGCATACAGGCAGAACGAATATTATATACATAAAAATAAATAAATGTAAAAAAGAATTAAAATCAAACAGTTTTATGACAAGGGGATATACAGATTAAGAAATGGGATAAAGAGAGTGGTAATGTCAGGGCAAGGTCTCAAGTCTTGTGAAAAGAAACTAAAGAAATGCTCAGAGTGGGATGCCATGGTACAGACCTTTAATTCCAGTATTCCAGAGGCAGTGGCTGGAATAACTCTGAGTCTGGGCTGTTGGGCCAGATGATTCTAGGTGGAGGATTCTTTAGGGTAGTTAATTTTCTGTTGACTCCACGTTCCAGGTCAGGATCCTGTTTATCCCCCATAAGATTGATGGGGGCAGTCTATATCATGAGAATGGGCATGTTCTCTGACACCATAGTCCTGGGCTTGTTGCAAGACCTGTAGGGATTTGAGGATAGAAAGGTTACTCAATTCTACTTTATGAAAATCTCTTACCTTAGAGATGTTCTCTGTTGCTACTGTTTGTATTTTTTTTTTTGAAAATGAGATAAAACAAACCTTCCCTCAATTAGTTACTTCATTTCAAGCATTTTGTCACTCATAGGCATTACTTCTTTTTATAGTTAAATAATATTTGTGTGTTTCCTATACTGAGAGCAATACTGAAGGAACACAAAGTAGGTGGCATAAAACCTGAGACATTGATTCTGTACGAGTTTCAAAGTGCCAGCAGAGCCGGACCCCCCTGCAGACTCCTTCATGGACCGCTGAGCATCTGAAAACTGTCACAATCCTCAAGCACTGTATCTTGTAGCTATATTTCTCCATTTTCACTACATGCACCTTATGACTTTTGTACTGTATGCCTTGTTTATTGTTTAGGGTCCTCACATGTTTTTTTACAGAGACACAAACCACAGAGGTGATTGTAGTACAATATTAATTCATTGACATAAGCTACTCCTTCCAAAACCTTATTTTTAGAAAAGATCACATATATAGGTATCTATATTTCTGTTTGTTAGATTTGGTATCCATTAAGTTGCTTATCTTCTATACTCTGTGAATATGATACATCTTTTCTTTTAATTTCTATTATTACAACACTATATTATTCATATGATAAATCTTACTTTATCACATAAGATCACACTAACTTCCTGTTGAGTTAAGTTTGAGAAATCACGACCTTCACTGACCCACCTAATTCCACCTTTTCTTAGCCATGCAATGATATAACAATAAACTAGTCTTTAATTACCTATATCATTACTTCCAGGACATTATCCATCAAGCTACTCCTTCCTTCAACCTGTGCTTCCCTCTGTCCTCACAATGGATCATTTATGATATGCAAAACCATAGGCTAAAATCTCTTCAATTTAACACTTTCTTTCTCAAATACTGATACATCCCTATTCTTTGTCAGAACAAAGTTTCCTAAAAGTTTCTACTAATATCCACAAGGTCTGCTTTTCATCATCTAGGCTTTTCGGAATAAATTTTTAATTGGCTTTGTACTTACTTAAATAATTTTTGAAATATCACCATGAAACATTGCCATTATGTGCCCGTGATCCTGTTTTCTATCACACTGAATCTGTAGAATCTCTCTTTTATTCATTTATATGAAGTATTTCCCAAGATATCACAAGACAGAGTATCTACTCAACTGACATAGGGAATCAAAATACCATTAAACCAAACCCCAACCATTGAATTTACTGGAGCAATGTATCAGAATATGGATGAGGGCTCACTTACAAATCAGGAGTTACTCAACTACATTTGTACAGCCTTTATAAGCTTGCTTCAGCATAGTCGATGACTTATGCAAGCTGCAGCCTTCAAGCTTTCTACAATAGGTGTACACATATGGGAAGTTTGAGAAGTTCCTCTTGACAACCAGCATGGTCAGAGTTTCCTCCCCCACTGTTGTTTACTGTTTCTATAACTTTGAGGCAAGTCCTCACAAGACTTGTAAGTTTCAGCTTTCCCAGATGTGTTATGTTTGTTTACTTCCTGAGCCTCATCAGCCTCCCATGCCTTCCTGGAGGAAATATTTCATTTTGGAAAAAAATTGCTATAAAACATATGCACACAGATTAACAGATTCTTCTAATATATTCCTGCACAGTATCATTATTTGCATATTTAATACACATCTAAACCATAAAAAGAAAATCTAAAAAAAAAAACAAATAATAGATTTCCTTTCCTGGACAAACAAACATATATGTAACTCCATCTTACAGTACTGAATAAAGAGACTAATTTTGTTTTGATTCAGGTCAGCCAGTAGGACATGCGTAAAGCAATATTCTTCTATCCATATCTAATGATCAGAATGTTCCTTCAGCTCTGCTTTGCACAGGTGCAATCTAATTACCCCTTTCCAGAAGTTGAAGTATTCAACTTAATTGCTTTCTTTCTTTAAAAATGTTTTGTATATTATATTTTGATCGATCATCATGTTTTCCCCTTCCCAACTCCTCCCATAACTACCAATACTCCTCCAACTTCACATTTCTCCTCCCTCTCTCTTTTCCCCAAATTAAAAAAAAAAAAAAACAGTAAGACTAAAACTACCAACCAAACGAAATAAAAAGCCCATTAATAAATCATGGAATCCATGTCACGGTAGCCAGCTATCCATGGGTTTGGAACCTGCCCTGGTTTGTGCTTGATATACCCAGTGACACTTCTTTGGAGAAAACTCTTTTCTCTTTTCCCAGCGTGTATCAATTTCAAATACCATCTTGGCTCATGTAGGACTTTGTGTCCACTTTCCCTTTTCAGTGCCAGTATTTTGTCTGGTGTTGACCCTGTTTGGATCTTGTCTGTGCTGTCACAATCTACATATACCAGTCCTGCTATGTCTAGAAGATGCTGTTCTCTTGAATCGTTAACCATGTCTGGCTCTTACAATTTTTGTACTTTCTCTTTTGCACAGATCCCTGAGCTTTGAGGGGAGGTTTTTATTTGTTTGTTTGCTTGTTTGTTTCTATTTCACTTTCCCTATTTGTTTACCTACTCAAGTCTTACTACTCACTAGGACATAACAAACTAAAATTAGTTCCCATTCTACAAGACTAGCATATAGAGAGGTGACCTTAGATTATCATGCAACTAACTGTATCTTCCAACATCTCTAAGAAAGATAAGATCATGAGATATCCACATAAACTCATGGGTACAATGTTAAAGTATATATATATATATATATATATATATATATATATATATATATATATATATATATATACAGCAGCATAAGGGCACACACAAAAGTGTATCATTCTCAAAACTGACAAGCACTAACTTAATAAAAAAAGCAAGTTGGAGCCGGGCGGTGGTGGCACACGCCTTTAATCCCAGCACTCGGGAGGCAGAGGCAGGCGGATCTCTGTGAGCTCGAGGCCAGCCTGGTCTACAAGAGCTAGTTCCAGGACAGGCTCTAAAAAAAGCCACAGAGAAACCCTGTCTCGAAAAACCAAAAAAAAAAAAAAAAAAAAGAAAAAAAGAAAAAAAAAAAGCAAGTTGGATCAAATAATGTTTGATTTGAGCAATTATGGAACCCCAAACCAACATAAGCACACATCAACCACACATCCTTGGGGAAAAACTTCTTTGCACACTCTCTGGCACAAGGCAGTCTCATAGAAGCTGCCATAAGTGCTCTTTCTGATTGCCCTGCCGATTTGCCACTTACTGCAAATTACTTTTCTCTGATAATCCTCAGCACATTCTAACCTAAATTCAACAATATTCTTCTACGTCTCTGTAACATATTGTATATACTTACTATTGTATATACTTTCTTTATTCCAATGACTTATAATTAACCATCCTTTTGTTTCTGCCTCTAGTTCATGTTTAATGGGGTCACAATTGATCTGTCCACATATTCTATAGGTGCGGTTCAGTGCCAAGAATATAATAGTGTTAATCAACACAGTCCCAGTTTGTCTGAGCAAGGGATAAGCCAATATGGTCATGAGAGATTTCCTCTGAGTTTGGCTTCGTTTCCATCTGAGAGCGAGAAACTTGTTTTTACAGTTCTAGGTAGATGCTGAAGCTGGAACATCATACTTGCTAAGTACATGCTTGCCGCTGAGCTATGCCCTCAAACCCTACTCTTTTCCTAGACTAGGATGCCTTTTCTAGTTTCTTACTCTTTGCCTTCAACCATCATACTTTCTGCTTTCTATTTTCAACAACTTGATTAAATTTTAAGATTCACATTTACGACTCTGCTTTGTGTCAACTATGTCTTTATGGCCCTCATTCATCTCATCTTTAAACTGTCAAAAAGGTATTTAGAGTTTAAAATAGTTTGTCATCCTCACAAGTGTAAGTGGAGGTTTTGTTCTTTTTTACTTCCCATCTCATGGATTTTAACAATAAAAATATATGTTACTTCAATGTTAAAATGCAGCCTGAAAGAAAAAGTAGATGAAGGTGCGTGGTTGATCGGCAGTTATGATTCACCAGACTAGCTTTAATATATATAATTCAGTTTTAATAAAGGAAAGGAAAGGGAACTTACAGATCCAAGGTTCCAGCGAGGAGCGCAGGAAAACAAAGAGCAGGCGGGCTGCAGGCCAGCAAGATTTTATAAGTCAATATTAGCCTAAGGGGGACACGCCTTTAGACAAAGGGGGGACACGCCTTTAGACAAAGGGGGACACGCCTTTAGACAAAGGGGGACACGCCTTACAAAACAAGGTTTTTGGCTAGGCTTCCCCTTCAAGTAGATAAAAGAAAGAACACTCAATTGACTAAATTAATTCATTTCTCCTCCCTCAGTGCCCACATATGTAACATTTTAAATATGGCTTTCATGTTTAAGTAGCTTCTTTTTTTTCATTGATGTATTTTATGTTAAATTGTATTTATTCATTTTGTAATTCAAGATCGAAAGGAATCAATTCAGTTTCTTGCTAGTTCCATACCCTATTAGCAGCTTTTCTTGCCAGGTGTCCCACAACTCCGGCATCTCTAACAACTTAGTGTGTACATCATACTCCAGCTCCACCCTCACATCATACAGTCCTCTCTGGGCCTCCATGCAGGGTCACCCTGACACATGTCTCTGGGTCTCTGTGTTTGTTCCCATCTGTTGCAGGACGAAACACAGGCACCAATCCAACCACTAAACCTTTGGTCTACAATTAATTAGTCCTGCCTGAAAAATATGCTAGTGTAATGGTGACAAAAAGTTTGTGAGAATAACCGACCATTGTCTGATTTGACTTGAGGCCCACTCCCCATGATGGATTTCATACCCAACACTGTTAGGTGGTCACGAATCAGATACTAAATATCCCTGGGATCAGGGGGAAAACAAATGGTGATCTAAAAAAAACAACAGAAAGTAACATTAAAATTATTTCTCATGATATTCTCCTATTTTCATAGATCAGTGTCTTATTTGGAAGTTTTCCAATTGAGTTTTTCCTCTTGGATAATTCTAGAGCATGTCAAGTTAGCAATTAACTTTAAGCAGAGTACTCCTAAAGGGACCTGTAGAGATTACTCTGTGGGTGAAAAACTTGCTGTGGAAGCATGAGTTTAGATTGTCCATGTGCCCATCTGTCTCTGTGGAACGCAAAGTGTCATGATATGTATGTGATCCCAGAACTGGAGCGGTAAAGACGGGAGAATTGTCCAGTTACCACTAGCCAACCTATTGTGCAAACTGGTGAGTTCCAGGTTCAGTGAAAGACATTGCATTAGAAAAGTAAGGTAAAGAAGCAATTGAGGAAGACACTTGATATCAGCTTCTAACCTCCACACGTGCAAACACTGTCAAGTATGTGTGGATACACACACATAAGCATGCACATACTCCCTTAAAGAAGCTGATTTGCTTCTGACTGAGAATAACATTTGTCACAAATGTGATTCTAAGTTTAATACTTTGTTTATTCTTAACTTGGAATCCCTGCTATCCAGGAGGAACAAGAAGAGTCTATGGAGGTGTATCAATAAACATTGCTTGTGCTGCTTTACTAAAATCCAGTATATGCCAAAGCCAGGAGACTTAAGGAAGAACTCCTGTTAGAAAAGCATACTCTGTTCAGTTTGCCTGATGCCCATTCTTAGACAACAGCAGAGGCCAGGGGAATGATAAATGGAAGGGAGAAATTTTCAGTCAGCACTTGTCAATGGTGGATACATATGTGTACATTTATATATAGCATATAAAGCATCCTGTGTGGGTATAACAAGCACCATTTTATGTATAATAATGAATGTACATAATAATAAGCTGTGTGCATAGGAAAAAGTAAGTACCAATAAAAGATGTGTCTCCCACACCCTAAATTTCTCAATTTCTCCATAAATACAAAGTTCACAGTATCTGTATTATATATCCTCCCTTTGTACCCAAAATGCACACCATCTAGGCCCATCAAAGGTAATAAGGCAGTGTGTGAACTGAATATCTTATCCTATCTTTAGGAGCATTAGCATCTTCTAAAGTCAGAATGCTTCATTTACAAGCCAGGCCCAGCTGGTGCTGTAGCTGAAACTATTGAATCCCACCAGTCACTGTATCTGTGAGCTAGAGGCTCTGCAATCATCTCTCAGGTAAGGATCATTTTATTTACTAGGTAATAACAGAGCAAAGCATCAAGCATAGTGACGTTTGAAAATGAAACATCAGTACACCCGTGTCCCTAGCTTATCTTAGACTTATTCACTTTTCAAACAGTGGAATACATTTCTTGTCTGTTTAAAAGTAATAATTTTAAAACTTATAACTGCCAGCCAACATAAAAGTGAAAAATGCAGATTGTTTAGGGCAACTTGAATAGTGTCTGATGGAAAGGCTGGCTGAGCGTGCTGCCAGACATTCACACAACCAGGCCATATAGAAACACTGGACGTGTTCTGTAAAAGTTAATTTTCTTTCCTTCTTCATGAATGTTAAAATTTCCAAGTGGAGGGTGTGTCATTTATTTGTACTTACACAGGTATTATTTGTAGAAGAGTGTGTATTGAGGGGAAAACTATGCCATCTCATTACTCATTGATGCTTCATGGGTGTTATTAACTGTGTTTATGTACATACAGCAGTGAAAGGATTGCAATGGAGCATCAGCAATCAGAAGGATGTTTCCAAACAAAAGACATAAGTTTAAAGCCTGATTTGAGTCTTAACTGAAGGGGTGCTTTTTGTTTATTTTCCTTCATTTTGTATTAGCTGCTGTAATCATAATCTGAGGGTTCACCTCAATTTATGTCTCTTCCGTCAGAGCCAATCATACCTGCTAGCCAAGTGGGTACTTCTATTTGTTCTCATCCAAGGTAGCTATGCACTTTCTTATTCATTGGGTAAAATTTTAGCTTGTGAACTGTGTCTCCTGGCCACATGCCAGGCATCTTAATGGTATACTTCGTTTCCTATCATATATTCATAAATTAAATATAGCTTAGAACCCTAAAACATAGCTCAAAGGGTAAAGGGGTTTTCTGAAAAGCCTGGCAACTTGAATTTGATTCTGGAACACATGTAAAGGTAGAAGCAAATAAATAATTTCAAAAGTTGTCCTCTGCCCTCTGAACTCATATTAATTAATCAAATTAATAAAAATTAAATCAGAAATATTTAAAATTATCAGTCAGTCACAAACTGGTAAAGCTTCAAGAAAAAGCTCTGCGAGTTTCATTAGACTATATATGTCATATGATCTGATTCTCTAACAAAAGGAAATCATGAAGATATTTCTGGTCCTAGTTATTTAAATTAATATACTAGAGGAACCATTGATTTCACAGTGTTTGACATACACAAAGAATTACAAACATTTGTTGTAGGGAGGATGCTTGTTTGTTTCCAGCTACCCAGAACTGAAATGATTACACAGAAACTATATTATTTAAATCACTGCTTGGCCAATTAGCTTATGCATATTTCTAGCTCACTCCTGTATCTTAAATTAACCCATTTCTATTATTTTATATTTTACCATGAGGCTCAAGGATTACTGGCAAGGTTCTGAGTTATCTGTATCCAGCAGCAGCTACAGTACTTTTCCTTGACCATGCTTTCTTTCTCCCAGCATTCAGTTTAGTTTTTCTTTGCCTACCTCTATTCAGCCCTGCACAGGCCCAAGACAGTTTCTTTATTAACCAATGGTATTGACAGCATATAGGGTGGAATCCCACATCAAATATTTGTTTTAAGATATTTAATCTGCAATATTTTATTATATGTTCTATTAAAAGTTCCCTCAATTTGCAAACATAAATACATGCATGTATTTATATGCATATATAATACATATATAATGTATAATTTATATGTATATATATATAATACACACACACACACACACACACACACACATATATATATATATTCTTTCATCTACCACATCCCAGTTGCAGTTTTACCATCCTTCTGTCTCCAAGTACCCTATCCCTGAGACCTACTCCTCCTCTATTTTGCTTCAGAAAAGAGCAGGCCTCCCAGAGATAAAAACCAAATGTACCATAACAAGTTACAATAGGAGTAGGCACATACCCTCATATCAAGGCTCTAAGAGGGAACCCACTAGGAAGAAAAGGGTTCTCAAAGCCTGCAAACATCAGAGACAGCAACCACTCCTTCTGTTAGGAAACACACAAGAACACTAAGCTACACAAACATAACAATGTAGAGGACCTAGGTCAGACCCATTAGGCTCCCTGATTGTTGGTTGACATATGTATATATGTATGTATGTATGTATGTATGTATGTATGCATGTATGCATGTATGTATGCACACACATGTAAATGCATGTATATGTATGTAAATAAATATCAATTGGGTTTTATAGTCATCATACTAGAGTTATTTAAGCTCCCAATTTTTCCCAAATAGATCTTAGATTATTAAATCCAATAATTTTAGAGATCTTTATTTCTGGAATTTCATAGAATTGTAGCTTTAAATTTTAGCTGATAAGATTTTTAAATTTCCCCATATTATAACTCATAAATTCTAAAGATCAATTTCATTATTTGGTCTGGTGTAGCTTCAAGCAGATTGACTGTAAATACTTTGACTACTAAGGAAATGCTGGTAATTAAAACAAAAGCTTCTAAATATTTATTTCCATTAGGTAGAATAAAGACTGAAATTCATCAGACACAATCCTCTTCTGTACCAGTCCAAAGATAAGATTCCTGTCCCTTAGCACTGCCAATCTCTAGAGGCACTCTTGAGTTTTGTGGAGTTACTCTAAAGAAATATGAGCATGTAAAAAGAACTAATACACAGATTATGAAATATCATTTTACTAAACATCCACAAGGCTAATTTTTTGTTCTGTACTTTTTCTGCAGACAATATTTAAATTGACCAGACAGGAAAAACAAATAATGATATTTTTACTAACTGACATTTTATGGCTATTGTCTAGTTTAGTTCTTCTAGCTGCCTAATTTATTCTGGGGATCAGTCTCTAAAGCTAAGTGAATCATTCTTCTGTATATTCCCTGGGTAGTTATTCTCCCATGAAGGAGACAGAAGGCTATGCCAGAAAAATCAGTGAGATGAATTCTTCACTTCTCTTTGGAGATGTAAAATTCTTAAAATGGATGGTCATTCTGGATCTTCTGAGATAGGTCAGGGTGAAGATTAGTCCTATGTTTTCACAGGGTGTGTCTCCATGCTGATCATGAGAGGAACCTGAACTGGAAACCCTCTTAAATGCACATGACATAAACTTGCCTCTTGCAATTTTGCAATATCCTCCCTCTTTGCTGCCTCTCTGTTGCTCTCAGTCTTGTTTGAGACAGGGTCTTATGTAGTTCAAATGGCCATGAACCAACAACCTTGAACTCCCAATCCTTCATGTACCTGCAAAGTGCTAGGATTACAGGCTTGAGCTACCTTGGCTAATTTATAAAGGACTAGGAAACAAATCCAGGGTTTTGTGGATGCTAGGCAAGTACTCTACCTTATACATGGAAGCTACACCCTTGTCCCAAGCTTTGCGATTTAAATATCCTTTATTATCACAGGTTTTGCCTGGATTAAGTTCTTTTTACTTCTTTCGGGAAAATGAATCATTTGCTAGAGGTATTTGATCTCTGATGTTTAATTTTTGCTCTCAGATAGAAGATGTCAGCAGAGGTATGAAAGGGTGGAGACACTTGTGAAGTTGAAGAAATGTAGACAGGAGTATAGGCTCGAAAGCCCCCTTACCGAATGTTCTATTGGAGTTGTTTATATAGAGAGTGACAGAATTTATTTAGATGAGAAATATGTGTTGGTCAGTCATTATCCTAAGTGGTTGCAACAATGAAGGAAGACAAGTAAAATATAGCTTAATATTTCTAGGAAGAAAATGATTTTAGCTCAATCTGCTTTTCTCATGTTGTCTTCTAATTAGGAAGGTAATTTAAAAATAATTCTTTTATAATGATCTCATATTTTTACTGAAGTAGTCAAATTTAGTATTTACTGTACTTTGAAACTCTACAACTAGCATTTATCCTTGAAAACTGAGCAGCTGTGCTGTGCACAGAAAGGGTAATGAAAGAAGGAAGTAAAATTCACTTTAGACTCTTCATAATTATTGATGCTTATTCAATAATTATTAAGGCAATTATTTATGTTTGTTTTAAGATAAATTTAGATAATGTAAAAAGAATGATTTTTGCATAGTTGCATCATGGAAAAGAGATGCTCCGTAAAATTAGTTGCTTAGGATTGCCATTAACTGTTTTTCTCTGGAACGAAACATCTCTCAGATGGAAGTCTTGCTTACTATGACCCTGAGCTTCCAGAAGGTCATGGGAGTTAGAAGATTCTGAGATGTAACAAGTTCAGAGAGCAGTGCAAAAGTAACTCACTCAGTGAAGTGCTTCCCTTGCAAGCATGAGGACTAGAGTTCCACCCCCCAGCAGTCTTGTATGAAGTCAGCATTGTTTCCTAGCTCTCTAATCCCAGTCCAAGGCAATGAAGGGGATCTCTTGACTCTCTGCCCACCTATACTGAGGAACTCCAACCCAATGAGAGATTGTCTCAGTTGTTAAAAAAAGAAAGATGGATGGTATCTGAGGAATAACACACGAGCCTGGCCTCTGGGCTCCACACCGATATTTACACATATGTGTGTACACTCATTGAATACATATACACACCCCATACACACACAATGAGGGGCTCGATGATGTATCATTAATATTCATCAGGACTCAGCACTAAACTGCTAATGCCCCAAGAGAGCCTCAGCAAGACTTTTCAATAGAGAGAGCCACATAAGAAGCTCAAAGCTAGCCTGTAAACCATCTTCATGAAGAAGGCATGACTGTTGGGATAAACTTTTTTTTGATAAGTTTTTTTTATTCATTTTACATATTCAACCACCCTCCCGTCTTCATTCTCCCCATCCCCCATCCCCCATATACTCTTCAGAGAGGGTAGGGCCTTCCATGGAAAGACATATGGAGTTGAGGCTGGGCCAAGTCTCCCCACTGCATCAGGTTGAGCTATAAACTCTTATTTAGTTTTCAGTGAATGTGCTCCAGGTAACTAGATTAACAGCTGATTAGATAAAGCACTACTAAAATATATAAAATAAAATAAACATTCTTGAAATCAATTCATACTTAAAAGTGAGAATAAAACATTGAATATCAGTGGTGTTTTCTGTTGAAAAAAAATACCTGGTTCTCATCAGTTTCTGCATTATTGAAAATTCTCCTTCTGAGTCCTGAGTTTTGAAAGAAAAGTCCACAGAGGACACTGTTGCCTCTAGCACAAAGGGTTTCAGATAATCCCTAGCAGGCAACAGCAGGGAGTCCAAGGGGAGAATGAGCAGCACCCTCTTCTGTCTGAGGTGGATTAAAAAAAAAGAAGAACAGAAATAGAAAGAGAAAACAATACTTAGGCTAATGTTCCAAGGTGTAAGTTCCCATCAAAGAAAGGATTTTGCATGTGTCTGTGTTTGGTGTGTACATGTGTGTTGGGTTTTGATATGTATGGGTGGACATGTGTGTGCATGAGTGTGGATGTAGAGGTCAGAGGTCAACATCTGACATCTTCTTCTTCTACAGTTTCTACCTCCTACATCAGGGCAGGTTTTTCTCACTTAAACCTGAGCACACAGGTTGGGCTAGTCCAGGTCTGGGTAGACTTCTGATCCTAAGACCTAGGAATTCCAGTAAGTACTGCCATGCCCACCTAGAATTCACCTGGGTGCTAGAGCTCCAAGCTCTTGTCCACAAGCGTGCATAACAAGTGCTTTACACACTGAGTCATCTTTTTTATTAACAGGGTTGGAGCATTTATAAATAAGAAACCTCAGCCGGGCAGTGGTGCACGCCTTAAATCCCAACACTCGGGAGGCAGAGGCAAGTGGATCTCTGTGAGTTTGAGTCCAACCTGGTCTACAAGAGCTAATTCCAGGACAACAGGATCCAAAGCTACAGAGAAACCCTGTCTTGGAAAGAGAGAGATAGGAGAGAGAGAGAGAGAGAGAGAGAGAGAGAGAGAGAGAGAGAGAGAGAGAGAGAGAGAGAGAGAGAGAGAGAGGAAAGGAAAGGAAAGGAAAGGAAAGAAACCTCTCCATCTAGTAAGGGTGCAGTAAGACTACTGTTAAGCAGGCAGTGGGACCACCAGACAGCAAATTTCCTAACACAATATTCTTAAATATCCCATCCTCCAGAATCCTGAGAAATAAGTGTTTGCTGTGGAAGTCCCCAATCTATGACATTTTACAATATGCCTTCCCAAATGGACCAAGAAAGACTTTTCCACATCTGGGAGCTATGCTCAGGACTTCCTGGTCTGAGACATGGTGCCTGGGTTTTATTTCATACTTGAAAAGCTAATGCATTGGCTGAACTTGGTAGGGATCTATCTGTTACCTCTATCGCCCTGTGTTTATTACCAGATAGGCTTTTGGATGTCAGTCTTTTTCTGAAAATGAATTGAAGGCATGATCTATTTTAGGGTTCTTCAGAGAAGCAGTGCCAGTGGGGTATAGACATACAAACATATCTGAATGAGATTTATAATGAGAAATCTGCTCATGTAATTACTGAGTCTGGGAAAACTTAAAATATGCCTTCTTAGAGGACCCAGGAAACTCTCTGTGTGTGTTTAACTTCTAACTTTTAAAAATATCTTGGAATTAAGTGTCTCTGGTATGTCACATTCATAGGACAGGAAAAGATCTCTATTACCAATTAAAATAATTAGGAAGGAAATAAAAATTAATGCCCCCCAGGGTTCTTTTTTCTACAGCCTTTTATCAAGGTGAAGGATTCTAGCCATCACCAAGAAATATCAGCTTTGTGAACAAATTCAACACTCATGTCTCTTAGGAAGATGCGTGGCCACATTAAATTATAATCGCTAATCAGATCCATGACATTCCATTGCCTAAATATGTCAAAAAACAAAACAATAATGCAAGTGTATGACTTATATGTGGTCCTATCTATCTATCTATCTATCTATCTATCTATCTATCTATCTATCTATCTATCTATCTATCTATCTATCATTCTGTGTGTGTGTGTGTGCATGCATGTGCACACATATATCTATGTAAATTTGTGGACATGTGGGAAATGTGAGCATCTGTGAGGCATATATATGCATGGTTTGTGTATGTGTAAAGAGTGTGTATGAGTGTGTGTGTATATGAATATATATATACATATGTGTGTGTGTGTGTGAGTTTATGTGTCTGCTTTATCTTAGTTTATTTTCATATAGTTAAAATATTCTGACAAATATTCACCATGAAGAACATATTCTGGTAAAGGTGACTTAGGAAAAGATCAGATCCGGCTCAGGATTTGGCAATGCAGTTTGTCCATGTGGGGAAGAGTTAGCAGAAGAGATTTGGGACATCTTTGCAACCACATTCCAAGACAAGAAATGCGCAACTGTGCTTGGCTCTCCTTATCCTTTTGATGCAGCCAGGACTCCAGTCAAGTGAACAATGCCACTCACAGTCAGAGTCTTCTTTCCATAATGACCCTAATAAAGATAATCTACAGTCCTACCCAGAGCAGGTCCCCCATGTGATTCTAACCCTCAAATGGACAATTGATGTTAATCACTACAAACTATGAATATGCCCTTGTGCAAAAGACAGAGAAACATTACGTAAAACAATATAACTTTAAAAAGACAATTGTCAGTTCACAAAACAATTGGGAAATGAATGTTTTCATTTTAATATGTAAAATAATAGAGGAATTAATATAATAGACATTCATAGTACACCTTATATTTTCAAAGTATAATTTTAACTGCCATTTAGGCTCTAGTCCAAGGCTATCAATTTTTTTAAAGATATTACTTGGCATGGTGGCACACATATGTAATTACAGTACTCAGGGGGTGGAGGCAGGAGAATCACAACTTTAATATAACTTTTAGCTATATAGCAAACTTGATGCCAATCAACAAAAAGAAAAGAAGGAAGGAAACATATGCCAGAAAACAATAAACTTTAAATTACCATATGAAAATTCTTACAAAATTGATCTAAAACCAATCTTATCCCTGTGTGAACCTTCTGGAATGCCCAAGACACCTTTTCTCTTTTCTTCTCCTTATATTTGTGTTGCTGATTCTATAATTACCCAGTCTTTCAATGATAATTTACAGTTCCTCGTTAAGATTTTGGAAATAAATCTTGGCAATATTTACTTACAGCAGACAAACTAGTCTAAAATAAATTAGGTTATAAACAAATCACTGGCCTCTGAACATATGCCAGTTTGCAGAGCAGGGCTGGTTTTGTAGTGGACTCATAGGTGACTTGCAAGTTTAGAGTTGACAACCTTATCTGGAGAGAAATGACAGAGAGACAGCAGAAGTTTATGATCTGCAGTCTGTGCTTTGCCTCCAAGATGTCCCCTTGGCTGTAGAGCAATTAATTTACTGTTCTACATAATAATTAAAGAATTTTAAATGTTCGACCATATGCAAGCACATCTGTGAAAAAGCCTCTTTATGGCTGCCTTCTGTTTATCCTCTACTAGTGTTCTTGCACCAGAGAAAATGATGCACCACCTTGCCCAAGTTGAATGTCTTGTTCTCTGTCATTAGCTCAGAAAATTAGGGACCATTGCTAACTCGGTTCATTTAGCACATAGGCATGAGAACCTGAGGTGTGAGAGGACACTGCCTGCCTGTGAAATAATTCCCTCATTAGAGTGGTCCTTCTCCCACCAGGTCTTCCTGAATTCTAGATTAATTCAAATGCATCTGAGGTGAACTACACAGAGAGCCAACACTGAAGGCATTTATAAAGTTCCCCCCAAATCACAATGAGTGGTTTTAAATTGCACAGGGACTCAATACAAATGTGACTCCTAGTAAAGGAAGTGCTAGTTTGCTGAGATTGTTCACCACAACATGGCTCTGGAACTGTATAATAATTTGTGTGTGTGTGTGTGTGTGTGTGTGTGTGTGTGTGCGTGATTTTAACTTTTTAAAATTAATTTTATTGATCTCTACATTTTTCTCTGCTCCCCTCTCTCCCTCTCCCCTCCCTTTCAATCCTTTCCCATGGTCCCCATAGTCCCAATTTACTCAGAAGATCTTGTCTTTTTCTACTTCCCATGTAGAATAGATCCATGTATGTCTCTCTTAGGGTAGTCCTTATTGTCTAGGTTCTCTGGGATTATGATTTGTAGGCTCTTTTTTTTTCTTTGCTTTATGTCTAAAATTCACTTATGAGTGATTACATGTGATACTAGTCTTTCTGAGTTACCTCACTCAATATGATGTTTTCTACATCCATTCATTTGCCTGCAAATATCAAGCTGTCATTATTGTTTTCTGTTGTTTAGTACTCCATTGTTTAAATGCACCACACTTTCCTTATCCATTCTTTGGTCAAGGAGCATTTAGGTTGTTTCCAGGTTATGGCTATGACAAACAATGCTGCTATGAATATAGTTGAGCACATGTCCTTGTTGTAAGATTGGGCATCCTTTGGGTATATACCAAAATGCAGTATTGCTGGATCTTGAGGAAGGTTGTTTCCTAATTTTCTGAGAAATCGTCATACTGATATCCAAAGGGGCTGTACCAATTTTTACTCCCACCAGTGGAGGAGTGTTCCCTTTACCCAACATCCTCTCCAGCATAAGTTGTTATCAGTGTTTTTGATCTTGGCCATTCTTACAGGTGTAAGATGGAATCTCAGAGTTGCTTTGATTTGCGTTTGTTTGATGACTAAGGATCTTGAACATATCCTTAAGTGTCTTTCAGCCATATTTGATTTCTCTGTTGAGAGTTCTCTATTAAGGGCTGTACTCCATTTTTATTGGATTATTTGTTCTGTTGATGACTAACTTCTTGAGTTCTTTGTATATTTTGGAAGTCAATCCTCTGGTGAAGATCTTTTTCCATTCTTCAGACTGCTGTTTTGCCTTGTTGACAGTGTCCTTTGCTGTACAGAAGCTTTTCAGTTTCAGAAGGTTCCAACAGACAGAAAGACCAATGGAACCAAATCAGAGACCCAGAAATTAATCCACACACCTATAAACACCTGATTTGATAGAGAAGCAAAAAATATCAAATGGAAAAAGGAATCATATTTAACAGATAGTACTGGTATAATTGGATATCAGCATGTAGAAGAATGAAATAGATCCATATCTATCGCCATGCACAAAATTCAAGTCCAACTGGATCAAAGACCTCAGCATAAAGGCAACCATATCGAACCTCACAGAAGAGAAAATGGGAATACACTAGAATATATTGGTACAGCAGACCACTTCCTAAATATAATCCCAGTAGCACAGACACTGTATAATAATTTTTTGATAAAACATAGGATTGTATAATTGGCTTGTGCTAGAAAATATATTCAAGACAACATGGAATGATCATATTAAATTATTTATGCAAGTCTCAAGAAAACAAAAATCATGTTTCATATGAATTTGCCTTTCCTAGATTTTACATATGTATATAATATTGTGTATGTAAATATATGTACATATGACATGCAAATAGATGTGAAATTGTCTTGGAAAAGGAAAAGAAATAGCAAAAAGAGTTGGGGAGAGGGAGGCATAGGGGTTGTATTAATTAAGGTTCTCTAAAGGAATAAAACCAATATGACTATATATATATATATATATATATATATATAATTTTTAAACATTTTTTTCATTTATTTTACATACTAAACAGTTTCTCTTCCTGTTATATATTTTTTCCCATATATCCTCCTCCCCATCTACTCCTTCTCCATCTCCCTTCAGAAAGGGGCAGGCCTCCCATGGGCTTGCACAAAGCATGGCGCATCAAGTTGAGGCAGTACTGAGCTTCTTCCCTTTCTTCAAGGCAGGGCTAGGTAATCCAGCAAGGGTAACATGTTACCAAAAGCCAGCTAAGTGCCAAGGAGAAGTCAAGGAAACGTACTGTTCTCACTGTTAGAAGCCTTACTTAGAGACTAAGCTACAGAATTGTCACACATACACAAAGTGCTCCCTGTTGGTCCAGGGTCCATGAGCTCCCACAAGCTCAGGCCATTTTTCTCTGTGGGTTTCCCATCATGAGCCCCCACCCCCAACTGGTACAATCCCTCCACCCTCTATTTTGCAAGACTCTCAGAGCTCAGTAGAAGTGATTGTCCCTAAATCTCTGCCTCTGCTTCCATCAGTTAGTGGACTGAGTATCTCTGATGGCAATTAGGGAAGTCATTAACTCCTTATAACAGATGGCCAGTTCAGGCACCCTCTCCACCATTGCTAGGAGTCTTACTTGGGATCATCCTTCTGGATTCCTGGGGGATTCCCTGCCACCAGGTTTCTCCCTGACCCTAACATGCCCTCCATCAAGATGTCTCTATTGTTACTCTCCAACTCCTTCCTACCTCCAATCTACCTCCCACCCAACATGCTCCCTCTGGTTCTCATTCCTCCATTCTCCCAATCCCTAGTTTACCCAGGAGATCTTTTTTTATATCCCCTCTTCAGGGAAATCCATGCATCCCTATCTGGGCCCACCTTGTTGTCTAGCCTTTGGGACTGTGGTTGTAGGTTGGTTATCCTATCTTTTACTCCTAATAACTACCTACAAGTGAGTACAGACCATGTTTGTTATTCTGGTTCTGGTTACCTCACTCAGAATAATTTTTTTTCTAGTTTTATCCATTTGTCTGAAATAGTCATATGATTTATTTTTCTTACAGATGAGTAATACTCAATTGTGCAAATATACCACATGTTTTTTGTCCATTTTTCAGTTGAGGGGCATCGAGGTTGTTTCTAGGTTCTGGCTATTATGAATAATGTTGCTATGAGCATAGTTGTACAAGTGTCCTTGTGGTATGATTGTTCATTCTTTTGGTATATGCATAAGACTAGTATAGCTGGGTTTTAAGTTAGATTGATTCTCAATTTTCTAAAACACATATTGATTTCCAAAGTGGCTGTACAAGTTGTACTCCAGCCATCAGTAGAAGAGTGATCCCTTTACTCCACATTCTCTATAACATAAGCTCTCATCAGTGTTTTGCCATTCTCATAGGTATAAGATAATATTTCAGAGTTGTATACAAATAGGAAAAGAAGTCAAACTTTCATTATTTGTAGATGATATAATAATATACATAAGTGACCCCAAAAATTCTACCAGGGAACTGCAAAAGCTGATAAACACCTTCAGTAATGTGGCAGGATACAAGATTAAGTAAAAAAAAAAAAAACAGTAGTCCTCCTATATAAAAATGATAAATGGGTTGAGAAAAAAATCAGAGAAACAACACCCTTTACAATAGCCACAAACAACATAAAATATTTTGAGGTAACTCTAACCAAACAAGTGAAAAACCTGTATCACAAGAACTTGAAATCTTTGAAGAAAGAAATTGAAAAAGATATCAGAAAGTGGCAAGATCTCCTATGCTCTTGGACAGGTAAGATCAACATAATAAAAATGGCAATCTACAGATTCAATGCAATCCCCATCAAAATCCTAACACAATTCTTCAGAGACCTCAAAACTGCAAACTCAACTTTATATGGTAAAACAAAAAGCCCAGGATACCTAAAATAATCCTCTACAATAAAGAAACTTCTGGAGGCATCACTATCCCTGACTTTAAGCTCTGCTATAGAACTATAGTGATGTTTATATATTTTATTAAATCCTCTTAAGCTGAAGTAGTAACAAGAGTTGTGAGCCAGCCACTGTGCAGCTCTTCAGACTGCTGAGGCACCACTCTCAAGAGATGAGCAAGCAGAGGTTTTCAGCCTCTAAGTTGTGAGACCCAGTAGTTACTTATCCAATAAGGCTGCATTCTTCAGCAGTTCCAATCTGCAAGAACTTGGAGGTTTCCTGGAAAGCCTCTAGTCCTTAGTCTATGATGGAAGCCTGGGAATTCTGCTTCTGAGAGCAACAGTAATAGCAGAAAAAAATTGACCTGATGGCAAGAAAGAAGGCTGAGTGGACAAAAGGCAAATTCCTTCTTTCTAACATGCCCTTTTTAAATCTTGGCTGCTATCAGAAATTGCTGCCCACAATCAGGGTGTGTCTTCTCACATCAATTATGACAATCAAGACAATGCTGCAGATTGAAACTGCTTAGAATGCAGCCTTGAGGGCTAACCAACTACTGGGTTTTGCTTTTTTCAATTTTTGTTTTTAGTAAATATTCTTCTTTGGATAGTTTAAGGTTTAAAGAAATTTGAACCATCTCTACAACCTTAAAAATACATCTCTTAGTAGTTTTAAATTGTGCATCTAAGCCTTTAATCTACTCTGGGCAAATTTTTGTGACTAATGTTGTAGAGCTAGTTATAACGAGATTATTCTTCTAGTTTCCTAAAAGCATAGATTTACTCTTTAGATATTTCTTCTTTTTTTAACATGACTATCAATGGTATAAATTACCTCTTGTAACCTATGGACTTAAATTAAAATTTAACCCAAGACTATCTCTCCACAAGTGATCTATCTTGAATAGAAGGTTTTATATTCTGCATTTCTTGGATAAACCAGACTCTCGTAGTTAATTGGATCGGGTGGATGAGGATGGCATTCTATTTCAAGTACACCCCTGCTAATGCTCCTGCTAGTGTTTGGATTTGTCAATTAAGTGGGAAAAGAGTGAAAGTCCTCAAATCTATAGTTCATTCATCCACTATATTTGAGACCCTTTGAGGTTTTGCCACATATATTAACGCATAATGTTGCCTTAATACGTTAAGGATGCATGTCTTGGAGAATAGAAGTGTTATTGTTACATAGTGCCCTTATTTCATCCTGATTGCTTTTATTTGGGTTTGAATTCAGATTTATCTAAAATAGTGCAGCAAGAGTAAGTTGCTTTTTATTAGCACATAATAAAATATATGCCTTTCTCCACCTCATGAACTATAACTTTTCGGTGGCTTGCTCTTACAGGAGATTTCTTGGGCAACAGGATGATAACACAGTCTGTCAAGGGTTTGCCATGCAACCATGAGGATATGCATTTGGGTTCTTTTGACACATCCCCTCCCCTGTTTCTAAGCTAAATTTCTTCATAATTGTTATAATAATAATTCACTATTAACACAATTTTCTTGAATCAAGTATCACCACTTGAATTCTTTCTACAAGCAAGTATAATCTCTTAGGCTTATTAATTCTGAACTAAACCTATCCTATTTAATTGCCCAGTTTTCATTTTGTAAGTGTTCTGGTTGATTCATTTTCTATTTATCCTGTTTATGATGTACTCTTCAGTACAGGTGCTATTGTTTTCATATATTTATCAACCAGAGACCTTATAGTCCTGTGAGTTTAACTGACACAATTTAGAATTATATGGGAAGAAAAAAATCAAAGAAGGACTCCTACATCAAGTTGGGCTGTGGGTATGTCTGTGGACGGTTGTCTTTATTTAATTGATTTAATAAGACTCAGTCCACTGTACCTGGCAAAATTTCCTCAGCAAGGGTCCTAAACAATATAAAAATGGAGAACTCAAGTTGACCACAATCATAAAATCAAATGGACCTGCATGGATTCGTTTCTCTACACTCTTGGTTATTGGCAGGCTACGACTAACTGCTCAAAGCTCCTCCCTTGGCTTCAACACAAAACCTAAAGTTTTAAACTGAGACAAACTTTTCTCCCCAAAGGTACTTTTGTCAGTGTATTCATCATAGCAACAGAAATGAAACTGGAAGGAGCCTCCTGAAGATACTTTTATTATTTCTCCTCCTCAGTGTATTAATTGTGTTGCTCTCTGTGCAGGTAGATCTGCCAAATAGAAATGTATTTTTATTCATGATTATATCTTTGTTGTGAACTTCCCCTTCACCTGGCTGATAATTCTTTGGAGTCTTGCATTGCCTGGAGTATGAAGTGTTTAATATAAAGCAGTGTGAAGTTTGTTCACTGTTCAAGCTGAAAAAGGTTTAATAAGCCAAGATCAGAATGCATTTAATTTTGGGGTTTGGGATTTCATGCATAATAAGTTCCTTCTAAACCTGAACTTCCAGTCTTCATAAAGAAAGACTTGAGGTTTCAGTTCTTCACTGGTAACATTTTGAAAATTTATTTGTTTTATTGTGTGTGTGCATGTGTGTAGTCTGCATATACATATTTGTGCCACTTAGGTTAGTGGTGCCTGGAGTCCAGAAGAGGCCATTGGAATGATACCCTGGAGCAGGTGTTACATGTTGTTGTGAGCCACCCAATATTGGTGCTGGGAGCAGAGCCCCTTTCTTTGCAAGAGCAGCAACTGCACTTGACATCTGAGTCTACTTCCCAGCCTTACTTATCACTGGTAATGTTTCATTAGAGATATTTATTAGTGCTTTATCTTTCAGTTGAAATGTTTCTATCTTAGGATAATAGGCCAGCCTTTTGGAGTAGTTGAGATTGTAGCTCTGGATTGTAGCTTCCCATAGTTCTTTTGGGTCTTCTGTACTTTCCCTAAGTCCAGCCAAATCTGAAATGCCCTGGGCCTGAGCAGGGGTGAAACATGTGTTTCTTTATCCTTGACTGTATTCTTTGGTAAAGGAACAGTGTCCATGTGTGTCTCTCTACTTTAGCAGTGCTATCAGCTGCCATCTTCATGTATTCAGTGATACATAAGGAGTGGGAAGAACATTCGTGGCTTTTGTGCATGCGCTGTGGTCATGTAACTTCATCAGAGTACAGACACAGCTTTCATTCACCAAGGTTGTTCTTAGAAAAGAATCAAGGCAATGCAGCATGTCCAATGCCAAAGGAATGAGCAATCTTGTTTAAATCTATACTTCAAATTCTGTAACCTTAGGAAAAGCATTTATCATTTTTTGAATCTGTCTTACTTACATTGTAGAATGTTCCTTGGTTTACTAACCATAGAATCACCTTAAATTAAGCAAACAAAAGAACAGGAACTCCAGATATGATTGCACATATCTGTAATCCTAGTACTTGGGATGGGGAGGCAGGAATATCAAAAGTTCAAGACCAGCCTCAACTAAATAGTGAACTAGAGGCTATCTCGGGCTATATTAAAACCTATCTCAAAAATAACAAAAAATTAAATAAATTACATTTATCATTGGACTGTAGAAAGAACACTGATTTTTAAATTTTAAATTATACTCATCTTTTTATTTTTAAATTTTAAATTACACTCATCTTTATATTTTATGTGTATGAGTGTTTTTCGATATACATATAAACATAAGACATGTATGGCTGGCACCTCTGTAGGTTAGAGTTTAGTATAAAGCATATAATTCTTGAGAACAGGAATTAATTCCGGGTGGATGTACAGCATCATGTGAGAGCTGTGAAGGAATCTGCCTCTCTGCAAAGGTGTTTGTAACCACTGAGCCATCTTGAAACATGCCAGAGTTTTTAAAATTTTATTTGTGTTAGTGATATGTGTGTAGGGGTTACTTCATATGTAGGTGTAGGGGTGTGTGTGTGTGTGTGTGTGTGTGTGTGTGTGTGTGAACCTGCATATGTCACAAGCACATGTGGAAGTCAGAACAATGTTATATAGTATATTCTCGTCTTCCACCTTTACATGGGTTCCAGAGACTGTACTTATGTCACTAGGATTGTTAGGATTGTAAGAAAGCCCCTTTTCCCAGTGATTCATCTCATCTCTCCAACACTACTGATAATATATATTAACTTTATATCTAGTTAGTTTGATAAAGGTATTGATCAATTTTAGTAAATTTTAGTGAAGTCCTTAGCATTTCTTGTATGTAGATCCAGGATTCTCATTCCTGATCAAACAGAAAAGATTGTGCTAGGAATGTAGCTTAAGAGCTTAGTATGTGTCTAGCTCATACCAAGTCCTGGTTTCCATCCATAGCACTATGGGGGAGGGACAGTAAAACATGCATGATACATTATATGTAGGATGAGGCACCTCTTTTGGGCATCCAGTGCAAGGTGAAATGGGAATGGAGAATAATACCATTGTGTTAACAAGTGGATAATTCCAGTGAGTGTCATGTAATCGTGAAAACAAATCAGGCTTGATTTTAGACTACCTGTGTTTCCCTGCAAGCACGAGGCTGACCTGGTTCCATTCTTTGCTGTGATAACATGTCCTGAAAAAAAGTAACAGGAGAGAAAGGATTTATTTGATGGATTTGGAATCTTTAACTTTGAGACAGTAAAAAAACCTTGATTTGAAAACTCATTTTGACCACTTAAGATTTGCCTTTTGCTTATATTTGGCACTATTACCTAGGCAAGTGCCAAATGGCACTGTTCTGATTCTAGCAATTCTGCTTTTCCTTTCCTTCTTGGTCCCCATTCTATACCACTTCCATTTCTTCCCCCTTTCTGCCTGAATCATTAAGTGTCTGCATACTCTTTTTTTATCAAGGCACCAATCACAACAGTAGTTTTCCAAGTGAAATAAGTCAATCAAAGAAATCATGAATAATATTTATTAAGTTTAATGAGATTGAGCTATTGTAAAAGCTCCTATACTTGCTTCATTATGGAAAAGAAACCATATGAATAAACTCATTAATATTATTGAAAATAGTGTTTTTGTTTCTAGTAGATGAGAAATGCAATATTTGGGGAAGGCAGTTGTGATGTTTGAATATAAGTTGCTTCCATAATTTTATAGAGAGTGGCACTATTAGAAAGTGTGGGTTTTTTAGAAGGGCATAGCCTTGTTCAAGGAAGTGTGTTACTATTGAGAATGGCTTTGAAGTTTTCTATGCCCAGAATACCACTGAGTATCTCAGCTGAATTGCTTTTGCCTGAAAACGAAGATGTAGCCAGCATGATGTCTGACTGCATACTGCCATGCTCCCTGCCATGATGATAATGGACTGAGTCTCTGAAACAGTAAGTGAACCACCCCAATTAAATATTTTTTATGAGCTGCTATGGTCATGGTTTTCTCTTTATGACAATAAAAACTTAAGACAGAAGTTGGTACCAGGGACTGGGGTATTTTTACGATAGGCCTGACCATGTTTCTGTTTAGACAAATTTGGACTTTGGTACTTTGGGTTTAGAAAACAGCAGAATGCTTTAATTACTGCTTAATAGGCCATATTAGTAGGAACATGGAAGATAGAAGTGCTAAAAGTTATTAGAACTATTGGGGGCTCACTCAAGATGCTTCAGAGGAAAAGAATTTTAATACGTTGCCTAAAATTATTCTTGTGATATTTTGGTTAAGAAAGTGGCTACTTATTGCCCTTGTTCAAAGAGTCTTCCTGAGGCTAAAGTGAAGTATTTTGGATTAATTCCATTAACAGAAAAAACTCCCAAAGAGCCTAGTATAGACTGTCATGTCATTTTTAGTGATAAATTTAATATAGATTTATAATGAAAAGGAGCAAGCTGAGTAGGCTAAATTACAAATGAAAATTTTGAAAATAAAAAAGAGCACCACAAGGTACAGTAGAGCTAAATTCTCTGTTCAAAGAAATAAATGGCTAAAGAAATGGAATAAGTGGAGTGGTGACTAGGGCAAGATCCCAACTATCTAAGTACCCAATTTGTAAAATGGAGATTAAAAAAAAGCTTTCAGCCAGTTGTGGTGGGGGACACCTTTAATTGAAGCACTGGGAAGGCAGAAGCTGGTATATCTTTGAGTTTGAGACCAGCCTTGCTATACATCCAGTTTCAGCACAGTCAAACCTAGGCTACATAAAGGAGAGAAAACTGATAAAGATGTAATTGAACTAGGGGACCATGTTCCAGCTCCAATAATCGGTGGAACTTAGCAGCTTCAGCCTCATGGTTCTGGCTATGGAGTCAAGGATAGAAGAAATAAGTTGTGGAATTTGTCTCTGCAGTTTAAGAAAGCTGTTGAGGCCTGGCATGTGTCGGGGTGTCACTGAATGGAGGCCTAGTAAAGAGGACATTGTGTGAAGTTGTAAACCTAAAGCCTAGATTGCCTTGGAGAACCCAGCATGTTAGAGATGCCAGAGTCATGGGATACCTCTTGAAGAGAACAGCTGGCAGGGAGTGGAACCAACCAAAGAGAAATAAGTGTGTTGCAGTCAACAAAACTGAACAGAGATGGAGATCTGAAGAGCACTTTGACATCAAGCATGGAGATGCAGAGTTTGGTGTTTGTCCAGTTGGTTTTCAGTCTTGCTTTGTTCCAGTGTTTCCTCTATATGCCACATCCCCTACATTTTAGAATGGTAATGTATACCATGTGCGATTATATGTAGGAAGTATGTGATTTGTTTTTGATTTTGATTTCATAGGGGTTTATTGTACATGAATCTCAGAAGAGACTTTGAAATTTGGACTTTTAAACACTGTGATAGACTATGGGGACTTTCAAAATTGAACTAAATAAATTTTGCAATATGATACTGTTAAAAGCTTCTTGGGCCCAGGGAATGTGAATGCAATTGGCTCTCATAATCTCATACGGAATGGCACTATTAGGAGGTAGGGTTTTATTGGAGTGGGTATGGCCTTGTTGAAGAAATGTGTCACTGTGGGCCCTGGCTTTGAGATTTCCTATGCTCAGGATACTGATGAGTGTGTAACTCTAGTGAAGACAGCGTAGAATAATATATGAAGTATTGATATAAACTTGTTATTTACTCATGTGGCATACATTTGATCCATGGACTTTACTTTTATCTTGGTCCCATAGATATTAGTAATTACACCCAGAGCCTTGTGTTTTCTCACTTTCTGTCTTTGCTTTGGAACATAATCTTTGTTAAGACATAGTGCTTTGAAAGAATGGATTCTACTTAGAATACCCTCTACAGTGAAAGGTGTGAGATCAGGTCAACAGAACAGAGTTTTGATTTAGAGTGTGTGGAATCACATAAATGTTCCATGCATGCTCTTCAAATCCTCTCCTACTGATGTGGGATATCCTTCTGTATATGTGTTGCTTTTATTGGGTAATGGATAAAACTGTTTTGGCCTAGGACTTAGCAGAGTAAAGTAAGGGGGAAATACAAACAGAAAAATAGAAATAGTAAGCAGAAACAGGAGATACCATGTAGTTGCAGGGGGAGGAAGACACAAGGATTTTACTGGTAAGCTGCAGTCTCATGGTGATATGCAGATTAATAGAAATGGATTAATTTAAGATATAAGAACTAACTAGAATTATGCCTGAGCTATTGACCAAACAATATTGGAATCAATAGAATTTCTGTGTGATCATTCAGGTCTGGCTAGCTGGGAAATGAATGAGTAGCCTCAGCTTACAAAATAGCACCCACTCTCTCAGGCACGGATCCATATAAGACCTAAAAAAAACCTTAAAAAGAAAAGAGGGCTTCTAGGCCCACAAAACCAGGAGCCAAGAACAGCTGGACTTTTTTTGAGATAGGATCTGTTTGCTGGCTGTGTATGGAAACTTTATGAGAACGCTTCCTGACTCAGCATTAGCAGCAAAAACTGCATGGCTCCTTTAAGAGCTGGATTCCTGGTTCATGCAGGCAGTGTGAACTCTGGCTCTTTCAGAAGGTCCTGCACTTAAATGGGGTTTTTGGGCACAGTGCTATAGGTTGATTAATTGTCACACAAATGTGCTGTGTCCCAGTAGTTGGAGTGGTGAGCATGGCTTGCAAAAGGAGTAAAAATACTCCACCATGTTGGATAAGGTAGAGCCAACAGGCAGAGCCATGGAGTTGGTCCTAGTTATGCCTGCTTAGCAATTAAAAAATGGTGCTCCTAGGTAGAAAATTATTACAGATATGTAATAAATACACATTGAGACAAAAATAAACCTCTAAATGGGCCACAGTGTGTTTAAAGCTTGGGATAAAGAAAAAATGAATATAGACAAAAGTACAGAAAGTCAAAGATTAGAGGAATAAATATAATTAAATATTAAAAAATAAGCCACATAAAAATGAAAAATACACAGAGAGTCTGGATTATGTATATTGTTGTGTTTTCTTTGAAATTTTTGACTGAATGAACTAACTGCAGAGAGAAGTTTCATTGTACAGGCTGCTAAACTAAGCCAGCATATATATTTTAAAGGTATGTTGACTTCAAAATTTGAGTCTAAGGATAAGTTACTTTGGAAAGATTTAGCTTTTGTTTCCATGGAAGATGTGAACCTATGGATTCCTTCTAGGTTAATGTGGTTTGATGGAACAAGACCTCTTGAAAGGTTTCTGTGTACCCTAAACTTACTTTGTCGAACAAACAGCAGAAAGCAGTTTGGAGAAAACTATACCCAAATCCCCAAAATAATTGTTTATAAATGTTTATTTTAATTTAAAAAGGGTTGTTTTTAATTATTAATGGTAATGATCAATTTCTAGAAAAAAACGAGGATATGGTATAGAATGAATACTTTGCATTGGTATGTTTCTTGGTTTATTGATACAAATTTAAGGTTGATTTTGTTACATATATGTATTTCTGTTCTTGTTTAAGGCATTGTGTTTGTGCAGCTCATTTAAAAAATGTAATGTATAGTTAACAAATATAGATAGTCTTTTTTGTTTTGTTTTGTCTTGTCTTTTGAGACAGATTCCTCTGTAACTTTGGAGCCTGTCCAAAAACTAGCTCTTGTAGACTAGGTTGGTCTTGAACTCACAGAGATCTGCTTGCCTCTGCCTCCCAAGTCAAACTTGTAGTCATGTTAGTTAGGTTTTCTATATGTACAGAGACTTATTTCAGATGGATAGTTATTCTTTAACCCTTTCTAAGACCTGCATAATTATGGCATTTAAAATACTTTAAGAACTTAGAGTTTTCTCAACAGTAAGACATGTCTGCTTTTGGCAGCACCAATTATTTCATAGAGATGGATAGGCACTCAAGAATCTCATTATGGAATTTGTCTTCAATGTGACCAGGCTAGCCATTTGGACAAGAAACTGCTCTTGCCTGGACTTTTTGAAGGTATGCTTATGAACTGGACATATAGGATGCACAGAAAAGTGCCTAATGAACTTGCTTAAAGAGGATGAGAAAAATCTTCAGGGTTCCTCCTTCATGAAAGAGTCTTCCAGACATTCTGAAGGACACAGAAGAAAGTGACTGGCAAACTGCCAATACAGACAAAACAGTCTTTTGAATTTCCTGCTTCATGTAAAAGTATACCTGGATACTATGGTTCTGTAGGCTAAAGATGGATGATCCAACATTACAGAAGAACTTTGGGTGACTGTCCAGATAGCAAGGTGTCTCTGTCAGTTCTAGAACTTTGGAAGTTGCTTACAATGTGCTTTCTGTTTACTTAGATATTATGATATTTTTCTGCAGTCTTTGAATAGTTGAAGACAGATAGATATAATTATAGTTTTCCTTAGTTATGATAAAAAATAAATTAGATTTAAGACTTCAGATTGACAAAGATAGGACAGATGACAGAGCATTTTCCTTAACTTGCCAAAAGTAAATGGGCTAAATATTGTAATTATAATTCTTTCTTGATAACTCTTTTGTATTTGTAATTTTATACATATTTATGCATTAAAGTTAAAACCTTTTTTTAATTAGATAGAAAAGAGGAAATGATGTGTGATGTCTTTCTGTATATGTGTTGCATTTTTTTGGATAATTAATAGTTATTTCAGCCAATGTCTTAGCAGAGTAAAGCCAGGCAGGAAATATGAACAGAGAAAGTAGGCAGAATCAGGAGATACCATGTAGCTGCCAAAGAAGAAAGATGCCAGAAACTTACCAGTAGGCCACAACCTTGTGATACACAGACTAATATAAATGGGTTAATTTAAGATATAAAAACTAACTGGAAATATGTCTGAGCCATTCACCAAATAGTGTTGGAATTAACATAGTTTCTGTGTGATTATTCAGGCCTGCACAGCTGGAAAATGAATGAGCAGTCTCCATTTACATCTTACTGAGTTTCAACACCAAGGCAACATAAGGCTAATTTGAGCATTGGGAATAATACGAATGACAATTAATTACTATTGTGATTAATGCACTGAAAAAAATGAATCTACAAACCTTTTATGATTCAGTCAGAAAGGGAAAAATTGGGGTGGGATGAGTGGGTAAAAGAAACAAAAAACAAAGGCAATGGATTGAGGGAAAGTGTATTCCCCAGTGACAGAAATACTATAATTAGAGGATTATCATTTGACATTTGCCTAGGGAGTAGTGACAAACATAAGCAGAAACAAATCCTAAAATGTCAAAACAGGATTGTCAACACTGAAACACATTCACCCCTAGGTTTACCAGGTTTATTATGGGCAGGGAGTCTGGCATGAGTTTCAGCTTTACAGTGATTGCAGAATCACCCATGAAACAGTCTTGTCAAAGAATTCACAAATTGAGTCTCAACATCCCCAAATCAACAAATACAAACTGGAGCATTCTACCTAAGAGTAACTTTCCCTCTTCCATACTGTCAATGTCAAATGGCCTCTGAGCCAATCTAAAAGACGAGAAACTTGCATGAACTGAGATTTATAAAACATCACAGAGGGTGTTGGAGTGATATTACAGCTTTTATGCTTTCAGAGAAGACCAGGTTCCATTCCCAGACCCACATCAGGTTACCCACAGCTTTACTGTAACACAAATCCCTGGAACTTGGCATCTTCTGCTGACTTATGCAGATAAAACACATACATACACTACCATATAGTGTATATAATACATACATAGGCATGCTTAACATCAGTACAAATAAAATCTTTTAAAAAATACACTAAAAGGGCTATTAAGACTAATCTGGAGAAGGATACTCACATGCCTCCCAGGGGTGGCCTGCTCCTGTTGGTGAGGAAAAAACATGAGCTCACCCTCACCTTGGGCACTCATTGGTTATGCACTATTATGTTAAGGAAATATATGGTGGATTGATGTGGGTGTGTCTTCTATCTATCTGATGATTTCATTGGTTAATTAATAAAGAAACTACTTGGCCTGATAGGTCAGAACATAGGTGGGTAGAGTAGACAGAACAGGATGTTGGGAGTGAGGCAGATGCCTCCTGCAATCGGCTACACCTCTCCTCTCTGGGTCACATGTGATGAAGCTTCGGCCCAAGATGGACGTATGCTACAATTTTCCCGGTAAGCCACAACCTTGTGGTGCTACATAGATTATTAGATATGGGTTAAAGCAAGATATGTGAGAATTAGCTAATAAGATGCTGAAACTAATGGACCAGGCAGTGTTTAAATGAATACAGTTTGTATGTTGTTATTTCGGGGAATAAGCTAGCCAGGAGGCTGGGAGCCCGGCAGGATGAAAAGCAAGCCTGCCCGTAGCTCAACACTACAGTGGATTATGGGAGAGAGGCAGAATAGCTCATGTTCTGTGGAGTTAGGTAGATATGAAGAGGGGAAGGCCGTGAAGAGTGACCTGAGGTGGATAATATACTTCCCACCCAGGACGATGGTGTGTTGATGTTCCTGGCTTCTATAACCACCCAAGGCCAAGAGGATAGCTAGGACTGCACAGAGTTTTCCCTGCCTCTCTCTGGCTGCAACACTTGGGAGAACTGGTTCTGCCCCTGACTTGTTGCAGGACTCAGAAGAGTTGGTCCTACACCTCCCCTAAGCAGCACAATAAAGCTTACCCTTCTTGTTGGGGTACAGATGAGCAACTGGCCCTGAAGACATGAGAGTAGGAGAGCTGATCCTGCCCCCTGACTTGCTGCATGTTGGCTTTGGTGAGGACAAGACGCCCCTCCCTTTCCTCTTTCCACCTGCTGCAAGCAGGAGAGTTGACCTAACCCCTCACCAGCTGCAGCAATTGGGAGAAAGGACTCTGCACCTAGTCTGGGCAACACAAACAGATCAGGTCCTAGTGATGTAAGTGTGGATGAGCTGGCCCTGAGGGCATGAAAGTAAAAGCAGAACAGCCCCCATCCCTTGCTCTTTGTTATGTATAGTGAACTAGCTGGGGCAGTCCTGGAGAGCTAACCTTTGTGATGAAGATGAAGGAAGGTCTGACCAATGCTGCAACCACCCAGGCTCAGAACCAGGGCTATGAGTTGGTCCACACCACCATCCTCTCCATCTATGTTCTACTGGAGCATGTGAAGAGGCAGGTCATACAGATACAAAGTTGCAGAACCATGTTTACACAGGGCAACAAGACATCCAGAAGGAGTCGCAGTGGGGGACCACTGAGTGTAGCAGCAACCATAAGACTAGAACTAGACCAATGACTTTTTGCAAAGAACACTTACAAGTAAAGATGTATGGACTAAATGGCACACTGTGTGGCTAACTGTGCTACACTACAGCTTCCAGGATGACACCCTTTTCTTTCTTTCTTTTTTCCCTTTTTTCTTTCCTTTTACGTTTTATTTTATTTTGTAAAGCAGAGGTTGCAAGGGCAGAGGATGGATACAAAAGGACAGGGAGATGAATTGGATCAAGATGCATGATGTGAAAGCCACAAAGAATAAATCAAGATTAACAATAAAAAAAGTAAAGTCAAGAAAAGAACTGAAGAACTGAAGCAAAGTAGATGTGTTAGGATATTTAAACATTTATAGTAATTTCAAAATTTTAAGATTAGATTAAGAACTTCCTATTTTAAAAAGTTCAGTCTGAGTGACCATGCATTAAGTGTTTTTATTTCACTTGTAATCTTTTATGTAATTGGAATTAGGGGAAGTGCAGCATGTAAAGATGATCCTTAAAATCAAGGAAATAAATATTAGCTACAAAGAGTGACTACATGAATATTAATATATTCAAACTGATCTTCAACACTGGATACATACACAACAGAAATAAAACACACATGTAAAAGAGAAAAAATACACTAAAAGAAATGCAGCAGGGCTGATTGCTATCCAAATCAATAAATCAGTTATAAAAAACTAATATTTTCAAATTACAGAAAATATAATGCCCAATTTTAAATGTGGTAATATTAATGTGTAAAGAGACACAAGAACCTGGAAAGTCTAGTGTCTACCACTAGACTCATCCACCCCTTTGAATTTCAGTGTAAGTTCTTTGCATAAAAATTTCACATTGGAATGTTATAACTTAAAAAATACAAAGTCAAGGAAACAATCCTCACCATGACGTTCAGGGGGAAAAGTCGAATGCATACACAAGCTCTCATTGCTCAGTGAAACCCATTACAGATGCCTGGTTGCCAGATCCAGAAGATCATAGGGTCTGTTCAAGACACACATTGCTGGTATACCCGAAGTTGTTGTATATGATATTCCTTTTTATAATTATCAAAACTCATACTTAACAATGAATACTGCATCCCCAAATGTGTTTAGTTTTACACCTGTTTTTCATGTCTTTGTCTCCTAGTTGAACACAAACTTTTCTATAATAGCAGTTGATACCTATACACTTCAAGAGACACCCAGGGGTGCTGTGAGATATTTTTATCTGGGCACTTTTAAGGTATATATACACCTTGTAAGGTCTCAACAGAAATCCAAAAGTTTCCTCTGGAAAAGAAATATATGATGGTTATTTACATCCTTTGGTGACTGGATACTGCCAGTAGCCTCAGCGACTCCAGTGCAGCCACACTGCAAAGAGACCAGGAATATGCTGCTATAATAGAGTAGCAGAATGGTTAGAGGAAGGAGATGCCAATGTGAATAGAAAAAGGAAAGAAACAATAAAGCAAATACATAATTTAAACAGTAGTATTTAAATATGGAACAAAAATAATAGGTATAATTTGCATTATTTTAAAAAAATACTTGCTTCAGATGCACAGCAAAACAGATCCTGGTGTGTATTGAGCCCCCAAATTAGAATACTGTAAGATAGATCCCCCCAAATCTAATATTTCCTCTGTGTTTTTATAGTCATAAAGTTAAATAAACAGACAATGATTTCTCTGAGTTACATGAGTGTGTCATTATAAAAATGTCATCACATTCAAGGAAGACTGATGATAAAAGACACACTAGACATTCTTCTATAATAAGTCTGAGCTCCAAGGAAGAAGAAAATATTAACAGATTTCCAGACTACACTGAAAACATTTTCAATAAATAAAAGGAAATTGAATTGATCTAAAGGATCTTATTTTAACACTGAAAGAAGTGGTTGTAATAATATCTATAGACAGCAAAAGAGACCATTGATATCACCACAGTCCACTGAGATATTATTTTCTTCTCAAGGTAGAGGAAAAATATTTGTGATTACCAATAAGCATTTTAGAGAATATAACCCAAATAACTCTACTGAGAAAATCATGCAAGAGAGGACTGATTGATAAGTCTTGAATAGTTTAAGAGCCAGGATGGTAATGGATGACCAAGTGCCATCTCAGGTGCCTTTGAGAGCCTCTGACCAGGATAATTACGGAAACAGAATAATCTTATATGGAAAATGATACACCTCATAGTTTTCAATTATATGTTTGCTTTTACACAAAATCTAGGTATATATACATATTTATATACATAAAAATATATACATATATATTTTAGAAAAATGTCATATGTTTTCTGAAATAACAAGTAGAAATTAGAATAAATACATAGGCCAATGACAAGAATAGTTACCAGTAAATTACAATGAAAGCAAATCCTTTCACTGGTTAATTAATAAAGAAACTGCTTGGCCTGATAGGGCAGAACTTAGGTAGGCAAAAAAGACAGAACTGAATTCTGGAAGGAAGGAAGCAGAGTCAGAGAGGCACTATGGAGCTGCCAGATCAGACATGCTAAATCTTTCCATGTAAGCCACAACCTCGTGGTGATTTACAGATTATTAAAAATAGGTTAAATCAAGATGTAAGAGTTAGCCAAGAAGATGCTAGAGATAATGGGTCAAGCAGTGATTTAATTAATACAATTCTGTGTGATTATTTCAAGTGTAAGCTAACCAGCTGGCCAGGACAAACAAAGGGCCCCTGCTCTCCTTGTAACAGTTTGGCGCTCCAACGTGGTACACTAATTCCATGTAAAACTGCACCCATGGTCCCAAATATTGTTTATAAATGTTCTTTTACATTTAAAGGGGGATATGATATAGATATGAATAATTCTCATTGAGATGAATCTTCATTTTTTGACATTAATTTAAGGTCAATTTTGTTATATGCGTATTTTTTAAGGATTATAATCAAGGTTGGTTTTATTTTTTTCATTTTTATTTTTTTCCTTTTTTTATTAAAAATTTCCACCTCCTTCCACTTTCCTCCCCTCCCCACTTTTTCTCCCCCTCCCTCTCCAGTCCAAAGAGCAGTCAGTGTTCCCTACCCTATGGGAAGTTCAAGGTCCTTCCCCCTACCCCCAGGTCCAGGAAGGTGAGCATCCAAACAGTCTAGGCTCCCACAAAGCCAGTCCATGCAGTAGAATCAAAACCCAGTGCCATTGTCCTTGGCTTCTCAGTCAGCCTCCACCGTCAGACACATTAAGAGAGTCTGGTTTGATTACATGGTCCATCAGTCCCAGTCGAGTTGGCCTTGGTGAACTCCCATTAGATCAGTCCCACTGTCTCAGTGGGTGGATGCACTCCTCACGGTCCTGACTTCCTTGCTCATGTTCTCCCTCCTTCTTCTCTTCATTTGGACCTTGGGAGCTCAGTCCTAATCTTGATTAAGGTATTAAATTGTGTAGTTCATTTAAAAATGTAATGTATAATTAAAAATATAGGTTGTTAATGGATAATCATTGATAATAGTCAAGCTTGTAGTCATGTTATTTAGATTTTCTAGATTTATAGAGCTATATTTCAGTTAGATAGGCATTCTTCATATCTTTCAAAGACTACAGAATATGTCACTTAAAATGTTTTAATAACTTAGGGTCTTTCATGACAATGAGACACGTCTGCTCCTGGCAGCACCAGCTACTTAAAGAGGAATGTTGGCATCAAAGAGGCTCCTTGTGGAGTTTGATAACCATTTGGGCAAAAAACTGCTCTTCCCTGGACTGTTGCATAAACTTGACATTAAGAACCTGCAGAGAGAGGACTGCTAAAGTTGCCTAAAGGTGAGATGGTCCTTTGGGGTTCCTACTTCATAAAAGAGTCTGGGGGACATTCTATAGGATATACAAAAAAGTAACTAAACTGTCTTTAACATTTCCTGCTTCATGAAAAAGTCAGCTGGATACTATGGCCATGTAGGCTAAAGATGGATGCCCCAACAGTACAAAAAAAAAAAAAAAAAAAAAAAAAAAAAAAAAAAAAAAAAAAACTTTGAGAGACTGTCCAGGCAGCAAGATGTCTCTATCCTCTATCATCTCTAGAGTTTTGGAAGTTGCTTACAATGCACTTTCTCTTTACTTGGGTAATATTATTTCCTTCGGCTGTCTTTAATAGAGTTAAAGAATAGATAATTATAGTTTACTTTGTTATGATGAAAAATAAAATAGGTATAAATATTATAACTGTAATTCTTGCTTGAAAACTGTTTTGCTATATGTAATTTTACTGTGTTAAAGTTAGAGCTTTTCTTTCCTTTTTAAACAAAAATGGGAAATGGTGTAGGAGGTCCTTCTGTTTGTGTGTTGCTTTCATTGGTTAATTAATAAAGAAACTGCTTTCCTGATAGGGCAGAACTTAGGTAGGTGGAGAATACAGAACTGAGTACGGGGAGGAAGAAGCAGAGTCAGAGAGCTGCCATGGAGCTGCCAGGTCATAAATGCTGGCTCTTTCCTGGTAAGCCACAACCTAGTGATGATATACAGATTATTAAAAATAGGTTGAATCAAGATGTAAGAGTTAGCCAATAAGATGCTAGAGATAATGGGCCAGGCAGTGATTTAATTAATACACTTTCTGTGTAATTATTTCAGGTGTAAGCAAGCCAGGCAGCCTGGACAAACAAAGGGCACCTGCTCTCCCTGCAACACTTAAGAAAGGATAAAAATAAGAAATAAAATCAAATATATCAGGGAGTTTTGATTAATGTGAATAGACTATACTGTCATACACTTTGGGTTTTTATATAGCCATGAAATCATGTCAACAGCAAATATCGCATGCCACATATGGGATATATACATATAATATGAGAGTAGGTTGGATACTTAATATTCAGGAAAAAAAGGTGACTAGTGAAAATAGGAAGGAAGAGGAACAGGGAAGGGTAATGGGGAAGAATATGGTCAAAATGCATGAAACACTTGAATGAAATTGGTTTATTAAAGTCATTTGTGTGCCATGATTAATTGTTTACACACACATAAACACACACACGGAAGGAGAGGAAGAGAGAGAGAGAGAGAGAGAGAGAGAGAGAGAGAGAGAGAGAGAGAGAGAGAGAGAGAGAGAGAGAGAGAGAGAGAGAGAATCTCCATGTAAATGGTTCATTGAATAAAACCCTGATAACCTAAGTTTGATCCTTGTAATATATGTACAAAGCCCTGTGCAGTAGCATCCATTTGTAATATTAGCACATCAATGGAAAATGGGAGCTGAGGCAGGAAAATTATTTGGAAGTCTCCAGATAATCAAATATGCAGTATGCACAAGGAAAAAAAAACAACAAACTAAACAATTAATAAGAGAAACTTCAAAAACAAATTGTAAGGAAAAGGGCCATATTCTGAAGGGTCTCTGATTTTACACAAGCTCAGTGGTACATGAATACCAGAACTCATATGCTCATCATACACACACACACACACACACACACACACACACACACACACACACACACACAGATATATGTATATATACATATATACATATACATATATACATACATACATACACACACATATATATATATAAATTCACATATACATAGCACTGAATACAAATGATAAAGAAAAGACTTTATCAAGTAGGTCAATGAATAAAATACATCTATTTGTGTTTATAAGAAATATGTGTGAGAATGATGTTAAAGAAAGGTTAAGAACTAAAGATCATCTGAAAAGATAGAGAGGTTAACAAAATTAATATAAAAAGTATAATTTAGCCTTCAAATCACATCTAGTAAAGAAATATAATATAATTTAATCTTAGCAGCCAACCTGTAAATCAGTGGAAAAGAGTGAAAACTCAGAAGCCATTTCTCATGTGCATGGTAACTTTACTTTCATCAAAAATTCCAAGGTAATAAAGTCAGAAACATATTATTTTTAAGAGACTATACTGGAACAACTTGATCTAACCAAGTTATTTCCTAATATAGTATACAATTGACAAAAATATATTTTAGAGAAACACCAACAATTAAGTGTCAAAGACCTATACATGAAAATATTAACAAATTATTGTTTTAACTAATTTATTTATTGTGTTTGTACATGCGTGTGTCATTGTACACATGTGTAAGAGAGCAGATAACTCATGGGAGATGGTTTTCTTCTTCTACCTGTGGATTACAGGGATTAAACACAGGTTTGGTTATAATTTCATAGCGTGACTAGGAAGGAAATAGGTCCTAGGATTTAGTAGTAGAGCATTTGCATAGCAAGTACAAAGCCATATGTTGTATCCCAGAGCTGACAAAACAGCCACAATAAATAGAAAGCAAAACCAGCCTAGATATTGCTCATATGTTGATAAAAAGCTAGAGCCAGTGGAAAAAAACATTCAAAATCAAAACTATAACAACCCAAACAAGGCATATAAAGGGATATTATATTTTAAAATGAGTATCATAAGACAAAAGAGAGAAGAGATAAAATTATCATGTCAAAGAATTCCTAATTTTTTATGTAAACACTCTGATCTGAAAGAGATAATGGATAAATTGCCACTGGTTGCAAGTGATCTATGCATAACAGTTTCTTTTGCAAGATTACACTATGGAAAAACAGGTAAGGTATGTGGATTGGTTAGTTATTTTTTCAAGGTGACACAAGCTAGAGTCATCTTGGAAGAAGTAACCTCAAATAAGAATATATCTTTATCACAGAACCCATACACATATCTGTTTGGCATTTTCTTGTTTAATAATAGGTGTGGAAGGGCCCAACCTGAGTGGATTGTTTTAGGTGATAACGACTTGCTTTATCTTACAGCTTGTAGTCAGTCCATCAGGAAGGGAAGACAAAGCAGGAACTAGAAGGAAGAGATATTTATGATAATGACAAATGATTATAGAGGAAGTATAAATAAAAAACATGGATGTTATTTAATGAGTTAATTCATTAACCAGAACATAATATGTAAACCACAAAATAGATTAATTTATTTCAAATTAAGATTTTTCAAATTATGATTATAACAAAGAATGAAAGATTAAGAGAACAGGTGTAACTCATGGCCAAGTGGGGACTGGTGTCAAGCATAGTTCACAGCACTTATATGAATGTCCAGGGCTACTATGCAAGCCTGACATCTGTCTCTCCAGTTACATCCATTTTTCCTTAATCTTCTTTAGGACTAAATTAATTCCCATTCTATATATACCACCTATTCTTTGCCCATCAAGAGCTTCTTTGTTAAGGTTTCTTGGAATTCTTCTGTTACAGATCCAGGAGGAATATAGCTAGGTCACAGAAAACATTCAAATGGGGGAATAATGAATATATTCTAAAATCCACTAATCCCAAAACCTGTGAACCCCAATGTTAATTTTATAGTTTTTTTTCTTTTACTTGCTTTTATGTTCATAATTTTTGAAAAACAAAAACACTTTTGGCAAGTTAAATGGAAAGGCGTTTTCAATTGTATTTTACTTTTATGGGTTTAATGGCAGGACATTTTAGTACAATTTCATGATTACACGTTACGTGATTTAAAATAACCATGTGCCATTGGCCTTGAGAGGACATAACTGTGTCTGATGACTCCACTCTAGAAAGCAAAAATTATCACCTGAACAAGTTTGCTTTCTATATCAATGTCTGGAATGACTTTGGTAAAAGTAAGATTGACAATTTAATTTTTTTGTGAGGTATGTAATTATGCATTCTTGTATCTGTGTGATATATTTGTATATATGTGTAGTATGTATGTATCCTTATAAGTATATGTGCATGTGCACATATATGTGATATTTGTGGTGTATGTGCCTGTGTGTGATGTGTGTATATGTGTGTACCTATGTATGATGTGTGTTTTTGTGTGTTTATGTGTATGTGCCCCAATGTATATTACACACATGTATGATGTGTGCTTTTGTTTATGTTCCTATGCAACAGTGTATAATACATATGTCTATGTGTGTTCCTTTATGCCTATGTATGTCAGTATGTGGTTTGTGTTTATGTATGTGTGTGTCTTTATATGTGTGTCTCTGTGTGAACATGTGTTGTTTATCTGTTTGTAATCTTGTGTGTGATGTGTAAGATATGTGCCCATGTGTGTATATGTCCATATATGTTTGCACATGTACACCTGTGTGTGTGTGATGTATATAGTGTCTGTACCCACTCATAAAAAACTGATTTAATTTTGTGCATAATTTTGATTCTAGATTCTATATTTCCAGTCAGTTAAATGCAGTCTATTCAAAGTCAAAATTCAAAACCACAACTTGAAATGGCACAAATGCAAGGAGTAAGAGCACCAAGCGTCTACCAAGGAGCTATCCAATAGGAAAAGAAACACATTCTGAGCAAGCACTCACTCCAGTGATGCAGTGGGCCCTACACTGGGCTGAGGGGACTACATGGTAATGCAAGGCTGTAAAACTATAAGGCCTCAAGTTTTCATTACAAGAACATCAGGAAGACTTGTAGTAAAGAGTCATGCAAAAGGAGAAAAAAATATCCAAACTAAACAGAAACAGAGGAAAGACTGAAATCCCTGTACTTACATCATTAAACTCCCGACTGAAATTCCTTCTCGGCACCTGTATCCTTAAGGATACTGTTTATGTTTTCTTCTAAAAGTTTTAGTATTTCACGTTTCAAATTGAGGTCCTTAATGCTCTTGGGTTCTTTTTTTTTTCAGGGTAGTATACATGGGTCTAATTTCATTCAACTGTATAGAGACTGTCTTTTCTCCAGTGTGTGTATATATTTTTCATCTTCTCCAAATATCAGATTGGTGTAGTTACTAGTGGTCATAGTGGGCATTCTATTTCATTCCACTGACCTACATGTCCTTTTTTGGCAATACCATTCTGATTTTATTACTGTAGCTCTATCACAATGCTATATATATATATATATATATATATATATATATTCTGTAACATATCTGGAGTAGCAATTCCTCCATTATCAGGATTGCTTTGGTTATCTGGGAATTTTATGGCTCCATATGAATTTTATGATTTTTTTTCTATTTCTGTGAAGAATGGTGAATGTTAACTGAGAGTGTACTGCCTATGTAATTTGCTTTTGGTAAGATGGTCATATTAATTCTACCAATCCATGAACACAGGATATGGTACTCTTTCTAATATCTTTCTCAGTCTCTTACTTCAACTTTTTGAAGTTTTCTTTGTATAGGTCTTTCACCTCCTTGGTTTGTTTATTTCAAGATATTTTATTGTCTTTGAATCTATTGTAATTGGAGGTGTGCCCATGATCTCTTTCTCAGTGTGTTTGTGGTTGATGTGTAGATAGGTGTTTGATTTTTGAAAATTGATTTCTTATTTTTTTTACTTTGCCACTTGTAGAATTTTGAGTATCTTTAATGCACAACATTATATAATCTAAAACTGGGAATAGTGTATATCCTCAGTTTCTTCCTCTTGCATTATTGCTGCAGCTAGTGATTTGAGCACAATGTTGGAAATGAATGAAGCTAGTGACTATCCTGTCTTATTCCTGATTTTAATGGGACTGCTCAAAGATTTTCTCCATTTTGTTTAAGTTGGCTGTGAATTTGTCACAGAGAGATGTTATTATCCTGAGCTATGTTCCTGCAGTCCTGTAGCTCTCTAAGACATTTATCATGAAGCACATTGGACTTTGTCAAAGGTTTTTTTCAGTGTCTACCAAGATGTATATGCAATTATTGTTTTTATACACTTTTATACAGTTTACATTATTTATTGACTTACAGGTATTGAACCCATTTCTAGGATAAGCCACTTGATGTGCTGGGTGCTCTTCTTCATGTGGGCTCCATCCTCATTTTGCTACAACTTTGTTGGGAATTTTTGTACCTATGTTTAACAGGGATATTGTTCTGTAACTCTCTTTCAATCTTGTTGCTTTAGTGTACGAAGACTGATACTGGCTTCAGTTTGGTAATATTCCTCCTGTATCTTCTTCTTTTTTTTTTTTTTAAACTTGACAATATATTGGTTGTAGATTTTCTTCAAAAGTGTAATAGAATTTTGCTGTGAATCTATCTGTGTCTCTTTTGGTTTTTGTCTTCTTGTTTTTAGCTTGAAGAGTTATGATTATTTCCATCTCTTCATTTGCTATGGGTCTGTTTATGTTGCTGCTCTCTTCTTGCTTTAACTTTGGCAGTTTGGATGAACCAAAGAACTCATCCATTTCTTTATATTTTCACAACTCAGTGTAGTACAGGTTTTAAAATATTCCCTCTTAATTTTCTGTATTTCATTGGTGTCTCTTATAGTGTTTCCCTGATTCTGTTTATTAGGGTTATATCTTCCTTCTGGTTTATAACAGTCGGTTGGTCTTATTTATTTTCTCAAAAAAAGCACTTAGCTTAAATTAATTTTTGCTTTATTTTTGTTCTTATATTGATTTTTATTATTTTTATTTTCCATTTAGATTTTATAATTTTTTCCTCTCAACTAGGTTTAGATTTAACTTGTTTTTATATTTTCAGATTTTTGAGTTACATCACAGAATCATTTACATTTGCTCCTCCTAACTTTTTTAACTTAGGCCTATAAACTTATCTCTTAGCTTTTAATGTGTCCCAGAAATTTTCTTGTGATGTGTTTTGATTTTCACTTAACTTCAAGAAAACTTTTATTTCTTTCTTGATTTTTTTTCTTTGAGCCGGTAATGAGTTCCTTAATCTGCATGAATCTACACACTTACTAGAATTTTGTTTGCTGTGCTTTTTCTTTTATTTTTTTCTGAGAAATGGGATAATGTATGTGTTTAATAGTTACATTATTCACTACAAATGGCTTTATAGAGAATGAAAATTATGGATTTTCATTTCTTTTTCTTTTTTATTATTAAAAATTTCCGCCTCCTCCCCACCTCCCATTTCCCTCCCCCTCCCTCCAGTCTCCTTCCCCATCCCTCTTCAGTTCAAAGAGCAGTCAGGGTTCCCTGCCCTGTGGGAAGTCCAAGGTACTCCCCACTCCATCCAGTTCCAGGAAGGTGTGCATCTAAACAGACTAGGCTCCCTCAAAGCCAGTACAAACAGTAGGATCAAAACCCAGTGCCATTGTCCTTGGTTTATCAGTCAGCCCTCAATGTCTGCCACATTCAGAGAGTCCGGTTTGATCCCATGCTTTTTCAGTCTCAGTCGAGCTGACCTTGGTGAGCTCCCATTAGATCAGCCTTACCGTCTCAGTGGGTGGGAGTACCCCTTGAAGTCCTGACTTCCTTGCTCATGTTTGCCCTCCTTCAGCTCCTCATTTGGGCCTTGAGAGCTCAGTCCAGCGCTCCATTGTGGGTCTCTGTCTCTATCTCCATTCATTGCCAGATGAAACTTCTATGGTGATATGCAAGATATTCATCAGTATGGCTATAGGAAAGGGCCATTTCAGCCTCCCTTTCCTCAGCTGCCCAAGAAACTAGCTGGGGACATCTCCATGGATATCTAGGAACCCCTCTAGAGTCAAGTCTCTTGCCAACCCTAAAGTGGTTCCCTTAATTAAGATTATCTTCTTCGCTGTTCTCCTATGCAGCCTTCCTCCATCCCAACCATCCCATTCCCCCAGGGTCTCCCCATCCTCCCCTCCTCACTTTTCTCTCCCCATCTCCCCATCTCCCCTTACCCCCACCCCACCCCCATCCCCAAGATCCCAATTTTTGCCTAGTCTACTTCCAATATCCAGGAGAATAACTATATGTTTTTCTTTGGGTTCACCTTCTTATTTAGCTTCTATAGGATCATGAATTATAGGCTCACTGACCTTTATTTATGTCTAGAATCCAGTTTTGAGTGAGTACATACAAAATTCATCTTTTTGGGTCTAGGTTACCTCACTCAGAACAGTGTTTCCCATTTCTATCCATTTGATGCAAAGTTCAAGATGTCATTGATTTTTACCACTGAGTAGTACTCAACTCATCCCATCAAAATCCCATTAAAATTCTTCACAAACCTTGAGAGAACAATAATCAACTTTATATGGAAAAACAAAAAAACCCAGGATAGCCAAAACTATCTTATACAATAAAGGAACTTCTGGAGGCATTACCATCCTGACTTCAAACTCTATTACAAAGCTACAGTATTGAAAGCAGCTTGATATTGGCATAAAAACAGAGAAGTTGACCTATGGAATCGAATAGAAGACCCGGATATTAACCCACAAACCTATGAACACCTGATTTTCGACAAGGGAGCTAAAAGTATACAATGAAAGAAAAAAAGCATCTTCAACAAATAGTGCTGGCAGAACTTGATGTCAACCAATAGAAGAATGAAAATAGATCCATATCTATCATAATGCACAAAACTCAAGTCCAAATGGATTAAAGACCTCAATATCAATTTGAACACACTGAACCTGATAGAAGAGTAAGTGGGAAGTACTCTACAACACATGGGCACAGGAGACCACTTCCTACGTATAACCCAAGCAGCATAGACATTAAGGGCAACATTGAATAAATGGGACCTCATAAAACTGAGAAGCTTCTGTAAAGCAAAGGACACTGTCATTAAGACAAAAAGGCAGCCTACTGACTGGGAGAAGATCTTCACCAACCCCACAACAAACAAAGGTCTGATCTCCAAAATATATAAGGAACTCAAGAGACTAGACTTTAAAATGCTAATCAACCCAATTTAAAAAATGGGGCACTGAACTAAGCAGAGAATTCTCAACTGAAGAAGTTCAAATGGCCAAAAGACACTTAAGGTCATGCTCAACTTCCTTAGCAATCAGGGAAATGCAAATCAAAACAACTTTGAGATACTATCTTACAGTTGTCAGAACGGCTAAAATCAAAAACACTAATGATAGTCTTTGCTGGAGAGGATGTGTTGTAAAGGGTACACTCATCCATTGCTGGTGGGAATGCAAACTTGTGCAACCACTTTGGAAATCAGTGTGGCGGTTTCTCAGGAAATTAGGGATCAACCTACCACAGGACCCAGCAATTCCACTCTTGGGAATATACCCAAAAGATGCCCAATCATACTACAAAAGCATTTGTTCAACTATGTTCATAGCAGCAGCATCTGTAATAGCCAGAACCTAGAAACAACCTAGATGCCCTTCAATGGAAGAATGGATAAAGAAAGTGTGAAATATGTACACATTAGAGTACTACTCAGCTTGCTGTGCTTTTTCTTTCTTTCTTTTTTTGTTTTATTTAAAGTCTTATCACATAATGATAAAATGCAATATATAGAATTATTTTTTTCTGTATTTGTTAAAGTCTACTTTGTGTCCCAGGGTACAGTTTATCTAGAAGAGCTTCCAACTGCTGTTGTCTAGAACACATATCTATGTTATTGGGGCAGAATAGTCTGTAGGTATCTGTTATGCCCACTTAATCCATGATTTCACTTAACTCTAGTATTTTTCTGACTGTGTGCAAATGCTCTAACTATTGTTGAAAGAATTGTGTTGAAACTACCTGCAGTTATTATGTTTATGTTCATTTGTTTTATTAAATTTTATTAGTATGCTTTTTATGAAATTGAGTGTCCCCAAATTTGCTGCATTTATATTTCATACTATTGTATTTTCCTGATTAATTGCTAATTTGATTAGAATTAAGTGCTATTCTTTGTATCATATACTTATTTTTACTTTTATGTTTATTAATCAAATATATTATTATTGCAGCATTTTCTTGTGTATTGATTTAATTTGCTTTATTTTTATTTATTTATGATAATTTTGTTATCCTTTAGCATTCATGTTGTATATATCCTTAAATATAAAGTGAGTTTCTTGTAGGCAAAAAATGGACAGGTTTTGTTTTTCACCCATTCATTAAGCCTATGACTTTTAATTGGAGAGTTGAGGTCAATAATATTCAGAGTTAGTATTGAAATATGAGTGTATATTTTAGTCATTTTGATATGTTTTCTTTTTCTTAATTGTTCCTTATTATTCATTAAATTAGTTGCATTTATTTTCTTTCTAGGATTTTTTTGTCTCCTTTTTCTTTTTTCAGTTGTAGTACTTTTTCAGTATTCTATTTTGTAATATTTTTGTTGGATATTATATTTTGGCTCTTTGAATCATGGAAGGTTTCCTTTCTTCTCAAACTCTGGCAGATAGATTTTCTGTGTTCAGTTGTCTAAGTTGGCAGTCATGGTCTTTTAGAACTTGGAATGTATTACTTCAAACTTTTCTGCTTTTTGGAATTCCCACTTAGAAATCTGATGTTATTCTGAAGGGTTTTACTTTCTATGATCTGTGAATTTTCTCTTTCAGCATTCTGTATTTTTTCTTATATATTCAGTGTTTTGACTGTCATTTTATGATCGATTCTCTCTTGATTTTGTCTAGATGAGGCTCTGTGTGCTTCTTTTATCTGTATAGGCATGTTCTACCTTAATTTGGGAAGTTGTCTTCTATGGCATTGTTAAAATGTTGGTCTATGCAATTCACTTAGGATTCTTCTCCCTCTTTCGTGTCTAAAACTTGATGATTTTGTACATATTTCTTGTAATTTTCTATCCAGTGCATTATATTAAAGAAATACTTTTATTTTTCTGTATCCTCTATTTTATTTTTGAATCCTAATACTCTTTCTTCTCTTTGATTCATTTTATTTTTAAGACCTTCCCTTGAGCTTTCTAATTGGAATATTGGATTTTTCAGAGTTCTATCTTCTTCTAAGCTTGTGTTATATTTTTATATCTTTATTGAGTCCAGTTTTCAAATCCTGAATAATCTTGTTATTTCATCCTGGTATATATTTGTATTTTCTTGAACAACTTGCAAGCACTTTTCTTATTCTTTTAGAGTTTAATTAGGTATTTCTTTGGATCTTCTACAAATTACTTGAATTATTTGATAATATTTTGATTATTCTTTTAAATTCCATGTACTGGAGTCCAACTTTGGTCAGTCATGTTGTTTTTGTTTATGCAACTTGACCTGAGCATGTAAAGCTCTTTCATTCCTTGTCTGATATAATAATCTGCCTTCCATAGATTGGGCCAGTGCAGGCCCAATACACTGTAAAGACCCACCAAACCAAAGTCACATGATATGGCTGCTAGGAATGAAATCAGGCAAGATTGGAGGGGCTATAGCAAAACTGAGGCTGTGACTATTTTATTTAAGAGAATTAGACTTTTTGTACCTTTATCAGAAGCATAACATAATAGCAATTTCCAGGAACAATACCATTGTAGTTGCTAGGAAACAATAAAGTTTGCAAGTCATATAGGGTATACAAGATTAATGTCTAAGGCAATTGTCCTGGCAAACCTTCATGCTTCCTTGACTACAGAGAAATACAAGATGGTCTGAACACTTCACTGCCTGAAGGAATGTGTCAGTCTCTCAGGAACTGGAAGATAGGTATATTGTGCCCTTGGGGTCTTGGACTCTTTTCCTAAAATACATATGATGCACACCACTCAAGAGAGCTAGGCCAAGCCAACTCTATGATTCCCTGCAATACATGACCTCAGCTAAGCCAAGAGAAGCTTGAGAATAAAGTACTTACTGAAACCAGGGAAATATGACTCCTGAACGACTGTCTAAATAGAACTAGGACAGGAAAATGGGCCTCACAAAGAACTGCATTCAGAGCCACTGGTCTGCAACTAGGATTGTGAGTTTAAATGTAGCAAAGTGTTGGGGTAAGAGCAAGGAAAGGCAAGAAGCAACTTACCCAGGAAAGGTTGCTCATACAGAAAGAGGGTTCATGGGCTTAAGGTATGAAATGACTCAGTTTGTAGGTTTTTAGGTGCTTCACACACATCTTAGTGCATTGTGTTTTCCTGTCAATCATCTCCCCTGTTTAGCTTTTAATAACCCATAAGGGATTCAAAGTAAATCAATTAATTATTAAATATTTTAATTATTTCTGGGTACTACTCTATAAATTATTTCTATTTACTTTGTTTAACTTCTTTTTTGTTTATTAAGATTTATTTTAAATTGTAAGCATATAGTATATAATGATGAATATACAAGCATGTGTGAATTCAATATCTACTTTATTGTTGGGTAATGTGTTTTATAAATGATGGTCGAGTAACATTAATTAATAGATACTTAATGATTCTCAGTAATGAGTTTTTCATTTGTTTTTCTTTTCTTTTTTCTTTCTTTCTTTCTTTTTTTGGGTTTTTTTTCAAGAAAGGGTTTCTCTGTAACTTTGGAGCCTGTCCTGGAACTAGCTCCTGTAGACTAGGCTGGTCTCCATCTCAAAGAGCTCCACCTGCCTCTGCCTTCTGAGTGCTGGGATTAAAGACATGCGCCACAGACACCCAGCTCTCAGTTTTATTTTTTATAGCCATTATTTAAAGATGATCTTTGAAATTTTCAATCATTTTTGAAAACTTGTCATCATCTCATACCAGTAGCATTTTCTGCTTCAAGTGTTTTGAAATTCTGTTTCAAACATATATTGCCTATTTCTGTGTCTTTTGGGAGACTACATTGTTTTATCAATGTGATGGCTGGTTTTAATTGACAACCTGACACAATCTAGAATTTCCTGGGAAGAATGTAGCACTGAGAAATTGTCTGTAGGCATGCCTGTAAGCAATATTCTGCATACAGTTAGTCAAGGTGGGAAGACCCACCCAAAATGACTGAATGTGGGAGCATCATTTCAGTTAATGAAGCATTTGCTTTTTCATTGTTCTTTTGAGACAAGGTATCATTCTGTAGCCCAGACTAGTGTAAGGCTTCTGATAGTACTGCTGCAGTGTCCTCAGAAAATATGTTTATACAATATATATGTAATATACATTATACAATAAATATCTAAATATATTTACTAAGACACTTACAAGACAGTTTTCTCAAATCCTGAATGATCCCATTTCATTATGGCATGTTCATAAATAAACAACAATTTGGCTTATATAATAACATATTTATATGTCACCTAAGTATTCATGTATATAAATTTCTGTCATTGAATAACTTTTAATTTTTCTAATCCAATCAAGTGGTTCCACTTAATCTTCCATCATGGCTCCTTAAATATCAATCATTAAAACAACTCATTAATTTATTTATATTTAACTTGAAGCTAATAAATTCTTTCCATAACCTTAGATATCTGCATGCCAAATGACCACACACACACAGGCACACATCATATGATATATACACATATATGTATTTATATGTATACATATACATACATGCACACACACTTATATATTGAAAAACTCTTTTTCTTCAGAAACACATGTTGATCTCCTCTCTGGAATTCTTGTTGTGATTTTACAAACTATAGGACCTTGGCACTTACTCAAAATCATTTAGAAAGATAGGCAAAAATGCAAATTTTCATCATTTTTAAGTATTCTTACTGACAAAATAATAATATGACTAGTCTGATGAGATGACTCAGAGACCTGATGCCCTATATTTAATAATCTTGGTACACATTATGAAAGCAGAGAATAAATCCCTTCACCTGTCCTCTGACCTCCACATACATGGGTGTCTCCTTCATAAATACATCAATAAATCGAATAAAAAATTAAAAATATCTAATAATAATGCAATGAGGCTGTCAACTGAAAAGCCACATATGGCTCACATGTATAATTTTTCTGGATTTGGAGTTGTTAATTCTACCAATCTATCTTCTAATGCACCACTTCTCTGTGTTTTTTGTCAGTTCTTAATTGTAATTTTTAGATCATTTTTAATAAATGATCATTTTATACAGTCACAATCATAGAATTCTAACTTCTTTGAAGAGCTTCATTATGTTTTCCATGTTGCTTTCTGTTATAAATATTTTTTGGGAAAGCACAGGTGGGGGAAAGCCCTTGAAGTCTTTTCTGTATAAATGTTTTTGACCAGAGGTCTTATTTTGTCTAGAATTTTATTTAAATTCCATAAAAATTCCATTTCAGATGGGCATTCAGTATGTCAACACAGATAAGTGAAATGAATAGAGCTACCCAATGTTACACAGATAGAATTTATCAGAACAAAATTTGTACCTGCGTACAAAGCCAATATACAGAATTTTAAACTTCCCAACATCATGATTAGCTTGTAGACAGTCACTTGTACATGTCTGGCTTTATTGACAAAGGATAAGTTGTTGTGCAGTATCAAAGGATCTAATATAATCTGGCTTCTAAGAGAGACATTCCATGATCTTAACAGCAGTAGGCATTGAAAGGATAACCCCATTGTTGAAATATTTCTACATAGAAAAATAATGTGCTAGTAGTAGCGGCAGCCCCGGGTCCTGTGTGCAGCAGGTGCTCCCAGTCGTGAATTTCTCAAGCAGCAGCTGCTCTCACCACAGCATCAGGACATGTCCTGTGGGTCTGCATCTGTGGAGACCTTTCTCAGCTCACTGGAGGCAGTGAACTGGGCAGCAGCCAATGAGCCTGCGATGGAGAAATCCTTAGAAACTATTTCTTTGGCAAGGAAAGAAAGAAAAAGAACAGGTCTGCAAACTCCTTATTGGTAGATTAAGGTGTGAAGCTATAAAAATGAGTTTGAGAAACTACTACTCTCAACAAGGAAACCTCACAGACTCTGTAATTATGAGGGATCCTGCAAGCAAAAGATCAAGAGGATTTGGTTTTGCTTTGATGATCATGATCCTCAAAAATGCATAAAATTGCATTGCAAAAATATCACACCATCAATGATCCCAATGCAGAAGGTAGAAAGGCGTAGTCTAGACAGGGAATGCAGATTCTTTGTTGGTGGTGGCAATTTTGACCAGGACCAAGAAGCAGCTTAACCAACAGTGATGAATATGGACATGCACGTGGATTTGCAGATGGCTACCATGGGTACAGAGGAGGACTTAGAAGCAGCGATTTTAGAGATAAACCTGATTATGGAAGAGAAAGATAAGTGTATGTGTAAAGTTAAGAAGGTTTGTATATTTGTGATTTAATAAAATAATTCTAAAGGAAAAAGAAAAATAACATGCACATTAGAAATTGGATGTATTTTAATAGCCACTCCAGTCATTGATCTTGACATTTCTTTACTGTCTTAACTAAAACATTTCATGAATGTTGAGTGTTCTGTTCTAGTCAGAAGCTGAAACAAGACTGAAGCCCACATAAAGCAGCTCCAGGAGGCTTTCGCTTTGACAGTCAAAATGAGTAGTAGATAGTAATACAAACCATGCTCTGATATGGTTAAACTGTAATGAATTCAGTTTAAGCATACCTGTGAAATGAAGATAGCCTTGCCTTGCCCGTGCCTAGTTATTTCCCAGAAGTTGAGGTGATCTGATTCACTAGACTCCCGGACGTATTCTCTGCATTGGCATTCTCTATCCTTTGCCACATAAACATCTGCACAACTCCTTCCCATCTGCCCAGGACCTTTCTGCAGTTTCAGGTCTACGTTTTAAAGATCCCCAGGGTTTTTATTCCTTAAGTCTATCGTGCTAACTTAATATAGTCTTCATTTATTTAGCATTAGGTCTCACATTGCCATGCATTGCTTATTCCATTTGATATTATTAGGCAGAAGTGTCTGTGAGATTTTCAGTAGTTTGGAGAAAAATTCCCAGTGATTCGACTAAAAATATTATACCTAATTTTCATTCCCAATTGCTCAAAATGCACTCACAGGAGATTAGTATGTTCACAGATTTTGGTTTACAAGTAGTTGCATATATGGTACTAATTTCATACATTAACACAAAGAAGAGCTATCCACCTTTCTACAGTTAAACTACTCTTGAATTAGTACTGGTGAAAAGAGAAACACATCTTTAAAAATTGGGAAGAAAGTAATGTTGTACTTCCTCATGTTACTTCTTGAAAAGCTTTGTTTCATTCTGCTTACTATAAAATAGCAATTTTCAAATTCTTGCTTTTGTTTTTCCTCCTAAAATCTCCAAAAGAGACATTATTGCTTCATATCTTTGTGTGAAAGAGGGAAAATGAGTCAGTAAGGTTAAATAAAATATCTACAATATGTAAGACAGATCAAGTTACAGATATAGATAGATGCAAAGTAGCATTAAACTAATGAAAGGCAGTAGAACACAATAGAGGGAGGGTGGGAGGGAGGGAGGGAGGGAGAGAGAGCGAGAGCGAGCAAGAGAGAGAGAGAGAGAACTGGAGAGAGAGAGAGAGAACTGGAGAGAGAGAGATCCTAAAAGCATTGTTTTAGAATCAATTATAATTCAACGAAATGACCAAGAATGATCTACGGGATAAGATGGTAACTGTGAGTCAAAATAAATCTTCCTTCCTTTAAATCATTTCTCCCATGTATTTGGTTAGAGCAAAAATACAAATAGCAGCATGAACACCGATGCACACACACATAATGGAGAAATGGAGAAATGGAGAAATTTCTTCATACCTGTGTGTGTCTGTATGTCTATGTGTATGTGTGTAAAGAGTATGTTGTACATGAGAAATATTTATAATGTCATCTACACGCACAAACACACACACATGGTTGGGAAGAAGGATCACTCAGTAAACTGCTTGTTGTACAAGCATAAGTGCCTGAGTTTGTACCTAGAAACCATGTTTGAAAAACAAACAACAAACCTTAGTTTACCAATTCCTGTGTTTTGAAAGACAATAAAGTTGTTCTGAGATTAAAACCTACTCTTTACCGTGATCAAGAAGTAAGACCCTCAGAAGAAAGGATATGTACTAAGATGTTGTGTCGCAGTTTCTTCCAAACAGAATCTTTATATTTTGGATGAACTTGTTATAGCTCAGGAAATAAGAAAATTTATATGACTCAGAAAGTAAACAACTCACAACTTTCAGGAAGTTCCTGACATTTTCAGGGTACAAAAGACTCACCTCCAAGTAAGGAATTGTGAAGACAGGGTAGACTCTCCAAGGAGCTGTACTGTTCAGAAATAATTCCAAGGCCCCTAATCATCACCCAGTTTGGTTGGGCTTTTGATAATGAAGCTGCCTTTGAGTCTGCTTTTTTCCCTGTTAGTAACCTCACTGAATTCCCTGATTCATGACTCAGTAAAATGTAAGAAAAGATGGGCCAGTGAAAAAAGCTTGGCAGGTAAGTGTTCTTTCTCCCAAACCTTAGGACCTGAGTTGGATCCCTGGAACCCACATGGTAGGAGAGAACCGATTTTGGCAAATTGTTTTCTAATCTCCAAACATATGTTTGGAATACTCTCCCAAACACACAAACATGAGGTGGGGGAGGGTTGTGTGGGTACATGTGTTCACATATGTACACTCACAAACAACATAATAAAAATATAGGTTAAGCAAAGATAACTAAGGAAAATGGATGTCTGGGAAGTGCCCTCTGAACTGGGTGCTTAAAGATGGAGATGGGTAACACATTGTTCATGCAAAGCTGCCTATCTCCAATTGAATTAGATTTTTAAGCAATTCCAGCAAAGTACATTGTCAAGAAAAATAACAAATGACTAAAGCAAGCATCTGCCATTTGGAAGAAATTAATAGCTGGATGTGACACGAAACAGGACAGACCAGCTTGAAGCTCGCTGAGACCAGAATTAGTTCTGATTGCTGCAGAGACTATAAAGATATCTGAACCTCGTCTTCTGAGGATGACACTAGAAGCCACACACTGTGGTCCCTTCACTAATTAGTACAGAATAGTCATGAAATAATACTAGTATTTTGTTTAAGATTATGAAAAATAGAAGAATGTGCTTTGCAAATTAGATATAATCAGACCCTTAAAATTTTCAGTTCTTCAACAGCCTACAGAATGGGAAAAGATCTTCACTAATCTCACATCAGACAGAGGTCTGATCTCCAAAATATACAAAGAACTCAAGAAAATGGTCATTAAAAGAACACATAATCAATAAAAATATGGAATACAGACCTAAAAAGAGAACTCTCAACAGAAGAATCTAAAAGGGTTAAAAGACACTTAAGGAAATGTTCAAAATCCTTACTCATCAGAGAAATGCAAATCTAAACAACTCTGAGATTCCATCTTATAACTGAAAGAATGGCCAAGATCAAAAACACTGATGACAACTTATGCTGGAGAGGTTGTGGGGAAAAGGGAACACTCCTGCATTGCTGTTAGGAGTGCAAGCTGGTACAGCCCCTCTGGATATCAGTGTGGTGATTTCTCAGAATAGTAGTAAACAACCTTCCTCAAGACCCAGCAATACCACTTTTGGGTATATATCCAAAGATGCTCAATCGTTCAACAAGGACATGTGCTTAACTATGTCCGCAGAAGCATTGTTTATTATAGCCAGAAACTGGAAACAACCTAAATGCCCCTTGACCAAAGAATGGATAAGCAAAATGTGGTGCATTTACATAATGCAGTACTAGACAGCAGAAAAAAATAATGACATCTTGAATCTTGCAGGCAACTGGATGGAGCTAGAAAACATCATTTGAGTGAGGTAACCCAGATCCAGAAAGACAATTATCACATGTACTCACTTATAAGTGGTTTTTAAACATAAAGCAAAGAAAACAAGCCTATAAATCATAACCCCAGAGAACCTAGACAACAACAAAGACCCTAAGAGATACATACATGGATCTAATCTACATGGGAAGTAGAAAAACACAAGATCTCCTGAGTAAATTGGGAGCATGGGGTCCTGGGGAGAGGGTTGAAGAGGAGGGAAAAGACAGGGAGGGGAGCAGAGAAAAATGTAGAGCTCAACAAAATTCAATTAAAAATCAGTTTTCAATTAAAAAATAGAAATACACACATGGGAAACCATGATATATACAGAAAGTAAAAAAAAAAAAAAAAAAGCATGCCCTAGAAACGCTTTTGTTTGAAAGAGGTTGACATGGTACGTAAACTTCTGTATAGATGAGAACGACCTTGAACTGCTATTCTCTTACATCCATCTTCTGACTGAGTCTTGTGATACCGTTTCTCTGTTCTGCAGTGCTAGAGATCAAGGTTATAGCTGTGTGCCTCCTATGTAACTGATATACCAACTGAGCTACATCACCTCCTTCTAAAATCTTCTCTTTACTGTTCCCAAATATATGAATGAGCAAACAGAAAAATGAAGAAGCTACTATAACTATATTGTAACTATTGGAAGCCTTATTTGAAAAAAATTAACTGATAATGATGGAAAGGTTTCTTGAAGTAGACAATAAAATCATTACTTCAAATACTCATAACTGGTCAAAATACTCTTGAATGCTCAGCTTTATATCAAAATTTTTCTGCATTTAATCTTGAATTAATGTGGAAAATTGAAGATGGTTGTAACATATTTATTATAGCAGACAGTTAATATTAAAATTTGATAGTTATGTGTTGACACAGAGAACATCACTGTGTGGGGAGTCTTTGCATGGAGAGAAACCCATTAAAGCTATCAAGCTCCTATAAAGAAAAGAGAGAATAAATGCAGTTTATAACCCCAGGAATGTTGGATTTCATAGGAATATCATCAGTCAACAGATCAAAATTTAAACAAAGTTTTGAGACAAAAGTATTAGCTCTTTAATGACTGGGCTGTAAGAATATAGCTGGTCCACGGTACATAAACCATGCTATAACTATTGCAATCCCAAATGTTTGAGTTTAATATGTGTTCCTGTGACAAAATACCATGACAAAAAATAACTTTGGGTAGAAGGGGTTTATCTTAGTTCACAGTCCGTAGTTATAGTCTGTTTCCACAAGAAGATCAAGGTTGAAGGAACTTAAAACAACAAATCACATCACATCCAGTCAAGAGCAAAGAGAATGGATGCATGCATTCTCAGTGTTCAACTAGCTTTCTCTACTCATATATAGTCTAGGACCCGAAATCAGAAAATGATTTCCCCCACTTTCAGACTGATTCCTCATACATTAATAATATAATCAAGACAAATACCCACAGAAATGACCAGATGCCAGCTGATATACATAATCCTTCACTGAGACACTGACAAGTAGAACAGACCATTAGAGTTGACGAGATGACCCAACAGCTCGTGACACAAAACCTGAAGGTCTTTGATCATCAAATTCTTCATACTGAAGGAAAACAACTAAATCCCACAAATTTTTCTCCCATCTGACCTCCACATGTGCACAGTCGTACTCATGTGCATATACACACAAACACATACACACACACAAACACACATATATACACATACACCCAAATGCACACACATACAGATACACACAAAATATAAACAAAAACATGTTTTAAAACTTTTAGCATCATACTAGTTCATGTCCACCCTCCCTTTTTCCCGTTTGGATGAAAGAAAGGTAGAAATCCCTGAGGCAAAATGTACACAAAGAGAAACAAGTTTATTTAAGTTAAAGAAAATGAGCTGGACACAAATGAGCATATACTAAAGCTAAGCATTTCTAAGGAACATTAAGACTCCTTCTCTTTATTTGTGAGCTGAGAAGTGGCCCAAAATAAAGCCTGATATATCATTGTTTGGGTTTCTATTGCTGTGATGAGATACTATGACCAATGCAATTCTTATAAAGAAAAACATTTAATTGGGGATGGGTTATAATTCAGAGGTTTAATCCACTGTCATAATGACAGGAAGCATGACAGCATGCAAGCAGACATGCTGCTATAGAAAGAGATGAGATTTCTACATGTGAATCAGCAGCAGTAGCAACAAGAGAAAATGATACTGGGTATGGCTTGAGCTTCTAAAATTTCAAAACCTGCCCCTAGTGACACAGTTCCTCCAACAAGACCACACTTAACCCACAAAGTCACACCCCACTCCAACAAGGACATTGCTCTTAATAGTGCCACTCCCAAATAGCCTTCTAGTGTGTTTTCATTCAAACTGCCACAAATATCTATAAAGCATGACTAACCTCTTGATGTTACAACACAATATTTTTATTTACAGAGTTCATGCTTGAGAATAAAGAAATCAGGTTATAAAACATAATTCCATAATGTTTTATATAAGTCTATGGTTTTTGTGGTAGGTCACTTGTAGCCTGTGTACTAAGGTTTAGATATAGCTGGAAGGAACAAGTTTTGTCAAAACACTAGCTAAGCAGAAACAAGAAGAACATAGATTACAGTGAACAGAGGCAATGAGCAGATTAATATTTATATTTTGGAACAGAAAAACACATGTGAAAGATAAAGTGTAACAATCATATGTAGTAGCAGAAAGATTTTAAGATGGAGAACCCAGAGAAGACACAGGGGAAGAATTATCACGTGGAATTAATAACTCACAAGCGACTGACTATTCTATATCACTAGAACAAGAAGTGATAAGTGACTACTTCACAAAAGGGAAGAAAAGGAGGAACCTAAAGCTGAAAGAACTACTAATGTTGGCATTTTTTTCAAAATGTGCATATAAATAAGACATATTATAAGAAAAAAATAACATAGTCAAATGATATCTTAAGAAGAAAAATGAAAATTTTGTTATAAGGTAACACCAATAATACAGAATGCTAGAGTTTATAAGAAATAAAATTTACATATTCAGACAGAAGAGACCTCTAAATGGGTCATAGTGTTAGATAGACATATGTAGGCATGGGAGAGAGAAGAAAAAGAATATAGTTAGTGAAGATAATTCCTTAAAAAAAGGGTAAAGTCTTTAAAGAGACGGAGTAAAGATCATTATAGACTAAAATAAATAAAAAAAATAAGCCAGGTAAAAATGGAAAATTCATAGAGAGCCTGGATTCTATGTATTATCGTATATTCTTTAATTTTTTTGACTATGATGGAGCTAAGTACAGAGAGATGGTTCATTGTGTGGGCTGCAAAACTAAACCAGGATATATATTATAAAGCTATCTTGACTTCAAAATTTGTGTCTAAGGATGTGATGCTTTAAAAAGGAGGTTCTTCTTTTGTTTTCACAGAGGATGAGACCCTGTGGATTGCTTTTATCCCAGTATGGTATGATAGACCACGCCCTCCAGAAAGGTTGCTGCAAACACCCTCAAAAAATTACTTCACTCAACTGCCCACTGAGATAAACCTGACACACAGAATACACCATAAAAGACCTGATTAACAGTGCCCCTATACAACAGGAAAATATTTTTTAAAAAATACCATGTCCATATTCCCAGATATTGTTTATAAATGTTCTTTGACATTTAAAGAGGGATATGATGTAGAGATGAATAATTTATATTGGTATAAATTTTGCTATGTTCATATAAATTTAAGGTCAATTTTATTATATGTATATTTATTTCTGATCTTGATTAAGGTATTGTGATTGTGTAGTTTATTTAAAAATGTAAAGTATAGTTACAAAACATAGGTTGTTAATGGATAATCATCAATAATAGTCAAATTTGTAGTCATGATAGATTTTCTAGATATATAGAGATATATTTCAGTTAAAGAGACATTCTTCATATCTTTCAAAGACTACAAAATATGACATTTTAAATGTTTTAATAACTTAGGGCTTTTCATGACAATGAGACACTTCTGCTCCTGGCAGCACCAATCTACGTCAAGAGGAAGATGAGCATTGAAGAGGATCCTCATGGAGTTTGATAGCCATTTGGGCAAGAAACTGCTCTTGCCTGGACTGTTGCATAAACTGGACTCGAAGAACCTGCAGAGAGAGGACTGCTAAACTTGCCTAAAGGTGAGATGATCTTTCGGGGTTCCTGATTCATAAAAGAGTCTGCGAGACATTCTGCAGGATACAAAAAAAAAAAAGTGACTAAACTGTCTTTAAAATTTCCTGCTTCATGAAAAAGTCTGCTGGATACTATGGGCCTGAAGGCCATAGATGGATGTCCCAACAGTACAAAAAGAACTTTGAGTGACTGTCCAGGCAGCGAGATGTCTCTGTCATTTCTAGAGTTTTTAAAGTTGCTTACTTCTCATTTATTTAGGTAATATTATATCCTTCTGGAGTCTTTGATGGAGTTAAAAAATAGATAGATAGTTATAGTTTTCCATTGCTTTGATAAAGATAAAATAGATATAAATATTGTAACTGTAATTCTTGCTTGATAACTGTTTTGTTATATATATTTTTACTATGTTAGAGTTAAAGCCTTTCTTTTTTGTTTAAACAGAAAAAGGGGAAATGATATAGGAGGATCTTCTGTCTATGTGTTACTTTCATTGGTTAATAAAGAACCCTTGGTCTTTTGATATGTCAGCCCTTAGATGGGTGGAGTATATAGAAAAAAATTCTGGGAGGAAGAAGGCAGTGTGATAGAGGGCTGTTGCTGCTTTTAAAAGAGAAAGAGACAGTGCCCCAGTGAGCGGGTATCTCAGAGGCAATTGGCTGAAGGAGCAGAAGGTGCACAGCAACAATTCACTCCTAAATTCACGTTAAAGAGGAGTAGAATAATGCAGTAAGATAATTAAAAACTTCTAACTTTAGAAAATTTTCAGTTGAGATGTAAATAAATGTCTACCATTTCCCATAGGGCACCAATACCTGGACAAAGTAAAGATTCCACCTATATCATCCCTTAAAAACCAATGAGTTTGGGGACTTACTTACAAATTGTGAACCAGAAGTTACTTCAGATGTGCGGGTGTCCGCAAAACAGCCAGACTAATGAAAAGTCCTACCCCATTCCTAGTGACAGCCCCCCTATACTTGAACAGATGTCATATGCCCTACATTGTATATACTCCAGCAAACCCTGAGACATGCATCTGGGCAGAATTATGCACACCTGGTACAGAAACACAGGACTGGACGAACTCTCAAGTGAGCATTTAAGGATCTCCCATGCTCTCCTTCTGTAGGAATCCCAACAGGGTCAAACTTCATTCTCGACTTGTGAGTAGTTCCAGTACTCTAGTGAGAAAATTAATAAGGACTGTTGAGCTCAGAGACAGGGCTCTACAACAAATGATAATCTTCATGTTTACTAGGAAGTATCACAAAGTTAAAAGGAAGCTGAAATTTATAATTTTTTTTTTTTTTTTTTTTGGTTTTTAGAGACAGGGTTTCTCTGTAGCTTTGGAGCCTGTCCTGGAACTAGCTCTTGTAGACCAGGCTGGTCTCGAACTCACAGAGATCCACCTGCCTCTGCCTCCCGAAATATTGTATTAAACATAGTTGAACAGATGCTTTTGTAATATGATTGGGCATCTCTTGGGTAAATTCCCAAGTGGGATTGCTGGGTCCTGGGGTAGGTTGATCCAAAATTTCCTGAGAAACCTCCACACTGCTTTCCAAAGCGGTTGCACAAGTTTGCATTCCCACCAGCAATGGATGTGTGTACCCCTTACTCCACATCCTCTCCAGAAAAGGCTAACATTGGTGTTTTTGATTTTAGCCATTCTGACAGGTGTAAGATGGTATCTCAACGTTGTTTTGATTTGCATTTCCCTGATTGCTAAGGAGGTTGAGCATGCCCTTAAGTGTCTTTTGGCCATTCGAACTTCTTCTGTTGAGACATTGAGACGTTGGGACAGATTTAACGGGAGACCACCAAGTCCAGTTGGAATGGGACTGATGGAACAGGGGACCAAACCGGACTCTCTGAATGTGGCTGACGGTGGAGGAGGACTGAGAAACCAAGGACAACGGCAATGAACATGAACTCTACAGCATGGACGGGCTCACTGTGAGCCTTGTCAGTTTGGTTGCTCACCTTCCTGGACTTAGGGGGAGCTGGGAGGACCTTGGACTTAACATAGTGAAGGGAACCCTGATGGCTCTTTGTCTTGGAGAGGGGTGGAGAGGGAGTATGGGTGGAAGGGAGGGGAGGGAAGGGGGACGAGGAGGGAAGAAGATGGAAAAAAAAGAATTTAATTAAAATTTAAAAAAATTAAAAAAAAAATTAAACCAAAAAAAAAATTTGGTAACCTCTACAAAATGTTCCCCAAAACCTTAAGACTAAATGGTTTTAGTTGAAAACACTATTTTCATGAAAGCATATTGCAGTTAATATTTATATAAACTGTACTAAAGCTTAATAAATTTGTTGGAATTTTAAAAAAGAAATATTGTATTATATTTTCATACAAAAACAACAGAAGTCATTGAAATGCTGGGGTTATAGATGCTTGTGTATTTCTGCCTAAACACAGTATCTTACACTATTCTATCCTGGAGTATATATGAGCATTTCATAGGCACATTCCTTCATTGACTGCATAATGGAATGTCTTTAAAAGACGTGTGTGTGAATTTAAAGTAACCCCCATTGGTTTGTAGCATGAGACACAACTGCACCACCTGTAGTGTTTTGGAATGGTGAAACCAGGGAAGCATCACCCCATTGTCAAATAATATGGTGGGTGGTTAACCATGGATCCCCTTCTATGATCAGAATGCTTCACATGTTTAATGAAATGAAACAAAATGCTTCTTTTCTGTCAGATGGATGCTGGCCTTGTGGGTTTTGCATATCTATATCAAATATTCACTGTGTGGGAGGCTCTGTGGGACTCATCAATGACCACCAGTTTCAAAGGCCTCAGAAAGCAGTGTTTCTAAATCTTCATTCAGTCATCACTGACAAGAAAAGAAGAGTTCAAAGACTCAGTAACCAGTAAAAAAAGAAATATTGGGGCTGGGGACGTGAGTTGATAGACAGCACTGATTCAAAACCACTATAAATCCCACACTGGGAGGCAGAGAAAGGCAGATCTCCAGAGTCACTAGGCAGCCAACCTTGACCCCTTGGTGAATCCCAGGTCAGTGAGACTACCTGTCAAAAAGTAGAGTAGAGAGATACTGAGGAACAACTACACAAATAGCATTGACCTCTGGCATCCACACTACACACCAACTTTTCAATGAGAAATTATAACCTTAGAATATGTAAATTGGACAAAGTTGAAATGCACTGTGCAGGCCCAGGCCCATTCTAATCCATCTTTTCAACCTCTTTCCCCCTTTATGCCACTGAGTTAAAAATGCCTCTATTCTAAGAGTTATTGTATTATATACACAGGCAATATGAATAATGTCAATTCTTCAGGGAGATTTTCCCCTGAGGCCTTTAATTTGATTTTGAAATGAATGAGGTGGATGACAATCTTTCAATATCAAAATCCCCCTAGGAGGGTACTTTGATTTGCCTAGTAAATTGTGAATGTCTTGTTATTTTCCCTTTATGACTCCACTGAAGGATGTATTGACTTCCTTGTGACAATTGTGAATGGAGAAAGCATAAACTCCAAAGCATCTATCAGCAAACTTTTCCTACATGCTCAGCAGCAAGGGGAACTGACAGCTTTCACCCAGTGCAGTGCTGGAGCTGTTTCTCTTATACCAGGTGCTTCAGAGTACACACACAAATATGACTAAACAGTAAGTAAAACTGAGGTTATTCATACCAAAGTACTTTGACTACCTTTGTATCAGATTATTACTCATTCTTAAGCTTCATAAACTGTATTAAATAAACAAGTTTGCATTTTTAAATTTAATTAACATATTAATAAACATAATTATATTTTCTCAAAGCTTTACATATATTTGTTTTATTGTGAGGGGCACACATATGTTCTGGCCCTCATGTGGAACTGGTGTTCTTCTTCTAAAATGTTGGTCAGAAAGACTGAACTCAGATTGCCAGGTGCAGAGGCAAGAAACTTTACTCACTAATACATCTTGCCAGTCCTAATAATGGGTTTTACTATGCTGTTTGTATAAAAATACTATTTTACATAGTTTCTCCTATGAACATTTTTTGATCTCTCATATTCATGGTGCCCCATGTTTACTCAATTTATTCCTTTCCTGTTCCCTGCCTTTTTCCCCTTTTTTTCTCTTCCTTCCTTTCTTTTTTCTTTCTTTCTTTTTTGTAAACCAGTGAGGAGTTTAGGTAGGATTGCCTACAGGAGCATGGATGAGGTATTATTTAAAGTAAAATGGTTGATTTAGGGGCAATGGCACTACTAAAGAAAAAAATCTCTCCTTCCCCAGTGAACATTAACTGTCTATAGTTGCTCAAGGAGGGCTGCAGGCTCAGCAGAAATGTGCTTGAATTGCAAGTGTGATGACCTCAGTTTGATCCCAAGAGCCAGCATAAATGTCTGATATAGTAACAGTAACATGTATTTTTAATAATAGGAATGGTGAGATGGGACATGGAGACAGGTTGATTGCTCAAAGCTTGCTGGCCAGTTAGTTAATCTAGCCTACTAGGCAAAGCTCCAAGCTAATGAAAGACCTTGTCTCAGACCAGAAGTACAAAGTATCTGAGGAAGTCATCCTGATTATTCTTTGGCCTCCACAGGCATGTGCACACACATGTACATTCATACCCATATATATATATATATACACACACACATATATATATATATATATATATACATACACACACACACATATATATATACACACACACAAACACACATGTACATGAGCATCATCCTATAGACTTGATGTAGTTTTAAGTTCATTCAAATATTTTCTCATTTCTCAGGATTAGGTCTTCAAGGTCAGTGCTAAAATATGGAACTACATGTAAATATTTCCAATGACATAAATACAAAACCATTTTGTAAATTGTGACAAGTGCATAGTTCTATTCAAAAAGGTAATAATTTTGCTGGGCGGTGGTGGCACACGCCTTTAATCCCAGCACTCAGGAGGCAGAGGCAGGTGGATCTCTGTGAGTTCGAGACCAGACTGGTCTACAAGAGCTAGTTCCAGGACAGGCTCCAAAGCCACAGAGAAACCCTGTCTCGAAAAACCAAAAAAAAAGGTAATAATTTTAAAAGCTATTATTATGACAAATGTTTCTATACAGATAGACATATTTGAGGACACTGATATAATCTATGAGGTTTAATTTTTCTCCTGTTCTTTACAGTATTGCTCATAATAATATTTTAGTAGTGATAGAGAGAAAGTATCCCTATGGACTCTGCTCCATCACAGTCATATGAACACCAAAAAAAAAAAAAAAAAAACCATTTGATCAGGAAGAAATAAAGAAATATTCACTAAAAGAAACTAGCTTGCACTTCAGTGTCTTACTCCTCCAAACTATGATTAGTTGGACTATTAGCTCAGGCTTCTTTTTAACTAATTATTACATCTTAAATTAGTCCATAATTTTTTCTGTGTTGGCCACATGGCTTGGTACATTTTATCCGTGAGGCATTCTCATCTTTCCATCTCTGTATCTGGATGATGACTGCAGACTTAGCCTTCCCTCTTCCCAGAAATCTCCTGTTCTTGTTGTCCCACCTATACTCCCTGCCTGACTACAGGTCAATCAACATTTTATTAAATAAATACAACAGACAAATCTTTACAGGGTACAAGACCATTGTCACAAGGACCAGGCGGGAGAGTCAGTACCCAATGTGCCAAGCACCTGGTGAATTGGTCTCAAAAAGTGTGGACTAGGCCCCATGTTGGACACCAGATGATGCTAAAAGTTACAAAATAATCACATACTAGTTCAGAATTACGCATAATAAAGTGTTATTTATTTTGGGGTAGACTCACTGATCACAGTCCTAGGTCACAGCCCTCTGCACCAATGGGGAACAATAACCAAATCCAGCAGTTGGAAATGAGAGTTGAAAGCAAGAGTGAGTGCATATTTCACAGCTGAATTTATAGTATAAGTGACCACGCCCAAGTAGGCTGGTATATTAAATTAAAGCCTGTTGGCTGAAGGAGCTCCCACAGCATACTGCCTATTCAATAAAATTCAGATCTACAAGTACAAATTCAAAGAGGTAGAAGACTCTAATTCCTCACATTCATATAAGAGAGTAAAAGATAAGAATGGGGTCCACTCACTGAGATATATAGAGAAGAGCAACCAAATTGCAGCAAGTTTTAACCATACTGCATTTAAGAAGAACAGAAATCATTACCTTTAACAGTAGACTGAGAATTAGAGAATATTCCAGAACATTATCATCTATGACTATCCATTGCAAACCATAAGCAAAATTCTTCTCTGTTCACATGAAATTCCCTGCTTGATTTCTCTTCTCCTTTCTTATAATGAAGAAATTTTTGCCATTGGTTTAAAGGTTCAGTAATTTCTGATACTCACACCTTGAGACTCTAACTTTATCAGGTGAACAAAAGATAGACCCTTTTCTAGATTAAAGTCACCTCCAAAACTTAGTCTACTTTCATATTAAGTATATTTGGTAAGTATAATTTAAACCATTATGTACTGTTTTGTGTTTGAATGAACACAAATAAGATATATGATGTAATCAGGAGAGTTCCAAACATCTGCTGCTATATTCACATTCTTATAATATTTACTTTAAGGCCAGGAGGATTAAAGAATGCATTATCAAGGTATTATATGCTATTGAGTGGAGTCACTTTTAATCCATTTAGTTCCCTGTGCACTATCTCCATTTCGGTACCTTAGGAATGTATTTTATTAAATCATAATTGCATTATTTTGTCAGTTTACTTTTCCCCAAAGGTACATAGAAATTGCTAGCAATAGGGTTTCCAATAAAATCCTTTATTAGTTTATTGACTCATTTTATCCTTCATTAATGCAGCATATATTAGTAACTACTTGACTGCAAGGCTACATATTAGAAGCTGGATGGCAGAGATAAAAGGGGTACTATCTCTATATTCATAGAATCAAAATCATGAGAAATTATGTGTGAAGTCAATTATACGCGAGAATTTGTTAACATAGTGGAACATGTGAGGCACAGAGGTAAAAACCAATTAAAGAAGGTTTAAAATGCACCAAGGAGAAATGAGGGGGTGGGTCAATGGAAAGGTCAGCACCTAACTGATGGAGACTTTAAACTGGAGTATATCTTAACCAAGCAGGACATGAAGAATGGTTCTGGTGTAAGAAAGAGTGACTGCCAAACCTAAATGGCATGAGAATATTTCCAGGAGCCCCAGTCAGGTTTATTCCATCTTAAAGTATGCACATAACTGTCTGTGTCCATTCATGTATTGAAGAGCCAGGAAATAGAAGACATTTGTCCCATGGAGCTAGATTTCCAGGCAGTTGTGAGCTTCCTCTTAAAGAGCAGCAAATGAGACTAACCACTGAGCCATTTCTCAAAACCAGAATTTTAAGCTCTGTGAAAACTCAATATTTCAGCTGCTTCCTGGGATAAGAAGTGTCTGGCGAATTGGATGGAGGCAGCCTGTTTGCTAAGAGTATCAACACACCCCTTCTCATTTCTCCTTTGGCTAAAGACTGGTGAGGATGGTAGTTAGTTTGAATTGTCACAGATACGATGTAGACTCACATAGTAAGGGTGTGTCAATAAGCGAATATCTAGATCAGATGGTCCCATGGTTATATCTGTGGAAATTTTTCTTTATTACCTTAATTGACATTAGAAGAGGCAGCATGTAAATAGGCAAAAACATCTCAGGCTTTGAGTTCTGGATTATGTAAGAGTAAACAGGAAGAGTTCTAAGCATTTATGTGTTCATTGATTTCTATTCTTCATTGTCAATGTGGCCATTTACTTCAGGCTCCCATTTCTGTGACTTTTCTACTAGACAGTGAGTTAAAATTAACTTTTGGACTCTTAAGTTTGTTTTGATCAGAGTGTTTTTTATCACAGCAACAAAAATGAATCTAAGACATTGAGCTAGAGGCCATAGGTCATTGCTCAGAAAAATATTTTTAAGATGTCTATAATTGTGCCACCCACAATCTTTAGCTAGCTGCTAGAAGCCATGTAACATTGGTTTCTCTGTTATAGAGGCTTGGACTGGGTTGTTAAAATTTAAAATTGAACCAACTTAACATCTAAGTACAATAAATGTACACAACTATTGGCCATCTCTTAATGATAAAAAGTAATCAAGTGTTCGGGTCTGTAGCTTTGAGAATGGAACCAACTCTGAGCCTAGTACATACAAGGCAAACTCTCTATCAAAAATTTCCAGGCTCAATAAATCAACTTTTAAAACTTATGAAAACATGAACACACATCAAAAACAAAGTTTCTTGATTGATATCAGACTATAACCTGGATGCTTCTGGTCCCATGAAGCAGGGATCAAGAGAAAAAAAATATTTTATGAAAACAGACAAATAAGTAAATGCATATGAACCCCAAAAAGCAAAAAGCCACTGCAAAAGTTTCAAATGTACACTCAAGATAGGTGTTCCCCTAAACACCTTAACTTGAACCTCTGTCCCTAGTCTGTCTGTTCTAATAGGTTTCAAATCAACTGCAGACTGTTCCAACAAATCTAACACCTGTCTCAATTCTTTCTGTGGAAGCTGCATTCTAGTCCAGTCTCAAGAATTTTGCATCCCTAGCCTCAGATGGTCTTGTATAACCTGAACATCAACTAACATAGTCTGTTCTTCCTGACCTTGTCCAACATCCCAGTTTCCTTAGGTCCCTAACAATGATGCCCAATGTCAGCTGGAAGCAGTCAGGAAGAACAGAACAAGGCCCACTTACCCAACACACAGCACCAAAATAATAAAACAAAAAGGGGGGATGAAGGGTATCTAGCAGGCTTGAGCATGGCAAACATGGCTTTGGAAGGCCTTGCTTTTCCCCATTCCCTGTATTAGCCTGATTTTGTTTCTTTTATTAGGTATGTTAGTTATGATAGTCAAGAGAGGGTTTTTGATTGCTAGTCTTTGATATTTTGATAGTTGGACCTTGGTGGGTAGTTAGCATCTGGAGGAAGAAATGGACAAATAAGGGAATAGATTTTAGTGGCTGCTGTGAGAATGTACTCATCAGTTTAGCAAAGCAGAAAGGATGGGGGAAGGGGAAGGCTTGCCAGGGTCCTGTTTGCCATGCAGAGGCCTGATGGGGCCCCTTCACACTGGAAGCAGTGATTTGTGGAATTCTTTTGCTGCTGATCACTTATTGTCCTTCTCTGACGATGCTTCTCACAGAGCTGGGACCATCTACTATTTGAACCTACTTGTGAGCTCTTGCATCACACCATCCAATCTTCAGGAGCTCTCTGAAGCCATAATATCATGTTGAGGACAGAATAGCATTTTATAAAGACATCCAGGTCACATGAAACAGCAAATTCAAGAGATTATTCCCAATTTTTTGTTAACATACTATCATCAAACAAGGACAAGAACTTGGGTATTGCCTGTATTTGAGACCCAGCTGTGCAACTCCATCAGTTAAAGTTATCTATAGAGATCATTGTAGTGAGAAGCTGCAGGCCACTTCCTGCAGCCCGGCTCTCGGCCGCCTGGCTAGCTTATGCCCTGAAATAACAACACACAAACTGTATTCATTTAAACACTGCCTGGCCCATTAGTTCCAGTCTCTTATTGTTTAATTCTCACATCTTGATTAACCCATTTCTAATAATCTGTGTAGCACCATGAAGTGGTGTCTTACTGGGAAAGATTCAGCATGTCTGACCTGGTAGCTGGCTTCATGGCAACTGTCCCAGAGAGGAGAGGCATGTCGATTGACTAACTTCCCCTTTTCCCAGCATTCTGTTCTGTCTACTCCACCTATTTAAATCCTGCCCTATCAAAAAGCCAAGGCAGTTTCTTTATTAACCAATGAGAATCCTCCATCAGATTATCTTCAGAGACTGTGTTTACTTGGTTCACAAGGCATTTCCATTGATCTGTAAAGTTGTACATGTGCTCTCTCTCTTCCTCCCTCTCTCTCTCCCTCTCTCTCTCCCTCTCTCTCCCTCTCTCTTCCTCTCTCTCTCCTTCTCTCTCTCTTGCTCTCTCTCTCTGTCACACACACACACTTTTATTAATTACTACAGTAATGAAAGAAATGATAATATCCAGAATTATAAAGTCTCAAAGTATTCAAGAGCCCCATAGAGAAAAGGACTTGAAAGTTATAAAAACTTTTAATTTTAAATAGAAATTTTCGAAGTTTAATGTAACAGCCATTATGTCACAGAGCTACCTACAAATAGAATTTTTAATTGTTTCTCCATGCAGAAATTTTAATTTTTAAGAAAATAAAATACAGAGATAGAAAGTTGGTTAAGAGGGTAATGCATTTCCTATTCAAAGGTGAAAACCAGAGTTTGAATGCCAAGAACTTATAAATACCTAGTATACATGGTAATCTATGAGCAGTCACATGGGGGTAGAGATAAGGGATTCCCTAAGCAAGCAAACTCCAAGTGCAAGCGAGAGACCATGCCTCGTTATATAAGGTAGAGAATGGTCAAGGAAGATAGCAGATACCATTGTTGGGTCTCCACATCCATGAGTACACATGTACACACACGTCAGAACACACATGTGGGCCTACACATATGCACACAGCACACAGATGTCCACTCTGAAAGCATAAGATTTATGATTATGTGACATATTATTAAAAAATATTGGAAGAGATTCCAGTGCAAATTTTAATAATTACACAGAAAAGGATTTGAAAGTTATAAAAACTTTTAAATAGAAATTTTAGAAGTTTAATGTAACATCCATTGTGTCACAGAGCTATCTACAAATAGAAATTTTAAATTACAAATCTTAATTTTAATTAAAAATAGAAATTGTCTTTTTAAATGTTGCTGAGAAGTCCCTGCAGGGTGATATCTTTTTAGGTGCTGTCACACTGAGGAAATGAAGAGGGAAATAAAATAATACTGCCTCAAAATCTGTTTCAATTTATTTACAGAGAAACTGTGTTGCCACCTCTTCAAGAAGCAAAGGATGAATGCTCATGAGCTGAGAAAATATACAGGAAGGCCAGAAATAGCTCTGTATGACTTCAGGATGAGCGCAGGTGACAGGGCATTGCTTATGAATGGAAAGATAAAACACGCCGTTGGCTTCATAGCCCTAGCAGTCTGGTCCAGACCAGGTTTCCAGGCCATTGGTTAGGTAATTATCATTCTACCCCTTCTCCTTGTTATATCGGCCTGAAGTCTCAGGTCAAGAGCATGTAATTACTGAACATCAGAATAGTTTTAAAAATGGTGCAAAGATAAGAGGTCAGTGTGATTACAGAACAAATATCAAGGTTTAGTAGTTTGAAATAGCACAACACAAAGAGTTCAATATTTCTTTATTTTAATTATGTGTGTAGATATGTATCTTGGGGGTGGGGGGGAATATATGCATAAGAATAAAGGTGCCCATAGATCCAGAACAGAACCTTGGATTCCTTGAAACTAAAGTTACGATAAATCGTGAGCCACCCAAAGCAAATTCTGGGAACTGAATCTAGTTATTCTATAAGAAAGGTGCCTGTTCGTAACCAATGAGTCATTGCTCCAATCTCTCAGCCAGTTCATTTTAGCAGTATGATTTGAGCAATTTCTTTACTTTCTTATTTCAGTCCCTTTTAGATGTTATTTCTAAACCATGTAAGTATGTGGGCAAACACTAAATTTCAAATTATAAATGTTCTCATCATTGCTTTGCTTTAGCTTTTAATTTGATATTTGATAGTCTGGGTTTATTTCCTTCCTCTGTTAGTTTTATACCAGCTAATGCAAGCATGAGTATTTAGGTTCAAGCCCCACAACACACATACAAATACTGAGTGTGGTGGGGTATTCTTGTAATCCTAGCACAAGGAAAGTAGAGACAGGAAATCCCAGGGACTCACTGTCCAATCCATGATCTACCCTTTCAGTAAGAGACCCTGTTTCAACAAGTGAGATACAGAACTTTAAGGAAGACACCAGACATTAACCTTTGGCCTATTCTCATTCTGATGTGGATCAGACTGGGTCTGTGCAATAAAGCAGCTCCTGACCTCACTGATCTTCCAGTATTTTTTCTTGGTCAGAGTTCAAGAAGCTTGCAGAGCTGCTCAGAGGAAAATGAAAGCTTCCCCCAGGTGTCTCAAAAATATGAACTCAGAAGGACTAACGCCTCAGCAACAATGACAAAACAGTCGCTTACTGTTGACAGGTAAGAAACCATTGATGGGCCTCCCCTGAAGCTAGTCACTGACTCCCCACCTTTTTAGGAGTCCTCTAGGACTAACACAGCAGGAAGGAGCAGTGCAGACAGGACAGTATACAAAGCAGCCGTGATTGGATGCCAGGCATAATTTAGAAAATACTAAGCTCCTTTTTGGCTTATTTCTGACAGTTGCAGCAGGCAAGGAGGCAAGGAATTTATAGCAAGACACAAATATGAAACACAATCCAGTATTTGTAGTATTAATAATATTATTAATATTATTTCTAGTGATTTAAAACCATTGACAATGAATTCATTACCTAAAAATGTTTTTTTAGACCCATACTTCACCAAATTTTTGTGAAATAGTATATAATTGTTAAATCACAGTACAACCTGTGTATCTGAAATTCAGCTGGGAGTCTAGAACTACCGAGAATACCTGAAAGTGGTTATATCTGTAATGTCAGAACGGGGAAGACAACTGCTGTCTCGTTCAGCATGTGTGGCTACATACCTTTTGCCTTCAATACTGTAGTACAATATGAATGAGTTACATTCAAGGTTCTCTGACCATGGCTTCACTTTATGTACAACACACAAATGCGTACACATCTTATACAGGAAGATTGTGTGTGGGTCTCAGTAGAGTATAGATAAGCAATGTGGTCATCAACCCCCATCAAATATGCACATAGCTCATCTGCACATACATAAGGAGTAAAAGACTTGGAGCGCAAACTCCCCTGACCTCCAACCCAGCAACCATAGTGTACAGAATAGAGGCAGCACAGGATGGTTAGGTTTGGGGAAGGAGTTGGGTTTTGTAGAGAGACAGAGATGGATCATCTTTTAGAATAAATCTTTACTATGCCAACAAATAGCACCAGCTGACAAATCTGAAGGAAAGCTTTTAGTAGCCCAAGGAGAAAAGATTTTGATTAAAAGCTCCACTGTGATGAGAAATCAAGGAAAGGAAAATTTCTGTGACACCATGAGTAATGGTTTCAAGGTCACCTACATCACTATCACTATTTTCCTTTATTTCTGACTGAAGCAGATGTTTGAGAAGACCCAAGGATATTCCTGGGAAAGTGGCATCAGAAAACAATGGGCTTAGTTAGTATGTGATGTTGTAACAGTTGTCAATTTCCTTGCCTATGGCTGTTCTCCATTTAAGACCATGATTTGTGAAAGAGCCTGTTTACAGTAAGAGGTAAGGGAGGCTCCGGCAAGAATTGGGGCATGAAGATGCTGCAGTTGGACATGGCCTATAAGCCTTGCACAGAAGAGCTGAGCAAAAGAGATTGTATAAGCCTGCCTGGGTTCTAATAAGAATTAGTAACCACTTTTGCCACTTCCAATGCATGCCATAATTGGCAGCTGAGCACTGAGTTCATACAGATGAGAACAGTGTGGAACTGTGCTGAGCCTTCTTGCCCAGAGAGGAGCTCAAACAACACTTAGAAAAACAGATCATTGAAAAAGAAAATTGGCTAATAAAAATAAAAGTTGTTCATAATGCAATCCAAAGGTGACAGCCCTATACATTAAAATTGAGCCAAGTACAGAAGTCATTAAGGAAGAAATCACTGGACATGGACAGGATGATAGGATTGTTATATGAACAACATCTTTAAACTATAAAAGGACTTCCCTGCATGTATTCAAATAAATGAGGAACATGTTTGTGGTAGAATGGACAAAGAATTCTTTAAAAGGGGTGGCTATCTAATCTTCACACTGAGCAATGCTTAGAGTTATCATACAGCACCTAAAATCAATGAAAAGAGCTGCAGTTCACACAGTGATGGCTCAGTGGTTAAGAGTACTTGCTATCCTTCCAGCGAGTCTAAATGTGGCTCCCAGAACCCACTAGGTAGATCAAAATGGTCTGTAACTTCAGCTAGAAGAGGATCTTTTGCCTCAGACCTCTGCTGCCACCTGCACTGATGTGCAAACACCATATGTTTTCACATATGAGCACATAATTAAAACTAATAAACTTCAAAATCTACATAAAGAAGAACAAAAGAAAATACTGAAGGTGGGCCTAAAATCAGAAACAAAATATGTGCAGGCATAAGAAAAGGTTGTGTCTCATATTAATTCCAGGACCAAAAGAAATACTCTCTAGGGACCCAATGTACATACATTTAGCATAGAGGGGTGGGGCCGATGTGTAATGATGTGTCCATGAATAGGGAACACCTGCAGTGTGTGTAGAACCTTAGCTCTGAAATCTAGATAACCAGGTTTCACTTTATATCTATGAGAGAGCTCTACAAGCTAAGAGAGTAGTGGCCCTATACATTCTACAGAAAGCCATAAACTCTTCCTGTGGTAATTCTGACCAACACAGTAGACCAGGACAGCCCTAAAGAGGCAGTAATGTTAATCATATTATTGTTATTTAGAGTTAACTTTATGTACATCTGATTATATCCACTAATTTGAAAATTTTTTTAAAGTAGTATAATTTCTACTATCTCAGAGGGAAGACATTTAAAATTATACCATTAATCTTCTAAATTGCAAGAAAATACATGGAAAGCATGAAAAATAAACTGTGATCTAATAAAAATAAATAAAATAAAAACAGCTTTTAGAAGTGGATAAAAAGGGTAGAAATCGGGCAGTATAAATTAATAAAAACAATTTTTTGAAAGTAAATGGTCCCCAAAGGAGTGGCACTGTTAGGTGGTGTGGCCTTGACGCAGGAAGCATGTCACTGTGATGGTCGAATTTGGGGTCTCCTTTTCTCAAACTGCACTCAGTGTGACACCCAGTTCACTTCCTGTTACCTGTGGATCAAGATGTAGAACTCTCATCTCCTCCTGCAGCCCACGTCCACCTGCATGCAGCCATGTCCTGCCATGATGGTAATGGACAAAATCTCTGAAACTGTAAGCAGCCCCAATGAAATGAGAAAAAAAGAAGACATCCCCTGAAAATGAAACCATCAGGAAGTATTAAAGTGAGGGAAGGTGAAATTATCAACACCACAACAGATACTATAAAATGTTAATTATGTTCCTTTAGTGATATCTTTAATAATGAGCATGATGTGTTATAAATATGAAAAGTCCCTCGTAGGCTCATGTGGTCAAATACTTAGTCCCCAACAGGAAGTCTTATTTAAGATAGTTGCAGAACCTCAAAAAACTGGCAGCATTGCTGATGGAGGTGAGTCAGGAAGGTAGACCTTGCATAAGGTCCTATAGCCCAGCTGTGCTTCCTGTTTACACTCCTGCAACTAGAGCATGGATAGAATATGATGACTAGGACTCTTGTTTGTGCTTCTGTGTCTATCACCTTTTTCCCCCATGTTTTCTCTTCATAATGAACTGTATGTCTCTGTAACTAAATTAAAAAATAAAGTGAAGTGTGTCTTACTTAAGATGTTTTGCCAGGGGGCTGGAGAGATGGCTCAGTGGGTAAGAGCATTGCCTGCTCTTCCAAAGGTCCTGAGTTCAATCCCCAGCAACCACATGGTGGCTCATAACCATCTGTAATGAGGTCTGGCGCCCTCTTCTGGCCTGCAGACATATGCACAGACAGAATATTGTATACATAATAAATAAATATTTAAAAAAAAAGAAAAAACAAAAATAAATAAATGTATAAATGTATAAATAAAATAAAATGTAGTCATCCAACAATTATTAAAAAAGATGTTTTGCCAGAATATTTTATCAAGACAGCTAAGACTCTATATAACAACCTTGTGTATTAACTTCTGGGAAGATGTGAACACATCCATATTTTGTTCATCCAAGATGAGGGACATACAACAGGCAAAGTTGGACTTACTTACAGGCCATGGGTGTGGGGTTACTTACAGAAAGTTGGGTGATCTGCTAAAAGTTGGTGACCACAAAGTCACACTCTAACATAGAGTACAACCTAGCTGGACCTGCCTCAGAGAGTCACCCTCTTAGTTAGCCTATTACTTTCTTGTATGCTGGTGTCTCCCAAGATCACATATAGCTGGGGAGAAGGACAGAGAGTTGCAGAGAATGGAATCCCAGATAAGGACCCTGTGACACTTTCTTCCTTCTCACTAGAGTCTATTAATAGCTACACTGCAATTACAATAGACATCACTAACTCTGAGTTAGGTTTCTTAGTCAGGGACCATGACTGCTCCAAAAAGGCAATGAGATGAGCATATTATGTCTAGTTTTTACCCATACATGGAAATCAAAGCGCCAAAGAAACCCAAACTCATTTTAGAAGATGATTATAAATCATGGGCCTTCCCATTTGAACACTTGCTATTAAAACACTGACCACTCTAAGCTAGTCAGAGCCTGAAGAAACCAGGTCCCCACCTCTGCAGCTGTCTCTTGGACCGAGAGTGAAGGTGCTGTCTGTACTGTGGTTTTCAACTCCAGATTTATGGTCCTTCCCAGCACCAGGATCCTCTATGATTTCTGTCAACTATGCTAGGTTGAACTACATTACATGGTATAAAACTCCCTGCCACCTCTTGCAAGCATATAAAATTAGATACTCCCCTTGGTTGGGAGACTATATCAGAAGCCCCCTTTTCTTCTGAGTCTCCCCACTGTTATTCTGTGCCTGGCAACTAGCTTTCTTACTTTTCCTTTAGTGTATTCTTTTCAATGAAGTTTGTCTCCAGGTTTTAAAGAGAAAGCTGCTCTTCTCTCTTTAAGATGATATTTATGTTTTCTGATATAATGTTCCTTTCCAATACTCTCCTACCTCATCATAGCTCCTGTCAAGTTAAAGCATTTCCTCCGTAAAATAAATACTCATTCTTAAAGGGTAAATCCACCTTATCACCTTTTCCAAACCAATATACATTCTTCCTTTTCACACTCTCTGAAACTTTGAAATCATATTTTCAATTGTAATGGAAGGATACTAGGTGTTGAGATGAGATGGGCAAATGGAAAATTCATGAATGTGAAGAAATTAAGCCACATGTTCTTAATTGAAAGTTGAAAGCTGCAAAGGACATATTTGAAGGTAAGATAGAAAATATCTGAGACAAATAAAGTAAAAATACATGGAATCCAAAAATTATGTAGAATAAAGTATAAAGAAAGCCAAGAATGGGATTCATAGTTTTAAACATTATAATAAGAAAGGTCCATATTGAATGTATATAGTAGATAACTAGTAAAAGAATAAACAAAATTAAACACAGTAGATAGAAAAAAATGATAAATAACAATAATAAAACTGTCCATAGTTAGTTAAGAGGACACCAGAAAAACAGAGATGAGTTCTTTGAAAACAATGACAAAATTGATAATTTTATATTGACTGAAGTAATTAAAATAAGAAATGAAGGCAGAACATGAAAACTGGTTTCAGAATTTAGGCATTCTCAATGAGTAGGAGGAGGACCTGCCAAGACTCTGAATAACCTGAAAAGAGGAACAGCTCCTAAGATGGCCTGATCTTCCAAGACTAAATCACAGAAAGACAGAAAACATATGTCACTCTGATAACTGACAACACAAAGCTAATAATCTAAAGCCTTTCTCAAAACTAACAGGAGCTGCACTTGAAGCATGCCCACTGAGATTGGCCTCTGGCCTCCACATAAACATGCACACATATGCATACACACACATACATACTCAGTCATACACATTCACAAGCATAATTAAAAAATAAATGATAATATATGAGTTGAACTCAATGCCTGTGGGGCGTCCAGGGAATACACAAATCCATCAACTCCACAACTGCCATTATTGGTGCAGATGTGAGGTAGGCTCTGTAGCATTCTCCCATAACTTAATCACGGCTGACCACTTCTAATTTCAGGATTCTGGATTCAGTGACAAAATTTCTTAGCTCATACGTGTAGCCCATGGTTCCTTTTTGGTTTCTTTGTTTTTACAATTGTTTCCTGGTACTAAGATGGTGCTCACAAGACCTTTTCTTTTTAGTCTTCAAATTGTTCATATTCATTTTCCAACAGACAGAACTGATATGCAGGGTTGTATTGACATCTCTTCCCCTACAATAAATGCTTCTTTACAAACTATGATTGCTAATGTTCAGAAAAAGTAAACCCAACCTCAGCTACAAGGGGAATTTTTTTAAAACTCACACCACAAAAATTCCATTCAGCTATTCGTAGCAGGAAACTGAGTAAAAATTATGTAAAGCACATTAATTCCAATCAGCCCAACCTACCTCCGTGCAGAGGCTCATACAGAAAAGGAACAATTCTCCTAATTGAACTCAAAAACTCTACAGCTATGAAACTATAAATTTTTACCTGTACTATCAGTAGCTCTAAACATTACTCTAAATTTAAATATTGACTCCCTCCAGACACAAAACATAAAATAAAAGACTAGAAATTTCTGTGAGGTGAATCAGACTGTATTGATGCTTTACTCAGTTGAAGCTGACATTTGCACAGTTTTTTTTTTTTATCTCAGAATAACATCTCATTTTGTTCAGATTCGTTTTATTTCCTATGCTGTATAAAGTTCAATGTCTTCTGGCTTCTTTAGTTTGTATGTGTACTTATGTGTTCATTTTGTGTGTATATAAGAGTAGGTGAGTGAGGGTTATGGTTAGGTGTGGTGTCATGATTAGGCTTAGATAGAAGGCTGTTTATCAAGACAGGGTCTCTCATAGATTAGGCTAAGCTGGGTGGCCAGTGAGTGTCAGAAATCCAGTTGTTTCTGCCTCCCCACTGCTGGGATCCCAAGTAAACATGTGAGCGCATGGATTTGGTATTTTGAACTTAGGCCATCATATTTGCAAGGGAAGCCTTTTTACCTACTGAACCCTCTCCCCATCCCCCATGCTCAGTGTTTATTATACACATATTCATGGCGTGAATAAACCTGCCATTGTTAGTTTTCTCATTCTTTTCTTTAGTTTTAGAAAGTCAGTTGTTCCTGGTCTGCCAGTTACAGCAAACACCATCTGGTCTCTTACTGGACAGGTAGTTAAATCTCTTCCCTCCAGAATTGGAAAATCTGTTTTTCAGTCCTTAGGTATGGATTTTACACATGTTCAAATATGCATGTCCAATGCCTTGGCTGCTACTTCAACTTAAATGCCTGCCAAATGTTTGCTTTCCAAAAAGTCATTTCTGAGGATTCTCGCAGTCAGAACTGCAGCCTGGAAAACTGGCATGTGATTAGAAGTTCTCAGTTGCTTAGGTGATACCTTTCTTATCATTTCAGGTTGCTTGGCAAGTTATTCCATTTTTATGAGGCATGTTTATCAGAAAAGCAGCCATCTTTGCAGGATTTAACTAGCCTTATTTGAACGATCTTGCTGTGTTCCATCTGAGGCCAACTGTAAGGGTTGCACTATCTGTGCAGCAAGATGGAGCCTTACTGATCTTGTCCCAAGTAGCATGTGTTGGGGAGGAGTATACAAATGTGTCCCAAGTTCTGTTCCTCCTAGAAACACTCTCTATGACATAAACCCTCACTGAACACTGTCAACTTAGCTTCAGGCAGAGAGACTCTACGTAGCTGTCTGTGGATGTACTAGACATCTACTAACTTGCCTGAAAACAAGCAGGGAAATTGAAGACTTTTCTATTCCTTCTTCAATGCTGTCCACAAAAAAAGGAAGATTTGGAGAAAAACTCAAACACATCACATGGTGATAACTTGATTAATTACAACATTAAACTGATTTTGCAACATATTGTCACACCATCTTCATCAAATTTTAAGCCAATGACAATTTTACTTCAGCAAGGCAGCCCACTATAATCTTGTTTCTTCACAAATTGCTTTAATTTCTTCTTCAGAATTACAGAAAACATATATTTCAGTCCACTGAAAATTTTTAATCAAAGTCCACCTATTAGTGTAATCCTTGTGTTTAAAACTTTCTACTCTGTATTGTTAGTTTTATGTTTACATTAAAGAAATATTAGTGCAATCTTGTCAACAGGCACATTTATTAAATTTATTTTTCTTCTACGAAAAGTGTCAGCTTACTGACACACTTTAAAGGTGTTAAAAATTTTGTTGTTTTTAAACTACAATTATATATATATACATAAAAATAACAATACCATTTACATGTTAAATAACAATATAATAGAATGGATTACATTTGGTACAGTATTAAACAATAGAAAAATTGCAGGTTACAAAATCTCTTTCCCCAGAAATTTTTTTTTATAAAATCACACTTTAAAAATAGGTTAAGCTAACAAATATTTTCAGTGCTTAGTAATTACTACTGCACTGATGATCTTTAAAATTAAAACAACTTAGAATAAAGATTCTTCAATTTCTTCCATTTCTAGTTGATAATTCTATACCATCTTCTGTTTTTATATGTGAGCTGCACATGTGTGTACAGATAAATGTGTCAACATGGACATGTAAGGACCAGAAATCATCCTTAGGTGGGTAACCTTCAAGAGTCACTTCTTGTATTCTACTTCATTCATTTACTTATTTTGAGATAACATCTCTCTATGAGGACTGGGACTTGAGAATCTGGCTGGACTGGTCAGCCAGTGAATCCCAGCAATCTAACTGACTACCTTTTCCCTGTAGGAACTGCAGATACGCACTGCCATGTCTAACATTGTAGGTAAATGCTGGCAATTCAACTTGGGTCTTCATGTTTATGAGTCCAGCACTTTACTCACTGAGCTATCACTCGGGCTCCCAATTCATTTAGATGCAGAGATTAAAGATTTGTATGGTGACAGGTTTTGAAACCAGACACAGCTTTGACCCAATGCATACTCCAAATCTTTGGATACTTTTCACTGATTCTCTTGAGAGGTGCAAATGTTCATGAATGCACATCATAGTTTTGAGCATGCAAGCAATCAACAAACTGAATTTTCCTTGTCAATCCTCAAAAGACAAACCATTTGCATAAGTGTAGAGAAAGGTTTCAAAAGAAGTCTCATGGGCAATATTGTAGATACCTAGCAGTGATAGTCTCTGTTTTATATAATCCAATGTATTTAGCGGTTGCTTAAGCCTCAATAACATATTAGCATCCTACAGGTAACAATAGAAAAACACAAATGGAATTTGGGAAGCTAAGCAAGGCATAATCAGTTCACTTGCCAGCAGGAGCCCACACCATCAGTATTTACTCTTACTTAAGACACAGCACTAGCAAAGCCCTAGTGTTTTGTTACACATTCTAAAGCACCACATGGTGGATATTTGAGTAACACATGGAAAGCTTATAACTAAGTGAATTTAAGAAGTACTGGCTGTCACTCAAAATGGAACAAAAGGGAATGTTTTGTTCTTCATTTCTATTTGATGTAGAATCTTTCAAAGAATGATACAGAGACCTGGGGTATTGTGATGTGCAGGCCTATCTAGTTTAGTTACTCAAGGCTAACCCTGCATGAATGTCCAGAGCAAAAGTGAGACGCCAATGGTCTGTGCCTCATCAAGGTGAGATTATCTGGAGTCTCATGTACTCATTCAAGAGGCAGGGAAGTGTAAAGTGTGCATTGGAGAGTGTTCTATCTAAAACTCTTAAAACAAATTTGGCGTACTTCTTGTTTCAGTCATCTGGAAAATTCTTTTATGTGGAGTGCTTTATTCCTTGGTAAGGCCATATGATCAAAGTGTTATTTGGGTTATCTGATGAAGATAAAAAAATGTGTTAACTGCTTTTGAAAATTACCCTGACCAGAGGGGCATGAAAGAACATATTTGAGAAATATTTTGACATAGTAGAATAGTTCTGGTTTGTATTTCTTTCAACTAGATAGCAATGGTTGGAGCTGATGGCTAATCTGTACAATGGGAGCAATGACACAACTCACAGACAGGTTTTTATGAAGATAAAGAGTAAGTGATAGCTTTAGAAAAACTTAAACTCACTTGATTTATTGGATTTGGTGATTGTTCTGGATGTACTGCTAATTATGAAGATGAGTTTTCATTCATATCATCCTCTTCCTAATTTTTTTATTTCTAATGAGTACAAGGAACATTTTTCTCTCAGAAGTTATGTTCTAAAGATGAAAGTTTCAGACCTTATTTGCCTGAATATCTCTTGATTCATGTTTTTTATATTTGGACATCTCTAAAAATTTTCAAGGGTAGATGAATGAATAGCAGATGATACGTGAGGGGACCTACATCAAGCTTTCTATCAGGGAACCACTCCCTACCTAGACAAGATATTAACCTGAATACACAGCAACTGGATACTTTTTCCTAATTCTGACTCATATTTTTGGGTTGCCAAAACTTCAAATATGGTTTGTTACAAGATTATTATAAATGATGCATATCAAAATAAACAACATTGAAATTTGATTGCACTCCCTGAAGGGACCAAGGTAAGCTTTTTTCTTAAGGGGCCAGTTTGCTGAGACCTCTGCCCCTATTATCGCAGCATCCTATGTTGCATAATTCCTGGCCACAACCAGACTCTCAGGAAGTATACCCTGTCTTGTAACCAATCAGGTTTTACCTGACCACAAAAAGGAACTGTCCATGCTGTCTTCAGTAAAACCATCACCCGAACAAGAAATTATAATTCATAAAATGACTCCTATATCAGTAAGAGTCTACAACCAATTACTTCAAGGAAGGGCTAAATGCAACTGGAATTACCCTGAGCAAGCTTAAAAGGGACTGCTCACTCTTCCCCAGGGTCTATGCCAATTTCGGGGGGGGGGGGTGAACCATGATATGTTGTTTTTTTCTGTCTCTAGAATAAAGCTACTTTCTGCAATTGTATACCAGGAGTCTTCTGGTTAATATCTCTTCTTGACGCTCTTCTGTTCACCCATCAGCCTTCTTAGGATGACCATCACTGACTTCTTCAGATTCTTTTTACTACAGAGGAAAGAGAAAGGATTAGGAGTGAATGCTCTAAATTGGTCAGAGGGAATGATTGTTGCCCCATGGGTGATGAGGCCATCATTAATACAGTACTTTCTTCAACATGACCACATAAGGGATGGGACTAAAATTCTACTGAAGGTAGGGAGAGGTTAAAGGTCTATAACCAGATTCTTATGGAGAAGTCTCAAGGTGACCATTAGATGGATCAAAAATTTGTCAAAAATAAGCCAGGTAATGCAAGAGAAGACAGAGACACTAAGTACCTTTCTTCAATGAATGATGGACACCACCTACCATACCTATACTCCACTGCACACAGAAGCACCTGAACACCAGATGGCAGGCAATATTGCTTTTGCTAACAAGGCAGTTTTGGATATGAAAAAGAAACTCCAATGTCTCCATGGCTTTGAAGGCAAAACCATGTCTGAGTTAGTAGCCATAGCCATTAAAATTTATAACATAGAGCAGTGCAAGAGGATAGACAAATCAGGGTACTGACTTGGATCCTGCTAGCAAGAGATAGGCCTAGGTTCCCACTGAAGACAAATACTGCCAAAAATCATGATTGACTAGTAAAAACCTCGGCGATAATAAACCTCCAGAGAGACCCTGATTAAAGAAGGAACAATGTGTTTACTGTAGGGACATGGGTCATAGGAAGGGGCAATGTCTTTAGAAGAAAGATAAAATGGGCCCTGGGAAAACCAAAAAAATCTTGAACTGGCAGGCCTAGCTAACTGTGGTGAACAGGGCTCAGAACCCCTCTTCAAGCCTTGGATAACTCTCCAACTGGAGGGACAGCAAGGTAGTTTTCTAGTGGATGCTGGAGCACAACATTTTGTGCTGAAAATTCCTTTAGGTCCTTTACCTGACAAATAAACTTTGGTACAAGGGGCCATAGGACCCATGGACCCATGGGCCACCAAGCAAACTATAGAGTTAATAAAAGAAAAGGTATCCCACTCCTTTATGGCTATTCCTGCGTGCACCTACCTGCTATTGTGGCAGGACCTACTGATCTAAACAAAGGTCCAAACTTATCTCACTGGGATGGGGGTGATGTTTTCCCCACAGTTTGAATTATTTTCCTTATGTCTAGACCTAGAAGAAAAATACAGGCTTTTTTCCATAGACATTTACTTTAGAAGTGTCACATTTAATGTTGGAATCTCAATGTTCCATTCTTGGAATATAGACAGAGATAAAACCCCCATCCCCAGGGCTAGCAATCCAGCAGTCCCAAGTTGTAGGTGCCTTAAAGGCAAGTTCCCAACAAGTATAGGTAAGTATCTCATGAGTCCAGAAACAACATTGGGCATCACTAAACATATCAACTGACTCCTAGAGCATGGAATTCTGTGCCTTGTAAGTTACCATGGAACATCCTATTTCGGCCAGTAAAAAAGCTAGGAACCAATGATTGTCAGCCAGTGTACAACCTTAGGGACATTAATAAATGTGTTGAAGATATTCATCCAACTGTTGCCAACACTCTTATCCTCTTGAGCTCCCTCTCTGCAGAGATCCAAGTTTACTCAGTTCTAGACTTTAAAGATACCTTCTTCAGTCTAACCCTGGAGGCTAAGAGCCAGCCCATCTTTGCCTTTTAATTTCATGACTCAGACAGAGGCTTCAGTCGGCAGCTCACCTAGACCTGCTTGCCACAATGATTCAAGAATTTCCTAATCATCTTTTATGAAAGCCTCCACAGAGACCTGAGGGACTATCAGACCTTACACCATGCAGTAAGCCTCTTTCAATAGGTGGATGACCTCTTGATTGCTTGCTTTCAAGGACCAGACATCTTGCTTCCAGATGACCAAAGGCTTACTACAGGCTTTAGATCAACTGGGATATAAGGGTTCAGCTAAAAAGGTACAGATCTGTGTCTAAGAAGTCACATACATGAGATACATTCTAAAAGTGGGTAAGAGATGGTTATTAAATGCCCGGAAACAGACTATCTACTGAGTATCCAAACCCTGAGACCTGGGGGCAAGTCCAGGAATTTCTAGGCATAGCTGGATTTTGCTAACTCTGGATACTGGGATTTGCTGAAATGGTAAAACTCCTATTTGAGATCATTAATGGGAGTGAGTAGTACTTCCTCCACACTGAGACTCAAGAAAGGGCCTTTAGAGTCATAAAAGAAGCTTTACTAAAGGCCCCTGAACTAGCTTTGCCAGACATAGACAAGCCCTTTTAGCTATTCATAGACAAAAAAGGTTAGCTAAAAGGACCCTGACTCAAAATCTTAGACCCTGCAAGTGGCCTGTGGCCTATTTATCCAAACATCTGGATCCTGTTACCTCTGGATGGCCTGGCTGCCTCTGTATTATCACAACCTCATTCCTCTTCATCAAGGATGCTGACAAATCATCTCTGAGACAACTTCTAAGTATAACCACTCCCCACTTGACAGAGGAGGTTCTCAAAATTCTCCCTAATCAATGGATGGCCCACACCCGATTGACACACTACCAGACCTTGCTCCTCAATCCTTCTTGTGTTACATTCCTCCTAACTACATCTCTCAACCCAGCAACCTTGCTGTCTATTTGGACATCATACACAACTGCACAGAGGTCCTGAAACAAATACATGAGATTCCACTGGACTTGAATGACATCCCTTGACTAAACCCAGATCTTATATACTTCATAGACAACAGCAGTGTCGTCTAGGAAGAAACTAGGTAAGCAGGGATAGTAGTAGTCACCCCCTCAGAGACTGTCAGAGCCACAACCTTGCCCTTGGGCACCACACATAAAAGGCTGAGCTCATTGCCCTGACTTAGACGCCACTACAATTAGGAAAAGACAAAACTATCAGTGTTTCTATGGACAGCCATTATGCTTTTGCAATGGCAAATGCTAACAGGGTCATTTACAAGATAAGAAGCTTGCTTACAGCTTTAGGAAAGACTATTAAAAATAAACAAGAGATCTTAGATTTATTGTTTGCCTTCTGGCTCCCAAAAAGATGGGCTAGCATCCATTGCCCAGGACATCAAGAAGAAAACAGTTATGAGGTCCAGGGCAATAGAAGAGCAGGTCATGCTGCCAAGGAGGCTACCCTGGCTGCCACCAATTTACTGATGACAATACCACATCCTGTGCTGCCCTAGATGCCAGATTATCATCTAAGATAATAAAGACTTCATACTTTTATCAGACACATGGGTTAAAAACAGACAAAGATTCAGCTTGGCAGTTCAACTGGCCAAGTCCTTGGTCTACCAAATACACAACGGAACACATTTAGGCCAGTGAAAAATAAAGGACCTCCTGGAGCACTCAAAGTTCAAACTCTTCAACAGAAACCAGTTGGTGAATGACTGTGTGACTCAATGCCTCCCTTGGCAGGCTACTAACCCACAAAAGAAGAGGTCCTCTCAAGACAAATGAAAAAAAAGTAATTTCCCCTGGAGTCCACTGAAAGATAGACTTCACCAAAGAAAGACCTCAAAAATATGGATATAAAAACCGCCTAGTCTTTGTAGACACATTTTCAGGTTGAGTAGAAGCCTTTCCCACTACAAAGGAGACAGCATCCATGGTGATCAAAAGAATCAAAGAACTTGCCCCAAGGTATAGACTTCCTTCCATCATAGGGTCAGACAAAGGACCAGCTTTCATCTCTAAGGTAACACAAGATTTAATTAAAATATTGGGGACTAATTAGAAATTATATTATGAATACCTATCCATAGTATAGGACAGATAGAGAGAATAAATCAGACCCTAAAGAGACCCTAACTAAATTAACCTTAGGAAATGGCTATAATTAGACAGCTCTCCTACTCTTTGCTCTGTTCCAAGTGCAGAACTCTCCTTACCACTGTGGGTTAACACCCTATGAAATCATGTTTTTCCAACCCCCTCCCTTGGTTTCCAGGCTCCCCTAAAAGATCATAGCTAACATATCTAATTATAAGTTTCTTATTTCCATCCAGGCTCTCTAGAAAGCCCAGGACAAAGTTTTTCCATTCCTGAGAACATCTATGAGCTGCCACTTGCCAAGTTGCATAACTATAAACTGAGAGACCTCATCTGGGTAAGAAGGCATCACAAGGAGGCCCTTGGACCACTCTGTAAGCAACCACACACAGTGATCCTAACCACTCCAACTGCTGTGAAAATCAACAGGATGAAGACATGGATTCACCACTCCCTTATCAAGCCTGTTCCTGATGACTGAGTGAACAATTCTGACATCACATTGAAGGTTTGCTGACACCGAACACACCCCTTAAAGCTAAGACTAAAAAGAGCCCAGCCCTTTCTCTAATTTGCTACTCTTGCTTTCTACTGGCAGAATTAACCCTCAACCCCCACCAACCAGACATATCATCTCCAGCCTTATACCTCATGCACCCTGGGGCATTTATTTCCCCACATTCTCAACAGATCTCTGTGATCTTACCGGGATAGCCTAAGACACTTGTCTGTACAGAAAGACCTTGTCTTATGATGATTGCTATGCAGGTTATGAATGTCATAGAAAATGCCCTAAGCCCTGCCTAAAGCCTACCAAATTCTGTCTTGGACCAGCCACTCTGACTGCCGGTGACCAGGGTAATTCTATTGCGCAGCTTGAGGATGCAAAACTATCACTTTTGGGGATACTATCAAGCCAGTCATTATCTCAGTTACTAGGAATTCTAATCCCCAACCATAGGAAAAAAAGCCTCTAAGCCTATGTAGTGTCAACCAGTTATAACCACATTCTGATCTCCATTATAGCAGCTGGTAGACAAACTAACTGGGTAACTGGAAAGACTTGGGGGCTAAGACTTTGATTAAATGGTTATGATGAAGGCCTCTTATTCACCCTTCAACAATCTGTAGTCACTTTACAATGACCTGTTCCAGTTTTCCCAAATCCAGTTATAAACTCCTTGACTAAACCTGTGGGACCATCCTTTCCAAGGATAGTCAGTCACCATAATAATGTCACCCCCACCATGGTACTCTCCCAGCCTCAAGGGCCAAAATATCAAGATTTTGCTCTCCAATTGTCTAATAATTCTTAGTCAAACTGGACCACGAGCTTTTGGTTATGTCTAGAACCCTCCTCCTTACTATGAGCAGTCATTTCTTCATACAGTGAAACTTCTTCCCACACAGCCTGCCCATGGGGAACCCATCCCAAGCTTACATCAGGATCAGTCCACAGGACTGGCTTTGTATCTTGCCATATAACATGTCCATCCTCAAGACTGATTTGCTCCTCTGCAACCACACCCACTTTATTACCAGGACTCCCACCATCTGCTACCTTAAGGCTCCACAAGACACCTGGTGTGCAAACTCCACAGGACTTAGACCATGTGTACACACCAAGACACTACAACAAAACTTGGGATTTTGTGTCTTTATTCAGAGTTTTCCCTGAGTTCCTTATTATTTCGATGAAACCATAATGACCCACCTAGTCAACTTCCCCACTTGACAATGGCAGTCTCTGGCACTTCTAATTCCCACTTTGGTAAGTCTAGAGATAGTTGGGGCAGCCAGAATCAGCACGGCCCTTTTGTTACAACATGAAAATTACAAGTCTTAAGATGTCCTGATTGATTAAGGTCTGGCCAAGTTAGAAAGATCTATTTTCTATCTAGACTCATCCCTCAGTTCTGTAGAAGAAAAAGTGTTACAGAACTGACAGGGATTAGAACTCCTCCTCTTGCAACAGGGAGGATTATGCCTGGCCCTAGGAGAACAATGTTGCTTTTACCCTAATTACTCTGAGGTGATAAAAAATCTGTAACTGGTACATTAAAGGTTAAATGATAAAGATAAACAATGAAGGGAGAGTTTTAATTGGTATGAAACCTTGTTCCCATGGGCAGGCCACCACCTTAATAATCATAGCGACAAGAAGCCTACTGATACCATTGCTAGCTCTGACTTTTGGGCTATATATAATTAACACACTCCTCCAAACTATAAAAACCAGCACTGGACCAATTAAATTAATGGTCTTTTGCAGCCCACATAGCCCACTGCCTACAAATGACACAGAACTTCATTAAGTTCTAAGAATTGATGTATGCTTCCTTTCAGGCAGAGGGGATGGTGGAATGAATATACTAAGGCTAGTTGCTTTTCAAGGAGCTAGTTTACTGAGACTTCTGACCCATATTATTCCAGCATCCTGTGCCAACTCATGTCTGGCCTCCATCAGACCCTCAAGAAGTACACTCAGTCTGGTGGAAAATCAGAATTCTATCCAGCTACAAGAAGGAACAATCCTTGCTATCTTCAATTGAACACACCCCAACACAGCAGACTCCTGACCTAGAAACTGTAGTTACTGACAAGATGTCATGAGTCAATCACTAAGTGACTACTGTACCAGTCAGGGTCTACACCAAATCACTTTAAGAAATGCCTAACTACTGCTGGAGTTCACCTGAGTAACCTTAAAAGGGACTTTTTCACTCTTTCCTGGGGTCTAAGCCCCAGAATGTCAGAAAATAAAGTTACTTTCTGGAATTCATATCTAGTATCTTCTGATCATTTAGAGTAATCTAGGAATCTACACTCACATCAAAATGCCCAGAATCTAGTTTGTTGTGCATTTATCTCCTTCAAATTGAAACATGGATTCCTAGAGAAAGGGAGCAGGGTCCTAAGAGCTGTTGAAGGCCCAGGAAGTAAAGGAAACTTAGAAGTCTGAGGAAGCTCCTGAAACACACAAGAGTCCTAAAACCCTCACCAAGTTTATATAAGCAGTAAACCAATGTTCTGGAATGGAGTCTCTTCACCCAGCTTAGTTGATTAGAAGTTAAGAGACAACATGTGTAAAAACCCCACCATGCTGGGGTGGGGTTTTCAGGGACACATCTGCTTTTGAGGCACCTCTTCACAGATGAGTAACTCCTCATCTATGTTCCTGTAAACCACTCCAGTCAACTCACAGACCATAGCTAGACTTTCCTCAGTCTGTCATTAGTGACACATCTGGAATAAATAGATATTTATTCATGTGTCCCCAGGAAAGTTCTCATAGCACAGATGTGTTACAAATTACAACATGAGTAGACTAGAATTTCTGAGGTGGTTTTGTGAGGAGATATTGCATGAGAATTTCAACTAGGACTTTTAAAAATGTTCTCTTGTGTTGGTCTCTAGTGGTCCTTTTCTCTGGTGTTTCCATTTATGTAGAGTCAATGAATATTATGGTAAGTGGGAATGATTTTCAGCAATGGTCAAAACAAGCACTGTAAATTTCATGATGGATTCTTAGATTGCTGACTCTGAGATAAGGCAGCTGTGAGTGTGACCATAGTCAATCAATCATACCTGTGGGTTGAACCATGTAGAAATAGACTGAAACTTTCTGTGTATACCCTCGTAAATAAGCCATCTCCTCTATCCCTATCCCTAGTTAGACATCATACGACTGAAGGCTGAAGCCCTCTGAGCCCCCAAGCCAGGACATATAGTTCCTGGATCTTGAACCAAAGAAATTAACTATAATAAGTAATTACTGTTCTTATAAGCTTTGTATTTCCAATTAATTTGCAACAAAACATTAAGTAATTCCAGCACATTTTTGGACCTTTGGTCTGTTACTTTCATTTAGTGCTTCTCTTAGTTCATTCAAAAATTATTCATATGAAGTACAAATATGTATATGTATGTATTAATGTATCAGTGTGTTTATGAAACATGTATTTATGTATACATGTGTCTGTATATACTAGTGTGTTTGTATTTTGTGTGTGTGCAAAGGGGAAATTTAGCAAACTCGTGAAACAGAAACTTGGCTCTTTAGGAAGCATTACTTCCTGCTCCAGGGGTTGTGTCTTATTATTAGTTCCTCTGTGACTGGGGGAGGGTCCTATCCATGGAAGAAAACCAGGAGCAACAGAGGAGACTATAATGTCTGAGACCTGCCACTCCCTTGGAAGTTTACCTCTATTCTCTCCCATCCCTTTGGTAGAAACTGTTCTAATAAAAGGCTGTTTTATGTTCCATTTCTCTCTGGAGATGCTGTTTTTCCACTTGCCATCTCTGTGTCAGTTGCCCTCAGGATCTGTAAGGCTTATTTTTGCTCAGTCCCCTCAGGACCTCTGCTACTTTCCCCCTCAGGTGACTGCTACAGCTTCCCTGCCTCCCCATCTCAGATCTCCAGCTACTACACTCAGCTACTCCTCCCTCCAGCTCTCATTTCTCTCTCCCATTTAAATGGGCCTTCTTCCAAGGGCATACAATTCTTGTCCACCACATAGAATGAATGTGGGTGTACTGCTAGACAACCATGCCTCACACAAAACCCCAGGACCATATGTGTCCCCATGTATAAGTGCAGGTGTGTACATGCAACAGCAGGTATGTGGTGATCAAAGAAGTACCTCAAGTGCCAGTCCTTATGCCCACCTTATTTAAGACAGTCTCTTGTTATTATCTCCTTTTAAACCATGTTACCTGGATTATGAACTTTGGGGAACTCTTCCTTCTCTACCTCGTATCTTTCTAAGGAGCTCCAGGACTACAGGTGTACATACTGTGCCTCCAGTTTTATTGGAGTTCTCAGGAATTTGACTAAGGCTGAGAAAGCACTTCCTTCATGGAGCCATCTCCTAAGTACTTTGCATCCGTTTTTTTTTTTTTTTTTTTTTTTGGGTTTTCAAGACAGGGTTTCTCTGCAGCTTTGGAGCCTGTCCTGGAACTTAATATTGTAGATCAGGCTGGCCGCAAACTCACAGAGATCCACCTGTCTGTACCTCCCAAGTGCCGGGATTAAAGATGTGAACCACCATCTCCTGGCTGCTTCAGTTCTTAATCCATTCCATTTGATTGTAAAATGGGCAAAGTTGTATTGATCCATAAGCATAGTTTTCTTTGCTTTGTATGTATGAAGATTAAACATCTTTGTATGTCTACATAGCATGACATAAAGCTTTAGCTATTCAATAATTGTGTGTATGGTTTGAAAGAAAATAGCCCTCAAATGAAGTGGCACTTTTAGGAGGCATGTCCCAGTCTTGTTGGAGGAAACATGTCACTGTGGAGGTTGGGTTTGAGGTCTCATATATGCTCAAGCCATACCCTGTGTGACAGACCACTTCCTGTGGCCTGTGAGTCAAGACAGAAGAACTCTCAGCTCCCCTCCTAGCAGCATATCTGAGTGCATGCTGCCTTGCTTGTAGTGATGACAATAATAAACTAAAACCATGTACTGGAAGCAATCCCATTGAATGTTTTCCCTTATAAGAGTTGCCGTGGTCATGGTGTCTCTACACAGCAATAGAAACAATAACTGAGACAATGTGCTTTGTATTCTAACTTGGCAAGCATTGCTTTTCTAAGGTATTTTGACCTTTTAAGGATGTATGAAATGTTTGCTGAGGTTAGGTTAGATATGTGACTATCATAAACCTTTCAGATGATATAGAAGAATGGAATTCTATCGGGATTTTTCTGTAGATTTGACACAGCAGAGATTCTTCACATAGAGCATCATAATATGTCAGTTTTGATGCATTAATAATCAACTCAGCCATAACAATGGGTGGGTGCCACATTAAGGAAACGAATTCACAAAGCATTTCTCCTTGGTGTAATTTAACCAAGAGGAACCCAAACTTGAATTTTCTACTTCCCTGTCCATCTGTCTGTCTTCATCTATTGTTCTCTGTTTGTTGTAAGTGTCTGAGGCTGACTGAATATTGTCTTTTCTTAGTTGTTTCCATGTCTGTGTGTGTCCCTATCAAAGGGCTCTACTTTCACTTTTATTGAACAGAATAGCAATCATCACATGGGGAAAGTATGAGAAACAGTTTATGAAAAGTGTTATCAGTTTTACAAGGGACTAAGTCACTGAACCCAACTGACCTCAACTGATTCATAAAAACACCAATACTGTTAACCAATATTTATATGTTGTGTGCAACAGTTATTGGTGAATATTCATTTTATAAGGCTTCGTTTAGCCTATTTGCATTTTCAGCAAATATTATTGTAAAATCATTCAAACACTAATATATTTCTTTCTGAATCAAAGTCATAGAAGAGTACACAATTTAAGATTAAAGTTGTGTATTAGCTTAGCTTGTATACATTGAAAACAGGAAATCCAAGTCAAGTCAGGTTATTGTTACATTGTTCTTTTAAAGGCATATTAGACAAACAAGATGAGTTCAGAGTATAGTATAAGAGTCCTAAATCTTAGCTGCTCAAAGTGTATCATTAACTCTGGCTATGAGATCCAGCAAAACCCCTATTCTCTGAGAATGTAGAAGATGTTTTCATAATGGCACACTTCTTTCACAATTAGTCAGGAAACCTTAGGAAGTTCTCCAGAGTCATGAAATAGTTTGTCCAAATATCAACGGTTCGCTGCAGTGTGTAGGGAACATAGTGGTGTCAACCTTTGTGTCCTCTCACTGTATGTGAAATGGAAGGTAAACATGTGACTTGTGATTGACTATGCTGGAACTGCTGAAATAATTACACTTCCAGCACAGCCGCCTGAAAAAAGGAAGTAAAGTCTATGACTGAGCTTAGAGATCAGGGTCTTAGTACCAACCCTGTGTGTAGCCATCATTAGTCTATCCCTGGCTTCATTAAGGAGGAAAACAATCATTCTATTAGTTGGCTTTTTGTTTTGCTTTGTTTGTTTGTCTTCATGATAACCAAAAAGTAGGAGGCTATTTGCGAGATGTCTCAGTAAGTAAATCACTTACTGCATGAATTGAGGACCAAAACTGAGCTTTCCAGAACTTGTGAAAGTTGGCTATGGAAGCATGTGTCTGTCTTCCTAGTACTCTGTCAGCAAGATAGGAGGTGGGGACAGAAGAATCTCAGAAGCTATGGCCAGTTAGCCTGGCACATGCTGCAGCAAGCAGCAAGACACACTGCCTGAACCTAAAACCTCTGAGCTGTGCACATGAACACATATGCACAATGCACACACACACACACACACTCACACATACACACTTACACACACACATATATGTATACACACATACATGAACACAATCACACACACATATATACATAAACATGCAAATGCATACATACATTTATATACATATATTCACACAATTCATGAACACACATACATATACATACATGCTTATTCATACATAATAACACACACAGTGATAAAACTCAACTAAAATAAGATTACTTAAAAAATGACAGTCGACAGGATCAGGCTAGAGATATACATAGGTCAGTAGTAGAGTATTTATTTCAAATGCGCAAAGCCTGGGGATCAAGCCTCACCATGGAAACAAATCCATAAAGGTTAAAAAAGGTCAAAGAGTACAGAATTATTCAGGAATCCACTTACATGAATTTCCAACTATTAATATTTACTGTGGCTGTATTATACAGATACAACATGTTGTGGGACATTGAGAACGTGAGTCATTGGGCTGAATATTTTGAACAAATTAGATAAATTATATAGTATATCTGGCTAAGCAACTACCTACATGCACTATACTTACTAACAGAAAATAAAGGAGCCATAGCTAATTGTTATTATTTTCAGTAGTTGTGTTCTATAAAGTCACTGTCAGCACTATATTAGTGAACAGTGAATCATTCCTCGGAGAAATGCTCTCATCACCTGTCAGTACACAACTGTAGTTTATTTATAACTTGTTCTTTCAAAGACACTTTATTTAGTACATACTGGTATCAAAGCACATAGAACTTACCTTCCACAACAGTTTGTCCCTTGCTGAAAGAGACTTGGCACGTGTATGTCCTCCAAAAGAAACATCACAGACTTTTTGTTATGTGTAACACCAGGAAGTTCTTCATCACTAGACTTGGGCGCCATCTAGAACAGTAAAGTCACCAATGACAAGCACAAGACCATTAAACATGTATGAAACCTTGTAATAATAGGGCCCTTCTTGTCTGACATAGGAGAGTGGAAGTTGCGGCAGGCACAACCTTGAGAAGCATCAGTCTGGAATATTTTCTTCTGGCAGATGACGTTCTATTTCTTTCCACATGTCTGAGAAAGAACCCGTGTATGTTGTGAGAATTGACTTGGGGCCTCCAGGCCACTCCACTGAGAAGAAAGACTCAATTGTGAGTGAGTAAATGATGTGGATCAACAGTCTGTGCCTAGTGCCATTGGTGGGAGACGGGGAGGCGATGTGCTTTTAAAGTGCCACTGATTGATCTTAGAGATTGGGAAGTAGAGACAGGAATATGAATAGCTCAGGTTAGTTTACATCACACAAACACACACACACACACACACACACACACGTGAACGCACACACGGGACAGAGGCGACAGACAGAGAAAGGGGAAATGGAGAGATGGTTTAGGGAATGAAACACTTGCTGTGCACACATGCAGACCTGGGCTTGGATCTCCAGACTTCTGAAAGCCAGCTAGAGCAGTGCATGCCTACAATACCAATGCTTACTTGATGAGGGAGGAGGTGAAATATGAGAACATCTGGAAGCCTGTGAACCAGCAAGCCTGATCATGAAACATTGTGTTAAGCATGGTGAAAACTGAAGACCAACTCCCAAGGTCACCCTCTGACTTCTAGATGCACACAATGTGCACGCATTTCGTACTCATGCACATATTTAAAAATTACCAACAACAACCTGCTTTCAAAGACATTATTGAGCTAAGCACTGGATATTCAATACTTGTTTTGCAAATATATGAAGATGAAACATAACAACAGCAGGCTAGACACACTGAGTTGCTGCATCGTATCAGTCCTTCCACATTTGAAGAACAGGAAAAATACCACTTCATGGAAGAGATTCATATCATACCCTTTAGAAATAAAGATTGAATACTGCTTTTCTGCTCTCCAATGGTCCTAGAACCACATAATTCCTGTCACTGGAAATAGACATGGCAGGAAACATGTTCTGTCAGACACAGATCAATGCACAGGACAGATTAACAACCTCCAAGTGATCTGTTAATGTCACTGGAGCCTAACTTCATCTGCCCTCTACTGAATATGTGGAACACACCCTGATTAAGGTGTGTCCACACACGCATGATTGCTTGACTTAAACAACTAACATTGAATTGGAAGTAGCATGGTCAAATTCATTTGATGTGTTTGCATGGGACAAATATTAGAAATACTGAAGAAAAAATCTTGTTCCAAACTAAGTTTGGTAATACTTCAAGAGACGATAACACACTGATTTTTTTAAGTGTCAAGTATAATATAGCAGATAGATAATAACCATCTCTTCAATTAAAACAAATTATACTGAACAAATAGAAGTGACTTATCAACAAGTCAGAGGATAATCAAAGTATAAAATAGCATTCCAAAATGTCTTTTCCATGTTAGCCTTTAATACTTAAGAGTAACATCACAAAACATACTGAGTTAAATAAAAAACAACTTATATATAGTATAACATGCCCCAAGATATTTTCTTACCATTAAAGCTTATCAAATGGATATGCCCACCATTATTAATTTATATTAAAACTGTGTTATACAAGTGAATAGCAAACAATGGAGCCCCATAGCACATGTCCATCATTAGATCACTAGAGCAAATGGACTGCCACTGAAACATGACCAACAGTGTATGAGCGCAGAGACACAGTATAAAAATGTCTTTGTTTTCTGAAACCAAGATAAACAGGAGAAAATAATAAATGAAAGTATCAATAGCTTTTGTCTACATCAGGGGATTACCATATAAAAAGCTAACTATATTATATATGCCATTTATAATTATAAAATAGTTTAAATAAAACATAATTATCATAGAAAATATTAGGTACTTAAATTTTCAAAAAAATTCATTGCAAAAATATAAAAACTCTAAAAGGCATTTAAAGGCTCATTTCTGTTGCTCTGATAAAATATTTTGGCAAAAGCAAATTAGAGGAAAATTTGTTTTTCTATCTCATGGTTTCAGGTTACAGTTCATCGCGAGCTTGAGACAGCTGATCACATTGCATTCACTGTCAGGAAGCAAAGAGGGAAAGAATCAATGTTTGTGTGCTAGTGTACAGCTTACTTTCTCTACTCTTAAGAGTTCAGGACCTAGAAAATGGTGTCACACACAGTGGCTAGGGTATCCCAACCTCAATGAACATGGTCAAGACAATCAATCCCCCACAGACACAGCCACTGGCCAATCTGATCTAGACAGTCCTTGATTGAGACTCTCTTCCCATATGATTTTAGATTATGCCAAACTGAGAATTCAAGCTGATATGTAAAGATTTGCTCCTTGGGGTAATATTAATGGGAGGTTTTGGACCTTAAGAAGGTGAAGCCTAGCGTGAGAGCTTTAGGTTGTTTGAGGTTGTTACGAGGTTCATCCCCTACTTACTTCTTGTTTGCTTCTTGGCTCTGTGAATTATGGACTAGAACTTACAGAACTGAGAGTCCAGGTCACGCTTTTCTTCTTTAAAAAAAAAAAAAAAAACCAATTCTTTTTCTAAAATCTTTCTTTCTCTGCCCCCCCCGCATGTATATATAATTTTTTAAAACATCTCTCTCTGTCTCTGTCTCTCTCCCTCTCTCTGTCTGTGAGGATTTATGTATGTGTATGTGTGTATGTGTGTGTGTGTGTATGTGTGTGTATGTGTGCATGTGTGTGTTTGTGTGCAAGACATGTTTGTGTTGGGAGTTGCAGAGGCCAGAGAGATGCATCAGATAGCCTAAAGCTGGAGTTACAGGCTGCTGCAAGCTTCTTGATAAGGTGTTGACAACCAAACCCTGGTCCTATGCAAGAATAGCAAGGGCACTTATCCAATGAGCACCTCTCCAACTCCACTTCCTCTCTAAAGTTAGTAGATTCATGTTTTTTATTGATGTGGCCAGGTCACTACCTTACACAGTCATTTTAAATTGTTGCATTGTATAACTTCCAGAAAAAACATATTCTATCATTCACAATTTAGCAACTTCTTTAGCTAAGTGTAGTGTCTCTTAATTTTATCTATACCTTTGTATATACTGTTTATTCGTTCCTCTGTATTATCTGGGGTTGACCTACACTGTTGATATAACAGTATGTTCTTCCATTCACATGTTTAAGGATATTGGGAAGCTTCCAGTTTGAAGCTAAAGCAAATGAGCAGCTATGAACATTCAGGCAGAAGCATTTCAGGATACACATCTTTTCAATTTTATTTGGTGTAAGACTAAAACCAGGGTCACTGAAAATATGGTTTTAAGGTTGAAATATAATGTCTACAAAACTTCCACTGGAGAGATGACTCAGTGGTCGAAAGCACATGTTTCCCTTGCTGTAGAGCAGAGTTTAGCTACACTGTGATACAGCTCTATCTATAACTCCAATTCCAGTGTATCCAATGCACGCTGATCTCTGTGTACACAAAGCCTGCCTGTGGTGAACAGACATGCATGTAGGGAAACCATTCACACATGTAAACAAACAAACAAACAAACAAATAATAATCAAAATATGATCCTCACACTGTCTTCCAAAGTGTCTACAAAACTATTTTTTACAGCAGTGCATGGAATTTCAGCACCCAATGGCAGTGAAAGGATACACATCTGGTCAGCACCTCAAGACCATATTTTCAGCACAAAGGAGGTTTATTTGCATCAGAAAGATGGAGGACAGAAAATGAGAGAGAAAGAAAGGAAATAGAGAGTGATGGAGAAGTGGAAATGAACAAGGGAAAGTGGTAGGGGTATTTGTCCTGGAGCAGGGGACAAAGGATTGCCTCTGGATACAGATGAGACAGACATGGTCCACAGGAAAATGGAAATTTATGACGGTAAAGAGGGAAATGTGTGTTAGGATGAGGTGTTGACTTTTATTGGGCATGTAAACTAGGTAAGCCAAAGGGCCTTTTGATTGTTGGACTTCAATACTTTGAGACTTGGATGTTAATAATCAGCCTGAGAAGGAAGAAATGGCCAAATAAGGAAATGAACCTAAGGGACTAGCTTTAGAATGTGTCTTGGGAGTTTGTGCTGTGAAGAGACATCAGGACAAAGGCAAACATTTAAAACATTTAATTGGGATAGCTCGCTTACAGTTTCAGAGCTTCAGTACATTATCATGATGATGGGGAAAATGGTAGCATATAGGAAGTTGTGGTTCTGGAGCTGAGAGTGCTTCATCATTCAGGCAACAGGAAGTCAACTTACTCACTGGGAGGTATTTTCAGCATAGGAGACCTCGAAGTCTACCCCCACAGTAGTACCCTTCCTTGAACAAGACCATAAACTCTCCAGCAAAGTTTCACCTCCAAATAGTGCCACTTCATATGAGATTATGGGGGTCAATTCCACTCAAACTACTACAGAATGTATTCTAACATTTTTTTTAAAGGCAGAAGAAAAGGACAAGAAGGAGAAGTCCTGACAGAGCCATCTTTGCCATGCTCAGGCCATTTTGTTGTTTTGAAAAATCATTTCAATTTTTTTCTCTTATTGAAGATGTATTTTTCCATACAATATACAATGATTTCAGTTCTGCTTCCCCCATCTTCCCCCAGTTCCTCTCCACCTCCCTTTCCATCTGAAGCCTGACCCTTTCTGCCTCTCATTAGAAAACAAACAGACATCTAAGGATTAATAATAAAATAAAACCAAATAAATCAGAATGTGATAAAACAAGCAAAAGGATGTGGGGAGAGCCAAAGAAAAAGCACAAGAAACACACATAGATGCAGAGACATGAGACAGACAGATTTGCAAACAATGGAATCCCATAAAATCCCAGACCAAACCCATGAAGGAACTATAAAGACCCATGAGGAAGGAAAAACAAACCAACCAGCAAACAAAATAAAACAAAAAACAAATTCAGGCTTACATATTGATATTATAAACAAAAAAAAACCTCCAAAGATCTTGCTGAGTTTGTTTTGTGTTGGCCATCTCACACATTATAGTGTGCTTTGTTTGGTGGTTCATTTTAATTCATTTTCTAGTTCATAATTACTATTGTTTTACAAATCTTATAATGTGTTCTCTGATCCTTTGCATATGTGTGATGAAGTGTTTATACTATCAACTAAAAATATTGAATAAGAAGAGGAAGGGGCCCAGTGGGAAAGAAAAGGTAAGAGTAGATGTTGAGAAAAGGAAGCAGCAGGCTTTAGCATTTATTACAATTAACTTGGGAAATAATGGGGTATAAAGGAAAAAGAAAACAGAATAATGTAGAATGGAGCGGTGGACACCCGGCTAGCTTTACCCAAAATAATTACACGGAAACTGTATTTTTTAAAATACTGTCTGGCCCATTAGTTTCAGCCTCTTATTGGCTAACTCTCAATTTTGACTAACCCATATTTAATAATCTATATAGCACCACGAGGGGTGGCTTACCAGGAGAGATCTTAACCTGAGTCCATCTTGGAGAGGAGAGGCATGGTGACTCACTATGGCGACTGCCTGAAGCGACTCCCCAATTCTGCTTCCTTTCTCCCACAATTCTGTTCTGTCTACTCCGCCTACCTAATTTTCTGTCTCTTAAAGGGCCAAGGCAGTTTCTTTATTAATAATGAAAGTAACACATAGACACTCCTCCATCAGAATAAGAACCTGCCCTTGACCTGAGACAACAGAGCCATACTGAACTACTGACTACTGCTTGAAAAGAAAACACTCTTGTCCCTTATTCTTTTTGGGGAAAGGGGAGCATTTTCTCTTCTACTTGAGGAGTGACTATCATTGATATCTACTTAGACAGCAAGTTCTATTTGCCAAAGGTAAAACCATCTAATTAAAAACTGCAAGTTTCAGCTTTGATAAAACTTGCTTAGCTTCGGGAAAAATCTCCTTGGAGATGGAAATGGGGATGAGCAATTCTACCCTGGGATGTTCACAAGACTATAACAATGCCTAACTCTATAGAAACACTGAAATATTTTGGATCAAGACTAGGTATGAATGAAACATAGAAGGCTCAGAAAATAAAACTTACATGATTCAGGAAGTTTCTGAAATTTACATGATTCACACTGCCCCTCCCCAAGGTTATGTAACCAACAATAACTCTAGGAAGAAGAAATGCTATCCAGTTTACGAAGTTGTCTTGCAAGGAGCCCCAGGGGTGCAGTTATTTTTTTTTTTTTTTTTTGGTGGTCACCTATGGGTGATGTGCTTTTGGTAATATAGTTGCCTTTGCTTCATTCATGCTCCTATATGTAACCCCTTATTTATATTTCTGTAAGTAATCCTAATAAACATAATATTTCACTAAACTACTCTTAAGTGAAATTGTTTCTTTGATTAATCATTGGTATCCTTTCTGGGATAAAGAAATGTTTTTTCAATGTCTTCCTAGGAAAAGTGACAAAATATGGACTTGACTTTTGAAGAAGAAATATTTGACATCAGCTTATACTCCAGAAGACAATTATTCTTCCCTGTCAGCCCAATTCCCTGCCTTGTTGATGGAGGTGGCTTGTTTGTCCCTGGCTGTCAAGACCCAAAATAACTATAGAGAAACTGTTAATTTAAACACTGCTTTTAGCTTATTTATGCATATTTCTAGCTAGTTTTTACATCTTAAATTAACCCATTTCTATTAGTTTATATATTACCATGAGGCTTGTGGCCTACCTGCAAGGTTTGACTGGCAGCTCGAGTCTTTCTCCTCTGGCCGCTACATGGCATTTCACTGACTCTGCCTACTTTCTCCCAGAATTCAGTTTAGTTTTCTCATCCAGCTCTATTCTACCCTATCACAGGCCGTAGAAGCTTCTTTATTCATTAACCAATAAAAGCAAGACATACAGAAGGACTTCCAGCAGCTTCTATATTAACCAATATTATGCACAGAATACAGAGGCATCACTGCCCCTGGCCTTAAAAATCCATAGACAGGAAAAAAAAGATAAGCATAATAGATGCAAGCCTTTTTCTCTGGTCAAGGCCATTTTTTTGCAGTCGGGATCCAAGGAATACGGTAAGGTCACACCATTCAACAAATTTCACATAAGAGATTAATTAGGGAGAAAAAGCAGAATGGTGATGACTGCCTCTGATCAGCAACAGAAACAACAGAATACTGGGTGAAGGGGAGGGATTTTTTTAAAAAAAAATTTGGAGCAATGCACAGTGAGCTGGCAGAAAAATTCATCATGGAAGTATTTTGAGTTACCAACATTGAAACATTCTTTTGAAACATTAATACTGAATCACCAAGGCAGGGATTTCTAAGTCTCAGAGATTGGAGTCAGGCCATGAGCAGGATGATTTTCCACTGGGCTGTTAGACCCAAGGATATAGTCTTTGGAATAATGACTATTTAAAATAATCTATCAATTTTCACAATTTATCTGTGACACAGAAATTTTATTGTGAAGTGTGTAATCTAGAAAATGATTATGCACATGAAAGAAACACATATAGACATATTTATATAACATGTTCAGAACAAGAAATTTGTTCCTATAAAAATAGTTGAATTAATTGTACTTTTTATGTTTGAATATAGTGCCGGAGTAAAGAAGAATAAATCTAGGAACATATCAGCATGAATAATTTACTAAAGATTATTTTGAATAGATATAATATTAAAACAGATAGATGGATAGATAATTTAATTATACTCATTAAAAATTAATGTAAGAAATAAAGTAATATCTTTCAGGGACATGTAACAAAAATATATTTTAAAAGGAAGAAAATTAAGACAAAATTTAATATTGTTCATATTCAATACATAGAATAAAAGGCTTACGAAACCTGAATACTTAAATCTTCTAAATGCTATTCCCAAGGAATGATTATTTTTAAGTATATAATAATTATCAAGAACACAAATTTATGTAGATGCAATTATGTAGGAGCCATTTTATTTATTTATTTTTTATTGTTTTGGTTTTTCGAGACAGGGTTTCTCTGCAGCTTTAGAGCCTGTCCTGGAGCTAGCTCTTGTAGACCAGGCTGGTCTCAAACTCACAGAGATCTGCCTGCCTCTGCCTCCAGAGTGCTGGGATTAAAGGCGTGCGCCACCACCGCCCGGCTATGTAGGAGCCATTTTAAAGAAAATATATAAAATAAGTCCACATATGCCTTCCACCTTTCGGTAGTAAATTGATTGTGGTCTTGTGCAAATTTGGCACATTGTCATTCACACTGAAGTGTGAGTTTACATTACACAGGGGCAAAGGTCACGTTATAAACCTAGAAACATGAGCCTTATAATGGTCATAGATTTCTAAAGAAATTTTTTTTTTTTTTTTTGTTTTTCGAGACAGGGTTTCTCTGAAGCTTTTTTAGAGCCTGTCCTGGAACTAGCTCTTGTAGACCAGGCTGGCCTCGAACTCACAGAGATCCGCCTGCCTCTGCCTCCCGAGTGCTGGGATTAAAGGCGTGCGCCACCACGAATAAAAAGAAGATCATGTGTTTAATTATTTCTTTATTATTTTAATTGTATTTATTTATTATGTGTCTGACTGAAAGTGTGCTAGTGGCAGCCAGTACATGGCTTGTGGAAATTAGCTCTCTCTTTCCAGTGTTTTTTGAGGCAGGATTCCTCTTTGTTGTCAGTCCTGCTTTGCACTCACCAAGTTAGCTGTCCTGTGAGCTGGCCAAATCTTCCTCTTCTACATCTCATATAATTACAGGAGTTCTGGGATTGCTATGATATTATGTCTGCTTTTACGTGATATCAAACTCTGGCTTGCTCTGCTAGAAGCTTTAAACGTTGATGATCTTCGAAGCCCTAAGTCAAATATTTTGCTTCCAGTACATATTAAAATGTTATTTAGACCATATTGTGGCCTATTACATGGATAGCAGCATTATTTTAAAAATTGTTTAAAACCACATTTTAATTAAATATCTTATTGCTAAAAAAAGTGTGAAGTTACATGAAGTGCTAGAAAAATGGTAGCAATTGCTGATAGAAGATTGCTATAACTCTGTTTTCTGAAAACTTGTCACCAATGTGTAATGGAATAATAAAGCAAAGCATGAACAGTGCAGCATGCCTGTAACTTGAGGGAATTCATGAGGTGAAATTCTGGTATAGGTTTGTAAAGAAAAATAAAAAAAGAAACCACAAATCCAATGCAGTAATTACACTTAAAATTTAGGCTATTCATCTGGAGGACTTGCTGTGGTATATTTGACCATGTCTAATTTAAACCTATAAAAACTAGCTTTCTTATACCAGGAGGCATCATCCAAGCCTCCAAAGGAGAGCAGTAACCAATGATCCAACCCATCTATGACACCTATGAACTATAACAATGACCACCATGCCAAAATGACCCTAAGGGTGCAGTAGTTACACATGTACTTTAGTGGTAACCAACATCTCTCTGAAAAGACTTAAGACCTGCTTGTCAAGATGGAAACCATGCCTAGCATTGGAAAACTAGCCAACTTCTCAAGGAAAGTGAAGTCAGAGTTCTTGGAAAAGAACCAATACTTTACTACTCCAGCCTAATTGCTAACTAAATTCTATATATTTGTCCATATACTCACACATATGTGTAGTTTTCACCTCTTGTTTAGGAAACTTATCTTTTCAACAGACAGAGATCATTATAGGTAAAGAAAAACTGATAAAATACAGAGCTATGGATCCCAGTCTCAACTGATACATTAACAATACAGTTCCTACTCCTAAGGATCAAGGATCTTGTAGAAGATGGGGCAGAAGTATTGTAATTATCAGAGGAATAAGAAGTTTGCTGTGAGGTTGTGTCTCTTAGTAATATCAGAAGCTACACACATAAAATCTAAACAACATGATAGCCTGAGCTAGGATGACACCAAAGGATATGCTAATGTAGATAGAAGAAAGTCCACCAGTCATCAACAGTAGACCAAGAACTACAGGCAACTAAGGAACGCTGAGAACAGAATGGTCTTCACCAGAGAAGATCTGGTTAACTAAAACAAATTGGTATCCAATTGGTTATCAAATATCAAATGGTCAGTCCTAAAACATTATACTGACTGAGCAGGTCATATTTACGTACTTAGAAGAAGTCATGAAATTGAGAGTGAAGGGAGAGCACATTATGGGTGGGTTTGTGCATGTGAGGGAGGTGAAGGAAGATGGACCATAATCTTAAAAAATATTTTGAAAGAATTATCCTGTTTATTAGTGACATTCTAGGAGAATTTAACTATGAAAGCATGGCCACAAAAAAGACAAAAGAAATACCCAGTACTGACACATGCTTTCTGAATGACCTTACATTGATTATTTTGACACTTTCTCCTTCACACTGCCTTAGCTTCATCTTCACACACTGGTGTAGAAATTCTTTCTGTCTATGCATTGCTTTTATTGGTTAATGAATAAAGAATATGCCTTGGTCTGTGAAAGAGTAGAGTAGAGCTAAGTGGGGAAAATAAACTGAATGCTGGGAGAAAGAAGGCAGAGTCAGGGAGGCACCATAGAAGTGCCAGAGGTGAAAGACACAAGCTGTCAGCCAGAACCTTGCCGGTAGGCCACAAACCTCATGGTAAATATAAAATAATATAAATGGGTTAATTTAAGAGATAAGAGTGAGCTAGAAATATGCATAAGCTAATCAGTCAAGCATTGTTGTAATTAATACAGTTTCTGTGTGATTATTTCAGGAGCCTGAGCAGCCGGGAACAAACAAGTGGCCTTCTTACAACGCCATACAAGTTTATTTTCTGACACTGGACATTCCTGTCCATTCTAAAATTTTAACACACAGAGGTGAGAGAGAGGTGAGAGCTCTGAGCTGTGTGAAGGTGCTTGGCTTGGCCTATGATTTCATGTGAAGAGACATCAGTACATTGCAAAAGGCTTTACTGCCATGGGAAACTCTATGGGAGACACAACAGACACTCCAGAACAGTGCTGGTGCTGCTGGCTCTACATCTTGTGAGCCATCCTTTGAATTTGTGAATTTCTACTCTAGCTCTGATACTTATCACAGGAACCAGGAGGATTGTTTTTGTTTCTAAATATGACAGTCTGCATTTAATTTTAGAGCTTGTGTGTGTACCTGTTTGTGCACTCATATGTATATTACATGCAAAGATCAGATATCAATATCAGCTATCTTTTCCAATCACTCTCTACCTCAACTCTAGTGACTTTTTTGCAGTAAGGAACTAGGAAAATCATGGTGTCTTCTTTCCATTTGTTCCGGATTACTGCTTTTAATAACGTTAGATTTTTTTGGTATTCTAGTAAGCAATATAATGGGGAATCACGACTAGGTAGGGAAAGATTTTACCAAATGGATGATGGTTGTTTAGGACTCACTTTCAGTCTGTCTTTCCTGGACACAAATTTCTGTGTCACATTTCTCTTTGGATTATTTCTAAGATTTTTTTCAGTAATTATCTTGGTCTGAGGCCCTAAGCTATGAAGAGAAAAGGGTTTTCAGTACAGTCAGGAAATCTGATTTAACATCCAAAGATATCTAAAAGAAATCAGGAATAGAAAGAATAGTGGAGTCTAGAGGAGCCATCAAGAAAAGCTTATAAGAGTTGGTACATCTTCTGCCTCTTTCATTCCAGTACATCCCCATCCTCTGTCAAACAACTTTAGGTTTTGTTTTTCTATGTGGGTCCACTTTTCTTTTCTTCCCATTTTTCCTTAAGGGAAAGTTGGCTCTCTTGGTACCTTCATCTCACGGAGCTACTCAAGCTTGAGTGCTGTATAGCCAGAGGTTATGCCTGCTGTGTTCCTGACCCAAACTCCCAGTAAAAGATTATTATTATCTAATCCTGGTTAACTGTGCATTAGTCTACTAATATAAACTCTAATTCAGGATGACAGTTCCTGTGGGATACTGAACAGGAAGGTGACAGGCTTTTCTTTACCTAACTGTATGAAATAACATTATTTCATAGTACTTTATTTCCTGTTTATATGTCTTCTTTTAAGCCTGTGAACTCTCTGAAGTCAGAATGTGTGTGTGTGTGTGTGTGTGTGTGTGTGTGTGTGTATGTGTGTGTGTTGTGTAGTCACATACATGCTTTTGGTGAAAGTAGAATCCAGAGGCCAACATCGGATCAGTTTCTTTTTTCTTTTTTTTTCTTTTTTTTATTTTATTTCATGGTTTATTTTTTTATATTTAAAAATTTCCATCTCCTCCCCTCCTCCTCCCCCCTTCCCTCCCCTCCCCTCCACCCATACCTCGCCTCCCTCCCTCTCCAGGCCAAGGAGCCATCAGGGTTCCCTACTCTATGTTAAGACCAAGGTCCTCCCAAATCCTCCCAGGTCCAGGAAGGTGATCCACCAAACTGAGAAGGCTCCCACAGAGCCCGTCCATGCAGAAGAATCAGAACCCAGCGCCATTGTCCTTTGCTTCTCAGTCAGCCCCCACTGTTGGCCACATTCCGAGATACGGGTTTGGTCGCATGATCCATCAGACCCATTCCAACTGGAGTTGGTAATCTCCCATTAGTTCTGTCCCACTGTCTCCATGAGTGAACGCACCCCTCATGTTCCTGACTTTCTTTCTAATGTTCTCTCTCCTTCTGCTCCTCATCAGGACCTTGGGAGCTCAGTCCGGTGCTCCAATGTGGGGCTTAGTCATTTTCTTCATTTATTGCCAGGTGGAGGTTCTATGGTGATATGCAAGAAATTCATCAGTATGGCTATAGGAACTGGCCTTTTCAGGCTCCCTCTCCTCAGCTGCCCAAGGAACTAACTGGTCTCCCTAGAAACCTGGGAACCCCTCTAGGGTCAAGTCTCTTGACAACCCTAAGATGGCTCCCTAAATTAAGATATATGCTTCCCTGCTCCTTCTTTTTTCAATCCCTCTCTACATTGTCTTTTGAAACAGGGTCTCTCTCTGAACCTGAATCTCAGCAATTTGAATAGGGCAGGCCAGGAAGACCCAGAAATCCATCTGTGTTCTCTTTCCCAGTGGAGATTTGCTGTTTACTGGGCCTGGATTGTTGCTGTTGTTTTTTAACAGTACATCAGTACTCTAACTATTGAGATATCTTCCCAGTCTCCAGAAGTCAGAACTTTTATATTTGTACTTTAAAACTAATCTTTTTTCTCATCATCAAACATGCTCTCAGATTCTCCCCCACTAGGCTAAAGTGACTTGGAGCCAACTTTTAAAGGTCTCCATCTTTTATTCCATTTACATGGAGCCCTACATTAGTAGGCCTTAGTCTACTTTCTCCCTGGAGTGTTATTTGGTTATTGCTTTTCCTTTCCACATGGCCATTTCCTACTACTAATCCCAGACATCTCCTTTATGCATAACAGGAAGTCCTTTAATCAACCTTGCTATCTTTGAAACCTTGTAACTTCAATCTATGCTTCCTGTCATCAATGGAAGAAAATAAATTTAAACAGTGCTTTTGGCATGTAATTCCCAACATGGTGATCACAGACTCAGACAAGGCCAAGACACGTAGGAACCAAAGCTTTATGAAGTTCACTAAGTTAATGAGCCCACAGTGACTGGCAAGGACTTTAATACCTTAGGGTTCAACCTCGGAGGAGTCTGTCAGCGGGGTTGGCAGGTTTTATCAAATACCATAACATCACGATGTCTTTTTGTTTCATTCAAAAAACCTTCAATATTCTTTAAAAATAATTTTATCTACAATGTTGATATCATAATGCTTGACTCCTAAGGCTAACAATGCTGCTTACAAACAAGTTGGTTTTACATTTTCATCTTTTGGGTAGAGCAATGATCTCTAATACTTACTGAATTAATACTGTGTAACTTTAGCTATACTGTGCACCCAAAACTTGCAAGCCTGCTCTGAGAAGATGGGTCAATGACTAAAGAGGTGACTCATTCAATAAAGTGGCTGTCACTTAAGATTGAAGATCTCAGTGTGGGTTCCCAGCACCTTACAAGAGTCATGATGGGAGCACAGGTCTATAACTTAGTGAGGGGAGGCAAAGAAAGAGGCTTCTGAGGTTTGCTGGCCTGTCAGTCCAGCCTGTCAATGATCTCTGAGTTCAGTCTGAGACCTTGTCCCAAAGGGAGATAGCTCAGTAGGGAACGGTGCTTGCCACTCAACATGAGAGCCTGACAACCTGAGTTTGATCCCATGTGTTCTCTCTTTCACACTCCATTGAGTTGTCTTTTGACCTCTACACATTTTCTGTGTAGAGGCATGAGCATTTTTCCTCATACACATCATTTATACACACACACACAGACACACACACACACACACACACACACAAATAAATTTTGTTTAGGAATTAAATTGCCAAAAGTGAAAAGAAATAAAGGATAACATCCAATCCTGACCTCTGGCCTCGACATGAATGCACACATGTCCATGTATACCAACACACACATACACATGCTTAGCCCCTCTCACCTCCTTCACTACACTAAACTCTCTCCAGCTCATGGGCTCCAAGCCCACCCCACCCCTGACTCCAGCTACTCATTCTGCTTACAACCCTGATATTTTAGCTGTATTACTCTTCCTCTGCCCGGCTTTGCTTCTGCTTCTCTCAGTGTTTTCTCTATTCTTTTCCCCCTGCTATTCTGTCCAATCCTGCAAATAGACCTGGCCATGTCCAGTCTGCTGGCCATACTCAGTCTAGTTTTTTCTCTCTCTGTTCTGAACTCTCCCAGATGCCACTGACTGTTCACTATCTCATAACTACAATAAGAACCTTCCCTTTAACCACACCATGGAGTAGCCATGCTGTCAGCTCATACACATACACACAACACAATAGAAATGAAATGCAAATAAAAGCAACTTGCAAGTAATTTTACAATCTTGTATATGAGACTAGACATATATTTAAATATATTTGCTATGAATTAAATAAAAACTAGTACATGCCACATATTAATTGCTGTTGGTCCATTACACAAGAATCAGTATTATGTTTAAATAATGTGAGATTTTTCTTGGTGGCAAAAATTGTACATTTAAATTTTGTCTTTGAAAGTTTATTAAGCTATATGATGCATTACTCCTAGTCACTGGCTTTTCATTAGAGCTAGGGGTATGGCTTGTGGGGAAAATGTTGGCCACACGAGCTAGAGAACCTGAATTTGAACCCTGACTTAAGGAACTGTGTCCAACAATAGGCACCTATAATCAAAGTGCTGAACAGGCCAAAAGGCAGGTTGCTGGGGCTTGCTAGCAGTCAGTCTAGCTGAAGAAATAAGCATCAGATACAATGAGGATCCAGTCCTAACAGAAGGCGAGGAGATAACCAGATACCTAACATGGGCTTCTAGCCTTTATGTACAACTCTACATACATGCGTGCATGGACACACACTCACACACACCACACACACCACAAAGCAATGTGTTTTATTTCAGATAAAGCTACTTAATCATCATAGATGATACTTAATCATACTTACTTCATTGCACAGACTACAGTGGTTTGTAAGAAAAAAGATGCAATAACACAATTTTTCTGGTTTAATTAGCAGTGTATAATATTAAGGATACCTAGCATATAAGAAACACAGAGCAAATACTAGCTACAGTATAAATGAGCAAGAAATGGCTCTATAATTTCAAATGGATTTTAAAACCATTCCCAATTTAATTAGAACTCAGCTCAAATGTTCTATGCTAGAAAATTAAAATACTTTCTGATTTTCCTTTAGAATTTTCAAAATGAACCAGACAGGAAACATTGTGAACTAATTTTCTCTAAGCAGTATAACATAGAAAAAATTGTTCTAATTTAGTAATCTAAATGTTCTTAGAGATGCATAAGTGAAGAATGAGCTTTCATAGGTCCAATCCTCATTGCCTGACAGTCTTTACAGTAAACAAGGGAAAGAATCTGTATGTGGGGGAAACCCTGTATTGATGCCATAATTCTCTCTGACGTAGCTGGGCTTTGATAGCATAGGAGATCATTTTTCTAGATTCTGCACTATTAATAATATCTGTGCTAGTAATTCCAAAGCTGTAATGTGAATGTGGCTTCTCTGATAGAAAAAATTTGTAAGAACAACCAGAGTTTATCTTAACTGTAGCCATGTTTGAAGGCTTACTTAGAACACACTTGTTAAGAAATCAGGCCATCTTGAAATATGTCCCACAGTTATTATTGGTTAAAAAATGCATTTTTATCATATCCACTGGCATTATTCATTCAGATAAATGGGGAGAGCAGCCCATGCTTGTAATAGTTCCTTTAAGGAATTATATAAAATAATAGAATATACAACTCAAACCCATAACACATTGCAAACTTCCAAAACTTAAGGATCTATGATATGATCATTGATAGACAAGTACCTCTTATCCATGAAGCTTTGTTCTGTATGTCAATATGATATAGATATCATTTATCTGCTCCTCTGATTTCTTTCAGTGATATTCTGTTTTATGCAGAATGCATGCTTCTTTTCTTCTTGATTAGTTTTCTCCTAAATTGTTTTGTTTGTATTGTGTTCTGAGTCTCTGAGCGAGTTTGGGATTTTCCTGTTACAGACTCTCTACAACTTTCTCCAGCTACCATCCAAACTCTAGAAACACATGAACTCCAAGCTTCACAGGACTTATTGGCCCTAGACCAGCTGGCTCTGCCTTCAGGTAGTTCCCACCACACGTCCATAATCTGCACATTCCCACATGCCTTTATCAGACAGCTGGATCACTCTCCCACATGGGCTGCAGGCTTTCCCTAGACCCCATCTCCTCAGGCTGTCACTCTCAGCTCACAGTTATATGCTAGCAGCTGCAGTTGTCCTCAGCCAATCTGTTCACCACCTGTGTTCTCCGCTCAGACATGTTATACCTCAATTTTCACTATCATTGTGGGCAGAACTGGTAAGACAATTGGAAATTATTTTTGGTTTTGTTTTGGTTTTTCGAGACAGGGTTTCTCTGTAGCTCTTGTAGACCAGGCTGGCCTAGAACTCACAGAGATCCATCTGTCTCTGCCTCCAGAGTGCTGGAATTAAAGGTGTGCACCACCACTGTCCGACTAACAATTGGAAATTCTTAAAGGGAGGAATTAGTTAAAAGAGAGAGATGTACATTCCCTCAATCTTAGAAACAAACAATAAACTAATGTATGTTTCTGGGAAAAATATTAGAAGGTTTTATGAAAAATAGTCACTGACCACTCAGGTTTTGAAAGAACAGGGCTCAACCATTGCTGATCTGTCAAAGGCACCAATAGCCTAGGCTTTAAAATGATTGACAGACAAACCTGTATGGGTTGAGCATTGACTTTTAAAAACAGAGAATGTAGGCTTTAGAATAGCTGGTACAGGAGTAGTTAAATGTTTGGTATATTGAAGAATCCATTAATCCTTGGAACTGTATTGTATTTATTATTAAAAAGATATCTGTAAAATGGAGAATGGTGACAGTCTAAGAGATATTAATAAGGTGATTCACCAAAGGGCTCTCTACAGTCTGTATTTTTTTACCTTCTCTATTGCCTAAAAAATGACCTTTTATGGTATTGATTTAAAAGACTGTTTTTTTTTCCACTATACTATTACAAGAATAAAAAGTAGAAAAATTTGTCTTTTTGGTGCCTCCTTACAATAATTCTCTGCCTGTTAAAACATATCAGTGGAAGATTCTCCCACAGGAAATGTTAAATAGCCTCAACCTGTACCAGTGTCCATAGTTTAGCATTACATAGATGACATATTACTAGATGATTCAAATGTAGATACTTTAGAAAGAATGTTTTACAAAGTAAATAAAAATTATACCTTGCTGGAGATTACAAATTGCTCCTGAAAAAAATACAAAGAGGAAATTCTAGTAATTATTTAGGATATGAAATAGGTCTAAAAAATAGGACCCCAAAAGGTACAAATTAGGAGATATCAATTGCAGGCTCTTAATGACTATCAAAAATGGCTAGGAGATATTTTCTATGTACAGCCCACTACGGTGGTAAAAAAAAAAGTGATGAACTGAGTAATTTGTTTAAAACTTTAGATGGTGACAAGGACTTAAATTGACCAAGAGACTAGTATGCTGAAGTTGAAAGAGAATAGGTTTGGTGGAAAAAAAATTACAGGATGAACATGTGGATAGTTTGTATCCAAAGCTTGATTGAATTTTGGTTATTTTCCACTCTAAGCATTTTCCTACAGGAACATGAATGCAGAGGGAAGGTATTATCTTATAATAGATATTTTAACCACATAACCAGAATAAAAAAATTAAAAATTTATGTGGAAACTGCCTCTGAGTTGATTCTAAACGAAAAATTGAGACTTCATCCAAGTTGATTCTGGAAGGGAGAGGAGGAGGGAAGGAGATGGAAATTTTTATTAAAAAAGAAGAATAAAAAAAAGAAAAACTGAGACTTTGACAATTAGCAAGAATAGAATTTGTAGTATCTTATACTAATATTTAAAGAGACAAATTATTGGCATAAATGAACATTGGCACAGAACTTGTAGTAATTTTTGGAAGAGATTAACAACAAATACCCCCAAAGCAAAAGAAATCAATTTATACAGAAAATTAATTGGATTCTTCCTCATATTGTAGGGGAAACGCCAGTATCTACATTCTGTACTGATGCAAATGAATCAGAAAAGGCAGGACAGGTCATAAATTAGGAAATTTAAGCAGAGTGACTCAAAGCCCTTATGACTCTGTACAGAAGTCAGAACTGCATGCTATTCTCTTGGTATTAATGAATTTTTTGGAAACTCTAAATATAGTGACTAATCTGCAATATGCAGAAAGAGATGTCTTGCATTTAAACTGCTGAATTTATACCAGATGATACAGAATTGACTTCATTATTTATTCAGCTAAAAGAAATAACCAGTCATAGAAATCATGCCATATATATATAATGCACATCTGATCCCATACATGTCTGCCAGGCCCTCTAGCACAAGGTAATGAGAAAATTGATCAGATATTGATAGGAAATATGCTGGAGATGTCAGAATTTCATAAAATTATCATGTTAATAGCAAAGGTTTAAGAAAAGTTATTCTATCATTTGGCAAGAAATCAAGAAAATTATGAGAAAATATCCTACTTGTTCTTCATATAACCAAACTCCACTACCTGCAGCAAGTAACCCAATGGGTACTCAGTCTGGCTGATTAATATGTTCCAATTTTTTAGAATTTGGAAAATTAAAATATGTACAATATACCATTGATATCTAATCAGGATTTTAATCAGCAAATGCTTTCAGTTCAGAAAGGGCTGATTCAGTAGTTATGCATTTGCTAGAAGTTATAGCCATCAGGTATAAACCTGTACAAATTAAGACTGACGATTCTTTATAAAACTGAAACATTTTTGCTTTTTACAATATAACGCATATTACAGGTATACCACACAATCCTACAGGGCAAGTAGTTACAAAAAGATCAAATCAATATGCTAAATATGCTAAATGATATGGTAAATAAACAGAAAAGGGTAACAAAGACCCTAAGAAATAGATGGCACAATGCTTTATTAACTTTGAATTTTCTAAATGCTAATGGGAAAGGAACAATAGCTGTGGGAAGACATTGGATAGTAGGAGAAACTATGGAATTAAATCAGCCTGTATACTTTAAAGATGTGTTAACTTTTGAACGGGAACCAGGGTATGTATATATTATGTTGGGGAAGGGGTTTTGCTTTTGTTTCCACAGGAGAAGAAAAGCTATGGATACCATCAAAATAGATAATGGTTTAATTTGAACAAAAGAGACCTCTTGATTAGAAGACATGATAACTAATACACCAGTGTGTCTATTCAATCTGAAGTAATTCATGTGACTAACAAATGCTTCTCATTTGATCTGATCTAACTTACCAAAAGTGAAGCTCTCCATAGTTAGGGTTGGGGCAGGGTTTTGCTTTTGTTTTCAGGAGAATGGAGGCATTCAGCTAAGGAATCTGAAGACCATGGAATAAGTGAGACATATGAAGAAAAAGGACAAATCATCCAGAAAAATAAATGTTTCAAGGAAAAAGAAAAATTAGGCTATTGGTATGTCATATTGTCCAATTGGATAAAATTTCATAAATCTTTTCAAATGTTTATTTATGCTTTTCTCTGCAGAAATATAAATATAATGCAAATCGTCTTTTTGTAGTCCCAGTCCAGTTAAAAACTAAAACTGAATTTGGAGTTGGAGTGTGGCTCTCTCCTTCTCTAAACCCAAGCATGCTTGCTAAATTAAAATCCAAATTCTCTGTCTCATGTCAGACAAACCACCTGATATTAGACGAAGAAAATCCAAAATTAAGGGACTATTTTATTGCTACTATTCTCATAATCCCTTGTTTTTATTTTGACTTTTTAAAGCTTTTCTTAAGGTATAACTATTATCTCAAAACATATAAGATTAATATATATTGAAATATACTTTTATATATGTACATATATATTTCAAACATTTTGTCATGATATTAATGGTCTTTTAGAGTACTAATTAATTCTAGAATGAGGTTTGTTCTAGATTTCTGTATAAGATTTCAGGTTTGAGTCTCTATCAGGTAACTAGGAATTAAGTTTTTGTACTCTGAATATGCATAACAAATATTGATCCATTAACCTCTTTGAGATCTGTTGCATATAGCATTTAAAATGCTTAAGTGTTCTGCAGTGAACTGTGACAATGCCTAACAGGCCCCCAATGACGGTTCCAACAAAACTTTGATAATGCCACTAAGATGAAAACTGCTGTTTAAAAATTGGCTTTGGACTACACCATGCTCAGGACCATTTTGCGGTTGCTAGATGAGATGATCCAGCCTCAGAATACCTGAGGCAAGCTCTGTACTTTTCCATCATGCAGAGACTGCACAACAAGTAATACAACTGCCTCTCCCAATATTTGACAATAAACCCAAATTTTTCTTTTCTGTATCCCCTCAAGATGCTGTCATCCCTAAATAACAGTAAGAATTTTAAGAACATGATGTCCACATTCCCAAAAGGTGTTGTTGGCAGCTTTTGGTTTTTCAGTGGATATTTGTCATCATTTAAGGTGGCTGGTTGCAAGTTATTGTTAGTAATGGTCAGGGGAATTAAAGATGAAAAAAGGAATTTAGATTCAGGGTTCTTGTTTTGAAAAGAAAAGAGGGAGATGTAGATATGATAGGATATAAGGGTACATTATTGAATCTACTCTGAAAAGAAAAAGGAGGGATATAGAAATAGGCTAAAAAGGTAGATCATTGAATCTGCTTTGAAATTAAAAATGAAATTACTAGTTTTAAATATTTTACATTGATTTCGATCTGTGCATATTGATACAAACTTTAGATCAATTTTGTTAGAACACATTGTACATGCATTTTTAATCTTTTCTTTTCTTTTTGTTTTTTTCGAGACAGGGTTTCTCTGTGTAGCTTTGGTTCTTGTCCTGGAGCTAGCTCGTATAGACCAGGCTGGCCATGAATTCACAAAGATATGCCTGCTTCTACCTCCTGAGTGCTAGGATTAAAGGATTGTGCCACCACCATCTGGAGTATTTCTAATCTTATTCAAGGTTTTATATCTATATAGTTTTAACAATTACATTTAACAATGTAATGCAAATTTCTAGTTTTTGAAGAAATGTAAGTTAGTGATCAGTCATTAAAATCAAGCTTGTAGTCATTTTAGGTATGTTTTGAATTTCAGAGGTATATTTTAGGTAAACAGGTCATCTAAAAACACTTCAGAGATCTATAAAATATGGTATTTAATATGTTTTAATAGCTTAAGTCCTTTTCTTTTCTTATGACAATGAAAGTTTTCTGCTCCATCAGCACTAATCTACTTCAGAGAAGATGATAGGTATCAAAGAAACTCCATATGGAGTTTACTTTCTTTGTGGCAAAACAAACCACTGGACAAGAAAGTGCTCTTGCCTCAACTCCTGACAATATTCTGTCCAAATTGTACAAACAAGACACCAAAGAAAGTGACTCCTGAGCTTTGCCAAGACAAGGTAGATGATTGCTTTAGAATATCATGATTCAATGAAAAGTCACTCAGACTTATAGGCAAAGATGGATGCCCCAATATTACAGAGGAATCTTGGATAACTGTCCAGGCATCCAGTTGTTTATATGATATCTCACATTATTTGGAAGTCATTTGTTTACACTTCTTGGTTATTCAAGTAATATTATTTATAAGAAATAAATTTCTTTCTTAGGTCTCTTATGGAGGTGATGACTTTGTAACTATGGTTATAGTTTTCTTCATTAACAGATTCAGAAAAATTTTTTAATGAGGTGTAAAATGTACAAGGTTGTATATAGTTTTGGCAACGAAAGTTAGAATAGAAAGTGAATTAAGTATTACCTTTTGGACTCTTTAAGATAGAATAGATATGGAGTATATTCTCTGAATTTGACAACTGCTAATGGACTAGACATTGTTAATGTATTTATTGTCTGTATATATTGTATATAGTTATTGGACTTTTTTGTATATAGTTTTCTTATATTAGTTATAACTTCTTTTACTTTATACAAAAAGGAGAAATGTGGTGATATTTTGTTTGTGCTCTACAAATAAAACTTGCCTGAATATCAGAAGGCAGAGTTAGCCACTAGTTAACTATAGAAGTCTAGAAGTCTATACAGACAGAGAGGAAGTGGTCTGGCTGTGTGGAGAGAGGAATAAATGAGGGAAGAGTCAGGAGCTCAGACTTTTCTCAGCCTATGAGTTAACATGGTAAAATTTGGCAGTATCTTGCATCTTTGTCTCTCTGATCTTTCAGCATTTGTCCTGATATCTGGTTCTGGGTTTTTATTAATAAGATCAGTTAGAAGTTGTGCAACACTGACACTTTACTGAAGGAAGGTTTTGGTCATTTCTAGAATTTTTCTGGTGGAATTTTTGAGATCTTTTATACATAACATCATATAATCTGTCTCAGGGATAGTCTGACTCCTTATGATAGACCTCTAATTTTTTCACCCAGAGAAAGGATAGAGCACTTGCATATTTTAAAAGAGTGGAGATGACCTGTCATGATTTTATTGTGATTGCTTTAAATTTTTCTACATTTATGATGTTTGGGTGATGTTGGATTTGGGTTTGTCCTATATAACCTTTATCAGGTTGAAGTATTTATTTTTCAGTTCTGTTCTAACTTTTAGCTTTTATCATAAAAGTGTGCTAGATTTTTTTAAAGGCCATTTCTGCATATGAAAGTTACAGGATGATATGAGGTTTCTTACTCCATCTCTTTAATTTCAGCAGGATCTCTCAAAGAACCCCAAACTTTCTGATTAGAGTTTGTATAGATATCCAATTAGCCATAGGAATCCACTGTTTTTTTTTCTTTCAAGGTCTGTAATTATACGTGGGTTGCCATGTCTTCCTGGCTTTTATATAGTTTCCTGGAATCCAAACTTTGTTCCTCATGCTTGTAGGAACAAGCAGTTTATCCATGGAGCCATTTTTCAGCTCAAAATATCTTTTGGATGTACAAAATTCAGTGATAGATACATTATGACTATTCCATTTCCATTGCTTATATATAGCTCCTCAAACCTCTTTCCTGAACTGGCCTTTGTAAAGAAACAATCTGTACATCTACACAGACAAACGCCTGTAAACCACAACAATGACTGGAGTTGCTGGGTATTTACAATGGTGCAATAGCAGCATTTTTATCTTGGCAATAACAAACATAATTAAAGCCCTTTCCATTGGAGATTTTGGTACTTTAAACCTGGTCAACAACACAGAAAATTGCTAGTAATATCTCAGACCTGAGAAGATAAATCACTACAGCATAATATCAAATTACATCCTAAATATATCCACAAGCAAGTAGCTACCAGCCTCTTCAAAGAAGGTTCTTTTTGCATCAGATAGAGTCTGTTACAAAGATCCACCATTGGTTCCACACACATAGGACAAGAGATTGTGTAGTGCCCAATCCAAACTCATGCACCTGCAATGATTATAAAAGCCAAAGACTCAGATTGCTTGTTGCTAGATAGTTATGACAGCAAAATGATGCCGACCACTCACAGCAATTTTATTACCTAAATGGCTCCTGTCATTATGGCAGCAAATGACATGCTAATGTGGACAGGGGAATTTCCACATGGTCCCATACCTAGATGAAGAGCTATAGGTCAATGACTGCTAAGAGTAGAAGAACCAATTTCCTCCAGAAATGAGTTGCTGCATATGCTCTTCAGTTCCAAGTCACCATTCCTAGACTCATGTACAATGCTAAATAGATTCAGGAGGCTCCCTTCTCTCTCTGCAACTCTATGTGTATGTGAGATGTGTGTGTGTCTCTGTGTGTGTGAGAGAGAGAGGGGGGCGAAGCGGGGAGGGAGGGAAGAAGAGGAGGAGGGAGGGAGTGAGGGAGAGAGAATAACAAGTAAAGAAGATATTGTGAATTTGGGAAAAAGAGATGACACAGAAGGAATTTGAAGGAAGAGGGAGCATTGAGAGTGATATAGACACAGTGCCCATGTATTAATGCTAAAGAACATTAATTACTTAAAATAGTTGTCATTTCCATTAAATAAAACACCAATCACAGTTAACCTGACTCCATTCTTTCTATGTGTTTTCCTCCTGAAAGGCTTTTCTGACCCAGAACACTTCAGAAATGTTCATGTTCTCAAGAACAGTTAAAACTATTTTCCAAACATTTGTGTAATAGTTAGAGTTGTGGCTGAGTGATCTAAGCAATCAAACGTTGATGTTAGAAGTCTGATCTTGACATTGGCTCCCAGTGCTGCTGCAAGCAAGTCACTTAACCTTGGGTTTCAAGTTTTTCATCTGTAAAATTGGGATAAAAACACTTACCTGCCCCTCAGGAAAATGCGCAGATTTCTGAAAGTAAATGTGAGGAAGTGCACTGAATGTGAACGTGGCTCCAGAAATAGCAAAATTCTATTCCCTTCTATTCCAACTGCTGTTCTTTGCTCCAATAAGGCATGAAATTTTGCAGATTATGTACTCAAATGCCAGAAATTGGGACAATTTCAATGTTAAAAAGGTGGAACTCTGGGTGTCACAAAAGTCACTGTAAGGCAAGTGATGGCAATGTCTTATACAAACTTTATGCTAGATTTTCTAAAAAGGTAATCTTCCTGGAGCTACTTTAATAATTTTATCAGCACATTAATAATTATCTATCAATCAGAGTCAACATGAGAAAATAAGACCAATCTTAGCAGTTTAAAATCTATTAAGAAGGTAATTCTGCTAAAACTGGTGTTTACCTCCAAAGTCTTCACTGAGAAAGACATAAAATAGGAGGCATGGATGCTATCGCTCAGCTTATTTACTGCCATCTTTCATTTCTTCTCGAGCTCTGGAGACAGAATTCCCCCTCTCCCATGCTCACATGCTCTTAGTAATGTTTATATTCTGTGTGGTCTACAACCAAATAACATCCCAAGGAACCTCTTGCCAATTAGTCAATTAGAGTATTACACACAGGTAGATAATTTAAAAAGCAGCTGGACTCAGACATGGAAATCATGATAAGATAAACTTCTGAGCTTCTGGGAATAAGTTCACCTTGGAGAAAGTATATATAAAAATCATTACAGGTAAAAAGAGAGATGTCATAAGTTGTGTGCCTGCTAGGAGGTGGAGGTGCCATTATTTAGGCAAAAAAACAGTGCCAATTGTCTTGAGTCATCTCACAGCCTCAGAATGATCATATATTCAGAACCTCTCCTGTTTTATTTGAGTTATCTTTTTATTTTTACTTTGAAAGTATGAGTGTTTGCCCAAATGTATATATGTGTGCATGCCTAGTATGCATAGATGTGAGAAAAGAAAGTCAGATAACTTAGAACTGGCAATACAGTTTTGTATTGCCACATAGGTGCTTGGAACTTAACCTGAGTCCTTTGGAAGAATAAGTTCTCAATCACTGACATATCTCTCCATCTTTTCAATGGCATGAGATCTGACATACCTTTATGACATTCACAAACACCAATACACATGCCTTACACTGACAGAAACACACATACATAAAAGTAACTTTTTTAAGTCATTGGGTACCACATTCTCTGACATTAATTCCAGTGTCAGCAGGCACAAACTCTCCACATACAGCCACATTGCCCCTTGGAGACAATCTGTACTCTGAAAACTTTGAGAGCAAAAAGGTACCACCGAGTCTTAATCTTTATTTCTGACAGAAACACTTCTTTGACTATCTTTCCTATAAATCCTTAGCTCTAAGTAGAATACTAACTAAAAGCCACATCACATTTATATTAGGTTTTTTAATTAGTTATTTTCTCTTCCCATTTGATACCAGTTTGCTTACTTTGATTATTTAGGGAAACCTAATCCCTGACATGAAAATATCAGCAGGAGAGATAAAGACATTGGAGAAGTAAAGTTAAATGATTGACATTATGATATAACATTAAAAACCAGAAGGTAGCTAGAGTGAGAAATTGCTACAAATATGCTTTATGAGTTACCATTTTTATTCCTCTATATCATAATGCAATTTATATGTTGTAGAAGTTATTTTATTATGTGATTATATGTAATATACACACACACACACACACATATATATATATATATATATATATATATGTGTGTGTGTGCGTGTATTGTTGCTATCCAAATATATTAAGAAACAGATAAAGCAGATTTATAAAATGAGATCATCATGGTACTCAAGTGTACAATAGGGGATATCTGTTTTTAGAGGAGTGTAGTGCGGAGCTGCGGGCAGGCCTGTTTCTCATCCCACCCGGCTCCGGCATGGCTAGCTTTACACCCGAAATAACAACACACAAATTGTATTCATTTAAATACTGCCTGGCCCATTATTTTCAGCCTCTTACTCACATCTTGACTAACCCATATCGAATAATCTGTGTAACACCATGAATGGTCTCTTACCCGGAAATATTCAGCATGTCTGACATGGTGGCTGGCTTCATCACATCTGGCCCAGAGAGGAGAGGCAGGGCAATTGCCTGAGCCATCTACCTCACTACCTTCTTCCTGTTCTGTCTACTCCACTCACCTAAGGGCTGGCCAAGGCAGTTTCTTTATTAAAACAGAAGACCCTCCCACATCAGAGGAGCAATTGAAACACCCACTTTAGACCAACACAATTCCCCAACATGAAGAAAGAAATAGTATCAAACAGTAGCAATGTCTTTAAAAATGTGTAATACCCAATTTAGAAAAAACGAGATAAATGTTTGAGGGTTTGGAAATGCAAATTCTCTGATTTCATCATTGCACACTGTGTGATATACTAAACTGGTGAAATACACCCTATATGTATGCATAAATATTATACATCAATTACAAAATAAGATATTCTAATGAAATAAAAAATGGTGACCCTGCTTATCAATAACAAAATTCTACAAAAAGTGAAAAACACAACCCTCTGTCTTCTGTAACTGCAGAGTGTAAGGAATGGAGTGGACCAGTGCCTGATGCAGGTTCGTAACTGACAGGCACATGGGATTTATATATGCATTTTACTCTTCCTACACCATGTTGTACGTGTCCTTATGTATATGTGCTAGCATGCTCATTTGACTAGGTATAAGACATAACACTTAACATTTATCAGAATTAATTTAAATAACACCTCAAACCAACACAGAATGACACAGTAATGCTTAATTTAGAAAAAAGATAACTGTCTTCTGAGGAAAACTAAATACAGTTAGGAACACAATGTAAATTGGCAACTTTATCTTAAAGAATTGAGATGGTCTTTTAAGCTATGAGTGTTGGATGCAACTTGTAATAACTCTTGCTGACAGAGATTTCTGTTCTGCCCAATCCTGCAGCTGTTCAGTCCCAAAGAAACAGACAGAGGTCCACATTAATCATAAACTGGTTGACCTATATAGCTCAGGCTTCTTATTAACTCTTATATTCTACATTAACTCATAATTCTTGTCTGTGTCAGCCACGTGGTTTGGTACCTGTTATGAGTGAGGCACTCTCATCTTGCTTTCCTCTGTCTCTGGGTCACAACTGCAGACTGAGCCTTTTTTCTTCCCAGAATTTTCCCCTTCTCATGGCTCCACCTATATTTTCAACCTGGTCACCCTACCTATACTTCCCTCCTGGCTACTGGTCAAACAGTGTTTTAATAAAATATTACAAGTCTGAATCTAATCTTCTTTGTTTAGCTTTTTTTCCAGACCATTACCCATAACAACTTGTAACCAACACTCTAAACAAAGATAAATATCCATAATTTATTTTTTGGGAATGTGGGCATAGTTTTCTAGTCTATTTTCTACTAATTGGGAGTGATGATAATCTTAAGGGGACCTAAAGAAGATTTAAAATTATGATCAAGTCCTGACTGCAGTATTCTGTGAGGCTTGATCATCTCAGCCAGCAGTCTTGAAGCAGTTTTGGATGTAGAACTCAGAGGTCCTCTGAAACTTTGGATCATCTGGGCCTATCAGAAATTTGTCAGAGAGTCTTCCTTGATCAAACCTGATTATTCTTAACCCAGAATGAATCCACAGGTTCTTGTTTCCTTTGGAAACAAGAACAAAACCTCTTCTCCAAAGTAACCTCTCTGTTGACATATTTTAAAGTCAAGGCATTTTCAAAATATACCTGTTGGATTAATTCAGCAGCATTTATAATCAAATGTCTTTTAGCAGTTGTTGCTCCTTCCTAGGAGTCATAAAATTCAAAAACAAACATAATAACATACAGTATCCAGATTCTCTGTGTGTTTTCCATTTTTATGTGGCATTATCTTAAACTCTATTTTTTATTTTTATTTTTATTTTTTGGTTTTTTGAGACAGGGTTCTCTGTATATTTTTGGCTGTCCTAGAACTCTGCAGACCAAGCTGTCCTTGAACTCATAGAGATTCACCTGCCTCTGTCCCCCAAGTACTGGGATTAAAGGTGTGTGCCCTACTCTCTTTCTTTTTTAAAAATTTTATCCTTTTTCTTTTATCTCCTAAGCTTACACATATTTTTAAATACACTGTAAACCATTTAGAGGCTTTTTTTGTCTGAATCTATCTTTACTTTATATCTCTCTCTTTTTGGCCATATGAGTCTTTATTTTGCTAAACGTTATGGCTAGGATTAAAACCCCAAATTTAACAGCTGGATCCACCCCATTCCTTAACTTTTTGAGAGTCTAGCCTTAAGGCAAAAGTACCAGCCAGAGCCTTGTTTATTGCCACAACTCCATGGAGTTTCAGGGTCCCTGCCATCACCTAGAATCATGTTGTCACCTATTCATAACCACTGTTTAAGTGCTTTGTGGCAGAGCCTCTTAAAAGGGCTGCAAGGTTTTTGCAGCTAAAGCTGAGTTAAGAAGCCTCTCTTAAATGGGGCACGCTTGCCTCTAGCAAACAGAGCCCACCTGAGAAAAGCTGCTACCAAGAAACCATGCTTAACTCTTTTATTTTTTGTCTAGAATTACTTCCCAAGCTCTCTCAGGTTTTATGTGGATGTAGGTGTCCATGTTGGCACAATTTGTTGCCCAAACAAATTAAAAAGGCAAACCATTATTCAACATGAATAATAATTGTAAAGCACATAACCACATGATATAAGATATGCACAGAGTTAGTATGACACCCTCCAAGGAAAAGTGATATTTCTGGAACAATTTCTAGACTCTTGGCCAAATGTCTACATAATAAAAAATGCCTTAGCATATTGGTTAAGTGACCTCCTATTTTTTTGTTTTTGTTTTGTTTTGTTTTTCCTAGAGCTACAAGAAACATGTCTACTCACCAAAAAGAGAATTCATGACAGACCAAAGAAATAATTACACAAAAGTCTAACAGGGCACCAGTGAGTTTATTAGGGTTCCTTATAGGAGCCTGGATAACTTGAAGTTGGCTGCACCTCCAAAGCGCACATCCAGGCATGGGTGACAACTCAAATGCTATGATCCTGTAGTTTTTTTCACTATTTACAAGCAACATGACAGGTAGAAGAAATTCTTTTATATTCTGCTTATATAACCTGTTGGAAGAAAGAGCCTTGTGAATCTTACAAGTTGTAGGACTTTTGTGTTATTTCCTCAGACTTAAGGAGCTTGCCTTTTGGATGGCATGTTTAACTGGGAGAGTATTGCTACTTAATAACTCTTGTTGATTTTATTTAATTTCTAAAATCACCCTAAGGTGAACAATAATAAGAAATGAGGTCATTCAAGACGGAGACTTTCAGTCTTGATTTGCACATAAGAACAACTCCTAACAGTGAAAGAAAAGAAAACAGCAATTGTGCTAAGATTTCTCACATGCTTTGTTTTAGGTTTGATTTTTGTTTGTTTGCTTCTTTTGGGATATGTTTATTTCTTGATAAACTTTCAGGTGTCCCAGGTTGGTCTCAGACATAGCACCTATCTGAATACGGCTTTGAACTTCTAATCCTTATGCTTCTACCCCCTGGATGCAGATCTGAAAGAGTGCACCATGCTGGGCAACATGAGAACTTTATTGGAGCTTCCTGAGACTGAGTCCTTCTTTTTTTTTTTTTATTTTTATTTTTTTTATTTTTATTTATTTTTTTTCTCATGGTTTATTTTTTTTATATTTAAAAATTTCCATCTCCTTCCCTCCTCCTCCCCCCTCCCTCCCCTCCTTCTCCCCCTTCCCTCCCCTCCTTCTCCCCCTTCCCTCCCCTCCCCTCCACCCATACCTCCCCTCCCTCCCTCTCAAGGCCAAGGAGCCATCAGGGTTCCCCACTCTATGCTAAGACCAAGGTCCTCCCAACTCCCCCCAGGTCCAGGAAGGTGATCGACCAAGCTGAGAAGGCTCCCACAGAGCCCGTCCATGAAGAACAATCAGAGCCCAGAGCCATTGTCCTTTGCTTCTCAGTCAGCCCCCGCTGTTGGCCACTGAGTCTTTCTTAAGTGAGCAAACTGCCATACTCTGTTACGTCAGGGTGAATTTGCTGAAGTTTAACTACTTTTGAGAGCAGGATCTATATTGCTCAAATTTATAAGCAAATGATTCAGTGAGTCATATAAGAAGGCTTTAAAATTTTAAGAGAAATTACTCAAATACAAATGCTTCCCAAAGAGTATTTAGTTATAGGGAATACCTCTCTATTTTCATGAAAGTAACATCCTGATTTTATCTTGTGGCTAAGAAAAGATTTCCTGTTGTGTAGAAAGCATTGACTTGTAGCCATTGAGGTAGTCTATACTGTCCTTATAGAAATGCATTAGAGGAGTCAGGCTTGGTGGATCTTGATTTTAATCCCAAAACACAGAAAATAGGCAGATGGATCTCTGTGAGTTCAAGGCCAGCCTGTTCTACATAGTGAGTTCTACTTCAGCTGCACTACATGGTGAGACTCTGATTAATCATAATAATGATGATGAAGATGATGATGGTGATGATGTAATTATAATATAATAATAATTAATAAAATATAGAATGGGTTTGAGTAAATTCAGAAAATTTGTACTAGAATACTATATTATATCTCTAGTGATAACCACAAGCCCTACTTCCCAAGGGACTGACATATGATTTTAAAAAAATACATATTTCAAAAATATGCTAATAAAATGAGACAGAAAGAAATAAAACTTATCATACCATCATATTCATCATAAAATGAGAATATTAAAGAAAGAATGAGCCCTTGCCTAAGGGAATAATAAGAAATTGTGTTGTTAAAGAGGCTGGTTCTTAGAGACCATTTCATTTCCCCCAGAAAATGGGAGTCAAAGACTGTAAAGATCCATAAATTATGAAGGACACTTTCCCTTTTGGCAGATCATGGTATGAGATGTCTGGGCTGTGGAACTTAGATGTTTATGGCCTAAGGTGCCACTGCTATCTGTTTACTTCAGGAGCCTCAGGAGAAAGACCAATCTTACCTCAGTTGTAGACCTGGATCTATATTGGTTTATTTTATGTGCATGGTCTACATCGGAATCCCACAATCCTATAAGGACAGGGTAATAATCATGTTAAGAGTAAGAGCTCTGAGGTCAGAGGCCTCAATGAGTCTATTGAAGCAGATATAATTAAGAACTGGGACTGAAGTTGTAAAAAAGGTCAGATTTTTTGTAAGGTAACTATTATCTTTATTTTGAATTGCAAGACACTATGTAGCTTTTGTGCAAAATGTCAGGCTAGCATGAAAATAACTGTAGTTTAAACATCCCTTACTCATTTGTCACCAAAGCTGTGCTGATGTCTTAGATTTGATGAGAAAAAAATTTTAACAATGACAACACTTAAGAGTACTTGCATAAAATGAAGTCACACTTCCTGCATATCTCCATGTATTTATTATTCTAATATCACCTGTAAAATTATTTTGTAGGTATTTGTCTTATAAGAAAATTTATCCCTGCAGTGTCTATATTCTACTTTATTGCAAAAAAGCTGTCCAAATAATTTCATTCTAATTTCAATGCAAATTCCAAGCATGCAGTACATGCTTGGGATTTAAAAACTATTATATATTTGATTTCCCATTGATTGCTAACTTGTAATATAAATGTTTCTACTATAATGTAATTGGGTTGTAAAACTGCCTTCCTTTATTAAAACAATTTTGCACATTTTTTGTTATATAGAGTAAATTATCACAGATATATGTCTTTCATACCTAATGGGTAAAGGCTCGCTCTAGTTTAGTTGGTTTATAAATGTGCATATTTGTGTGTGGGGGTGTGTGTGTGTGTTATGTATACATATGTGTTCAGGTGTGACTGTGCATGCTTAGAGGGAGACTAGATCAGGACAAAATATGCCCTGCACTACTCTTCTTAGCTTTATTTCCTTACGACGGGGTCTCTTCAGAAAGGGGAAGGCCTCTTATGGGAAGTCAATGAGGTGAGGTAGTAGGGAGGTGCAGCGCAGTGAGATGGGAGGAGAGAGAGGGAACAGCTATGTAAAATGAAGAAAAAGTAAAAAAAAAAAAAGACTAAGAACACAGAAATAAAGAGAGGGTCTCTCATTGAGATTGGAGCGTAAATAGTAGCCAACAAGTTCCAGCAATCCTCCTGCCTTTCACGACACTTGAGTTACAGGTATGGGCACAGCCATGCATGGTGTGTGTGTGTGTGTGTGTGTGTGTGTGTGTGTTCGTGAGCTCATGCACATGCCTATACTCATGCACCCATGCTTGCACAGCAGGTGGCCTTACACACTGAACCTTAGCTCCAGCCTCTAAATATCCTTTTGAAAATGAGTATTTTCACTTGGGAAAATCTTAAGGGAATGTATTTTGTGTAAGTCGGCAGAGTTCCTGTGAAAAGACTGAACACGTGGACCTGAGGTCCCTACCCAACCACTGCTGGATGGGTTCCATATCAACATACACGCTCTCAAAAGTGAAGAACTAACAGAGAGAGCCAGCGTCCAGAACAAGAGTAAACTTAACCAAAGTAGTTCTGTGGCCATATGTATAATCTAATGTCATCCCACACCTGCCTTGAAAAATATCCACTATTGTTTGTTAAAAACTAAGAATAATTATCATACAACATACAGATACACCAGGGTGAGAGTGAATTCAGAAATAATCAGCCTGCTGGCAATCCTGGGGCAGTGGGAGGGGGGATGGGCAGTGAGGCATCTGGACTGTTTGGGAGATGCTATCTTATCCAGGTATGGGAAGGTTCTGCTCTGACTAACACTACCTTTGGCTTTTCTGAAAGTGATCAAGGCCTGCTTCCAAAATTATGTCTCCTGACACTTACCCCAGCATGATTCCAGTAACTATATTTAGAGCTGCTATCATGGCCTATGAGAAACCCCATCAACCACCATAGTCTGATGTTGACATTACCCAATGACCTATGACCAAGCAGTGACTGCACTCAACAATTCCATTAAAATGGACCTGTATTTTTGAACAAGGAAAACCTGAAACCAGATTTTCAGGCAGATTCAACTCAGTATGTCATTGGAGAAACACCACAGGCATGCTGACTTCTGTTTTGCTGGATGACTTAGGAGGTACCATCTATCTGAATCCTGTCTTGGCAGTGATAGAAATAAGTACAGGCTCATTTTCACTTTTACCTAAAAGATGCTGTTCACATGCAAATAGTGAAACAATGTAAGAATAGCATAAACCTGAATAATGAAAATATATCCTTTTGCATAAAAGCAATTGAACTTTGTTTATAAGAGTTTTCACCTGTAAATATATATGCAGTATAGTGCCTGCAGAGGTCAGAAGAGGGTGTTGAATATCCTGGAACTAGAGTCCTGAACAGTTGTGAGCTGCCAATAGGTTATAGGAACCCGACCTGGAACCTCTGCAAGAAGAAATGTTCTTAAGCACTGAGCCATTTCTCCGGACCCCACCCACTCATTTTTACTGTTCCACATTTCAATTTTAAAACTTTGCTCAGGGCTGGCATGTCACATAAAGTCCTTATACTGGTTCCCAACACTGCCTAAGACAGGATGGTGGCAAACTGTCAAGATTTCAGCACTAGCAATGTGGCAGTACGGTTGGGACTTCTGTCATCTTTGGCAGCAAAGGGAGTTCAAGGCCAGCCTGGGCTACATAAATTCCTGCCTTCAAAACAATCCATTCAATTTACTTGTGAAGAGGATTGTGTTCTATCCAACGCCACTCTAAGTTGGAGTAAATGGAATGTATTCGTCATTCTTGTTGTCATGACAAAACGTCATGAAGGAACAAGGGTTTAGTTCACTTCAAGGGAATACCATCTATCCTGGTGAAAAGGCGTGATGGCAGGGTCAGTCGGCTTCTAGTCACTCTGCTTCTGCACTTAGCAATCAGAAAGTAAGATGAAAGAGGGACATAATATCTAAATGTCCACCCTTCCTAACCCATTTCCACTAGCAAAGCTTGACCTCCTGAAGGATCAACAGTCTTCCTAAACAGCTCCACCAGCTGGAGAGACCGGTGTTCAACACATGGGCCTGAAAGAACCTTTACCATTCAAACTCCACTGGGAAAGGTGGAGGTATTAGCGAACATTTAGAAAGGAACATAACAAGCAATAAATGGTGACCAGAGTGTGTTGGGAACATTTTTTGTGACTATCTACATTTTTCAAAATCACTTTATCTAGTTGATATTGTGTTTTATGTTAAAGGAAACTGAAGATCAAAGTGGAAATTATCCTAATATTCAAAAAGTCGAGGAAGGAATCTAATAATATAGTTGAGATAACAAGATGACTTGGGAAATAAGGATTCTTGCCACCAAGTACCACACACACACACACACACACACACACACACACACGCACGCACGCATGTATATGTGCATACACACACTCTAAATAAATATTTAGAAATTTAAGAATAAATAAAACAAGGGAAAACACAGTTTCCTACAGCACAAAAAGCCAAGCAGCCTCAGCCTGGTCTGTGTGACAGACATGGCACCTTTGCTCACTCGCCAGAAATTATTAGGTCATGAAAATTGTTGGCTTTGGCATCAGTCAAAGCAGTGACTCCTGCTTGGTGTTTGATAGGACCAGTTATAGAACCTGAGTAGGAGAAGGGATAACTCTTCCCCACTGTATTTTTGACAGCATTTCTTTGGGAAGTTCTAGAACAGATCAGTTATCATGCATCAAGCCTAAGTGTAATAAATATTGAACATAGTTATTCACAGCAATTGTCATGAAATCATAAAATTTCTGATGAGAATTTTGGATCAATAAAAAATATTAGATATCAGATATTACATCACTAATACCTCAAAACATGGAAATACATTATAACTATTAAAATGCAGCTTTTACTCCATGACAATTTGACACATTGTAGAAAGAAGGCTTTAGGGTCCACTGGGTATGGGAAAAGTTCAACCAAACACCTATTTAGCCTACCACATATTAGAATCTGATTTAATTGGAAATACCTTTGGTACTTTCTTCAGTCTTCTGAGAAACTGAGATTAATATAATCTATAGCATGTGCTTAGTACAAATAAAATACTAGATGAGATGGTATCACTCAATTCAATCCATGACCTTTAATAAGTTCCCAATAATATTGATTTCTCTTGATTTGTACAATTAAACTAAATCATTGAGTCACTGATAAATATCATGAAAATATGTAGTCAGCTGTTTTTGCAGTGAACTTGTTATATTATCCAAAAAGGTGCTATTTTCTTTATGTTGATTTTAACAGTGAAAATGTCTGATTAATGAAATTGCCTTGTTTCTTAACAAATAATGTCTTCATGTATATTTTCTATCATAACATAAATTATACTTCTTTAATTTTTTTCATTTATTCTTGTAATAAGTGTTCTAAAATTGCTCCTGGGTATACAGTCAAAGGACTACATATCCTACTACAGGCATACTTGTTTGTTTGTTTGTTTGTTTATTTATTTAAAATTTAAATCTCCTCCCCTCCTCCCATTTTCCTCCTACTCCCCCACTCCCTCTCCCCCTCCCTCTCCAGTCCTAAGAGCAGTCAGGGTTTCCTGCCCTGTGGGAAGTCCAAGGTCCTCCCCCCTCCATCCAGGGCTAGGAAGGTGAACGTCCAAACAGGCTAGGTTCCCACAAGGCCAGTCCATGCAGTAGAATCAAAACTCAGTGCTAATGTCCTTGGCTTCTCAGTCAGCCCTCATTGTCAGCCACATTCAGAGAATCCAGTTTGATCACATGCTCCATCAGTCCCAGTCCAGCTTTGGTGAGCTCCCATTAGATCAGTCCCATTGTCTCAGTGGGTGGATGCACACTGTTCACAATCACAAAGAGTTGGATATCTATCAACAGATGAATAGATAAAGGAAATTTGCTGCACATACACAGTGGAAATTTACACATCCATAAAGAAAAATAAAATTACAAAATCTGCAAGAAAATGGATAATACTGGAAAAATAATAATAAGTTAGGTAATCAAAGTGCAGAGGGACAAATAGCTCATGCTCTGATCATACGAGTACTTAGCTTCTAAGTACCAATGTGTACGCATATTTTGGTGGTAGTGAGAGTAGAGGCCAAAAAACTTAAAAGGGACCTTAAGAATTGGGAAAAGAAGCTGCAAGAAAGAGGTTGGGGACAACAGAATACATGAAAGGAGAGGTGGTAATGACTTTGGGAGAAGGAAGGGAAGGGACATGAGAGAGGCTGGGTATAATGTCTGAATTCACTCTGTGTATTTTCCTTTGTCATTATCTTTATAACACTGTTTATAAAGCACTTGCACTATATTAGATATTATAAAAATAATCTACTGAAGTCCTAAATTACCAGCTACAATACCAGCAGATTTCATGGGTAACTCAGATACTGAATAATAAATGTTTAAATTATAGCTCCTTTCTCTGTGCTGGTTTGAAACATCTGTAGTTTACAGATGGGGTAATTTGTCATTGAAACATCTTATGCATGCAGACACCATAACAATGAATATGAGTCTACATGAGCTTAGTTATAATGAGTTTATTCATGAAAGAATTCCTTTTAATTTTTGTCATCAATAGTGTCACAAAATTTTATCTTACTATTTTTTTTACCATTTTTAGATGTTTTCTATTCAAACAGACAATAATACCCTAATCCTAATTGGAGATAAAATTTTTATTTTTCCAACTCTACTATATAAGCATATATGGGATATCTATAAACACATTATAAATATATGTATATTATATATATATATATATAATTTGAAACAAGGATAACTTACTATAACTGCAGGGAAAGAGATGATAAATAAATGTTATTTTTTGCTCAAAATGTCTCCAAGCAACAGGAATTTCTTGACAAGGACTATAAGTGCATGGGTAACTACTGTCTTCATCCATTCTTTCCTTCTCTGGGTGAAAAATAATCAGAGTGACACAAAAGTGAGCTGCCTGTAGCTGATACACAGAGACTAAAGAAGCACTGCAGAAGACAGTCTCCTCTGGAGATCACTGCTCCCAGCGACAAACCACTGTGAATGCTCCTGACAGTCAGATCATTGCAATAACAGCTCCTTTTGTTTTGATTGACAATGATTGTATGTATTTCCTTTGAAGCCAGTAATGTCTAATAAAGGCATAACTTTTAATTGGCACAAGCTAATGGTGCTGAAGAGATGACCCAGCAGTTAAGAACAGTCACAACTTTTGTAAAAGACCAGAATGTGGTTCCTATCACTTAGACAGGTGGCTCCCAACTACCTGGAACTCCAGCTCCACGGAATCTGATGCACTCTTTTGGCTCCATGGGCACCCACACTCACATGAACATACCCACACACAGAACAAAGGAATATACATTATCTTAATTTTTTGAAATATTTTTGAGGCAGGATTTCTCTGACTATTCGGAAACTCACTATGTAGACAAGGCTAGCCTCAAACTCACAGAGATCTGCCTGCCTTCTGCCTCACAAGTGTTGTGACTAAAGGTATGCACCAGAGTTCCTGACTTTAAATAAATTTTAAATCAATCCAGTTAACTTGTCTATAACCTGGTTGCCCATAGCATTTTGTATACGCAGCTCTCCAAATCTAATTTCTCCTGATGGGAGGTTTGTGTTTTTTGACCGTACTTTTCTCATCTGCTATCCACTACCTCCAACATGTTTATTTTATACTTAAAAAATCATATCTCAACCTAAGCCAGAAATAAATATTCTCTTAATTAAAGTCTTCTTAATGCTAGAATTATAGGTGTGTGACTGCATGTCCTGCTCTGTTGTCTATTTCTACTGAGTTTTACTGTTTTATATTCCACATATATAAGTGGAATCTGTTTCTGTCTTATTTCATTTTACAGTTTCTTCTTGGCTCACTCCATTTTCACCAATTACAGTTATAAAAGCAATGGCAATAATAATATCATGTGGAGTACCATTCTATTGTGTGTATTATTTTTTATTGGTCCACTGAACTGTTGATAGACACACAGATAACTTCTGTATCCTCCTAAATATCTCAATAGTCACTGACATGGGAATTGTCTTTTAAACATGCCATTTTCCTTTACTTTGTATTTATGGGAAATTGTTGGATCATCTTTTTATTCTTTTCCACTTTCTTGTTTAATTGTTGATATGGAGTCTCTCACTGAACCTGGACTTCACTAATTTGGCCCACAAGACCCAGGGGTTCTCCTGTCTCCACTTCCCAGGGTTGGGATTATAAGTGAATACCAGCATGCCTAAAGTTTTTATTCTTTAGGTGACTGGGATCTGAATTTTGGTCATCATGTTTGGGCTGCGAATCCTTTGCTAATGGAGCCAACTTCCCTGTTCATCTTTCATCTTTTTGATAGCAACCATCTTAACAGGCATAAGAACTTAACCTAACTATGGCTTTAACTTGAATTTCCCTTATATTTAGCATCTTTCCAGATATAATTAGTCATTTATATGTCTTTATTTGAGGAATGTCTATCTGCATTATTTGCCTATAATGGTGTACTTTCTTGCTTCAGGGTAAGGTGAGTTAGGGAGCATCCATCCTATCAATAAGGCTGACTCTGAGAAATTACAGCAACAGAAACATTGAAGTTTAATCTCCATATTTTTCATCATGATGCTTTGCTCATTCCCTTCTTCTGTTGCGTCTCTGACCCAGGCCATGTGAAAAGAACTCATCTCAATGCAATGGACCTGATTCTATTTTGCTTTTGTTTTAATGTAGTCTTCATATGTCTCATGATGTATGTGCACAGAAATATGAAAATATTTGTTACTACAAGACAAATGAGATAGTTTCAAAAATACATACAAATTTATATAACTACTAATAATTTGGCATTCACTGTGGGTATCTATCTATACATATGTGGATAAGTGAAAATGATATAATACCAGTGAGAAACAAAAAGAAATACTAGAATTGATTCGAAGAAAGTTCTCCCTATTTTAAGTCAATGCAGAATCTAAAGTACAACCCTGACCTTTCCAATAGCCAAAGAAAAGGGCAAAATATTTGACAAAACACCTAGTAAGAAAAGCATTTGAAAGAATGGTTATTTGAAATGTCAGTCACCTAATTTAAGGGAAGTTCTTCTGAAGTCTTCATGTCATTCAAGTAAAAACAATATTTGTGAAAAACGCTATTGTCAACTTAAATGGACTGAGAAACACTTAGGGAATTTAGAGGTCATGCCTTGGTGTAAGCCTGTGTTGACATTTTCAGAGAGGATCAAATCACAAATTTAATATCCATTTAACTGTTAAACTGTCCTGTCATTTAAGCTCACCAAGAAGCTAGCTCATAAAGTGTCACTGCCTTCTGGCCCCCATTTTGAATCAAAACATGTTTGTCTCAAAGTGTTCTCTAACACACCTTGTCTGGGGATCATATGCTCCATGTCCCCATTTCTGAGAAGGAAGAAAACAATAAAATAACTCGAGGAAAGGCAATCTATTGTGTACTTAAACACAGCCAGAAGATGAACCATTTCTATTAGTGGTTGTTACTGGATTTCAAGAAACAGAGGTAGAAGGAGGAAGTGTGAGGTCAGCCACGAGAAACTGAACCATAGGGAGAAAGAAAGCTCAATTGGGAAGTCCAGTTGACAGCCTCAACGTCTCCAGTCATCCTCTCCTCGATATTGTGAGCACCAGATTTTATGGAGTCACTTCCACCTGTTGTTAAAAGTTCTTTCACTTTGAAGCCTCTTTGGACAGGAGACTACTCTGTCCTGAAACTTTCCCTAGCATGAACTCCAGATGATAGTGTAGTGAGGAGCTGAGGGCAGGCCTGCTTTTCATCTTGCCCAGCTCCCGGCCACCGGCTAGCTTATACCCCGAAATAACACCACACAAATTGTTTTCTTTTAAACACTGCCTGGCCCATTATTTTCAGCCTCTTACTCACATCTTGACTAACCCATATCTAATAATCTTTGTAACACCACGAATGGTGTCTTATCGGGAAAGATTCAACATGTCTGACCTGGTGGCTGGCTTCATCGCATCTCTCTCCCTGAGGAGAGGCACGGCAGTCTGACTAATTTAGGAGAGGCGTGGCATCTGACTGAGCCATCTACCTCACTTCCTTCTTCCTGTTCTGTCTACTCCACCCACCTATGTTCTAACCTATTAGGCCAAGCAGTTTTCTTTATTAATTAACCAATGAAATCAACAGATTGATAGAAGACCCGCCTCCATCATGATAGCCTCAGTGGGGTTTGCCCATTGATTTCTGCTGGGTTTTTTGATCACAATATTTGATGCTGTTTGCAGTCTATCCATTCATCTGTATCTATCTATCTATTAAATCATCTATACATCACTTGTTCTTCATCTTTTGATGTGGGAGTGTCTTCTGTTTGAGTTGATTTCATTGGTTAATAAAGAAACTGCCTGGCTCATTTAATAGATCAGCCTTTAGGTGGGTAGAGTAGACAGAACAGTAAGAAGGAAGTGAGGTAGATGGCTCAGACAATCGCCATGCCTTGCCTCTCTGGGGCAGATGCCATACTTCTCTCTGAGACAGATGCCATGAAGCTCCGGCCCAAGATGGACGTAAGCTGAATCTTTCCCGGTAAGACACCACCATGTGGTGTTACACAGATTATTAGATATGGGTAGTTAAGATGTGAGTAAGAGGCTGAAACTAATGGGCCAGGCAGTGGTTAAAAGAATACAATTTGTGTGCTGTTATTTCAGGGCATAAGCTAGCCAGGCAGTCAGGAGCCCTGCGGGATGAAAAGCAGGCCTGCCTGCAGCTCCTCACTACAATCTTTCACTTGGGTTTTCTATATATGTAATAAACTTAGTCATTCAAAACTCAAATTATGGCTGTCATAGATCATTCTCTGATCCATACTGAACAACAATAGATCTCTAGCTAGCTCGCTAGCTCTATCCATATCATTTTTGTGATGCTAGGGATTGACCATTGGGCAGTGTACGCATTATAGAAGTATGTTACCACTAAGTTAAATCCCCAGTCTAGATTAATCCTCATGAATTCATATGATGCCATTACCGGCAGGCTGTAAAAGACCAAGAGGTGAGGCCATGATTGGGGAAGGAAGTCACCAGAACGAGGTCCTTGAGGACGGTGTCTCACCTCCTCCCACGTTTTTAACATTCTGCTTCCTGGCTCTTCCATTCCTACCCAGTATTGATGGACCAAATCCTCTGAAAAGATGTAAAATACATCTTCAGTTTTAAAGTTGCTTGATTCAGATATGAGGTCAGAGTAGCCTAAAAGCCTCAAAAATATAATATTCAATTACTTTAATTTGTTCATTCTTCAGATCATAATAGTAAGGCCTTTCTGTTAAGGTAGAGTCCCTAGTATGGCTGTTTCCAAGCTTGTGTACAAAGACAGGGGACCATATCAGGCACATGTGGCAGAAGCAGGAGACTTAAGCTCTTGTTAGAAATTGTACTTAAACACTTTAGGATCAATAAAGTAGAGGAGGAAAAGGGTAACTGGGAGGAAGTAGTTGAAATCAAGACAAACCTGAAACTCTCTTGACATCAGTGAACTCCCAGCTCTGATGCTTACTATATCCAAAGAGTCTATATAGTTTGCAAATAAACCTTATTTTTTTTGTTTGCCTTGAACTTTCCCTGACTTTTACTCATTTTATCAACAGAGGAAAGGACCCAGAAACTTATACTGTAACCTCATGTTTACAAAAGGAAAAGCTTGACTCTAAAGGCAATAGAATAGAACTGTGGTATGGGATGGGACATAATTTAAAATAACCCATCTTGTCATTCACAACTTAGGCATCTTTCATCCTATTTTGTACAGTATATACAATCATCACTAATATCTGTTTGAATCACTCCCGACTTTGATTAGAAATATGTAATATTTTGTCTCTAAACAACTTTAAATTTTTATTTATTAACTTATTTTATGTGTTTTTATATACACACACATACCATGGATCAGAGTTCAATGGACAATGCAAGGAAGTCAGTTACGCCTTTTCATCATGTGGGTCCTAAGAACCAAACTTAAGTCATTAGGCTTGGTGACAAGTGACTCTACCTGCTAAGCCAGCTCACCAGCTGTGTCTTGGCTTTTAATTCATATAGGCTTTGTCTTAGTTTGGGTTTCTATTGGTGTGAAGACATGCCATAACCAGAGCAACTTTCATAAAGGAAAACATTTCATTGGGGCTGGCTGACAGTTTAGATACTTAGTCCATTTGTCATGGTGTGAAGCATGGTGTCATGCAGGCTGACATAGTGAAAAGGTAGCCAAAAGTTCTACATCTGGAACTACAGGAAGTGACAATGAAACATCCTTCCTCCAACAAAGCCACACTTAATCCAGCAAGGCCACATCTCCTAGTATTACCAACCCCTGTGAGCCTATGGGGGACATTTTCTTTCAACCACCAAAGTCCCTTTGCTTTTTAATGATTAATCAAAGCAAGTGAAAAGCTTTACTAGGCATTGTGTGTAGAAGATACTCCTTAGTCCTTCACACAACTTAAAGACTGCTTTTGGGGTTCATATTTCATATGGAAGAACTAGGGCTATTCGAGTTTGAGAGGTTTCCTAGGGGCCACAGAACTGACAGTGACTGCGCTGAAACTAACGAATCTGTTTATCTGACACCAATTCAATGTTCCTTTCATTTTGTAACTATGGTGTAACTATGGAAAACAATTCAACATTTTAACAGCTATAAAAAAATAACTATAGTATTTAACATCTCATATGTTTTAAATGTGTGTCCCACATGTAGACAGGTGCCGAAAAAGGAAATTAAATTACTTGAGCTAGAATTACAGGTGGTTTCAAGCACCTGAGGTGGCTGCTGGGAACAAACTCTGGTCATTTGCGACAGCAGCACCTGTTCATACCCCCTGAGACATTGCTCTCTTTCCCATGTTAAGTCTGTTCCGGTGGTGTAAGACATACTCCTAGTGTCACAAAGACGTCACTACTGTCCATTGCCCAAATAAGTCTTATTCTCATCTAATAACAGTGAGACTTAAATTGTAACTCTTCATTGCCTCCATCCCAACAAACCTTCAGAGACTACCCACACTCAATTTGCCATTTCTAAGGTTTTGACTACTCCAAATACAGGAATCCCCCATACAATTGGAATTAGGCAATACTTAAATTTGTTTACTTATCGTAACTTCTAACATTGTGCTAGAGTTCACTATTTTATATAACATTTATTTTACTTGTTAATTGTGTGTGTGGTGACTGTGTGTCTGTGTGTTTCTGTGTGTAAGTATCTGTACGTGTGCACACCACACACTGCCTTAAAGTCCAATGGAGGATCCAGAGATGGATATCAGCTACTGTACAGCTGGTGAGTGGGGCAGTTGTGAGCATCTCTGCATGGGTACTGAGTCTGGAACTCTTAACAGCAGAGTGTCTCCCTAACCCCAATTTTCACATTTCAACAGTGAACAGTGTCTGAATGTGCCATGCTTTGTTTATCTGCCCTTCCCTAAATGGACAATTTGACAACGGGATTCTTTATGGGATTGGTGCTGTTTATTCTTTTAAGCTTAGTAGAATTCTCCAACAAAGAAATAAATAAAACAGCTCTCATCTGTCAGATAACTATTGATTACTCAAATATTGATTCCCCTCAATCTTAGTGCTGCACATTTACTAGAAATTCTTTTTTAAAGAATTAGTCCTCAAATCTCACTAGGTAGCCCACATTGCCCTTGAGATAAAAATAAAGTAAAATCTGAGAGCTTAGAATATAGAATCCTGAAGACTGTTTAGAGACTGATTCCCTTACCTTCTAGTACATTCACTAGTTTGAATGGACTTTTTGTTTGAAAATATGAGGAATGTAGTAGTGTGTGGGGGGGGGTATTGGAAGGATCTTGGCTATTGTTTTTAACTTCCCCTTTGACTTATAGACCTCAGTGCCCTCTCCTCCTCACAAAAAGCTGGCTCATTGCTAACTTTTATAACATATATCACCTCTCATCATCGAAAGATAAGAGAGTACATAGGAAAATAAGCTTCTTGAAGTAAATAGAGGAACTCAGTATGGAGCTCCATTGACAAAACACAAAAGTGTTTCTCTGTAATGTATGAGACCCAGGATTTTATCCCCACTAACATATGTAAAAACATGAGAATCAGAAGATCAAGGTCATGTCAACTGCAGAAGTTTAAGGATAGCTTAGATACTTAATAATAAGTATTTTAAAATCCATAAATTTGAAAAAATAACATATGGTCTAGAGTATAGTATGCCCAGCAAAGATTTAATAAACTTAATGTCATATTGTCTCCTAGTCTTTGTGGGGTATCTGCCTCCCACGTCCCTCCATCTTCTTATCGTTTCTTGCTTTCCATTTATTCTTCCTTTCCTTTCTTCATCCATCTCCTTCTCTCTTTTCTCCTCATTTCTGCTTTGCATCCTTCCCACTTCCCTCTAGTTCCCCACGCTATCAATGTGAACATGGGCAGAAAGTCATGTAAACAAGATCATTGCTGTTTTCCAACCTGTCCCGAAACCACTGACATGGAATGACATTTTTCTCTAGGTCTTTTATTTTTTATTAGTGATCTTTATACGTTATGCCCCAGCAGCAGTATATAGTCACAAGCAGGCCTCTCTGCATCCCTAGGACATCAATCTTGTCAAATCTAATTGAATCAAAACTCAAGCAGTTATAAATGGAGTGCAGGCTGTCAGAAACAAAGCAAAGGGAAAATAAGAGGCACGCGTCCAACCGGTACTTTCAATTTTCCCCTAGGAGACTACTGTGGTTTCCTAAAAACTTCTTTCTAGTATTTCTAGCTCTTTTACTCTTCATGATGTTGCTCTCTATTCAAAAACATTTATCTACCCCAGAACTCATTCGGCTTTCACATAACTTGAATGATTCTCAGGGTAGAACAAGATGATAGAAAATTGAATATCTATATTTGGTGGGGAAGTGGCTTTGGTGACAGCTTGTGAGTTATGTTACTGTTGATAGAGGCCAAAGTTAAGGTTGAAGATGTAACTCAGTTGATAGGGTGCTTGTGCAGTATGACTATTACTTGGGTATGGTGACACACAATTCTAAGTCAGCATCTGGGAGGAAGAAACACAAAGTTAACTTCAACACCATCATGCACAACATGGTTAGTTAAAAGATAGCTTGGACCACATGTCAAAATGTTTCTGCAAACAAACAAAAATTATTTAATACTATTTTTAGATACCATGTGTTACTTGTGCATACTTAAATAACTTAATGTGATATTTGAACACATGTACAAAACATGTATTAATGAAATTCAACCCTCATTTATTTATGCCAACATGAACTCATGTTGTCAATGAGCCCCACATATGCTCACAGTGGGACCAAACATTTCTAAAATAGTAGTGTGTTCTCAAGGCCAACCTAGTCATGTACCTTCACTAATGTGTGTGGTCTCTTTAAAACCTTTGTAGAAAACTCCCAGCTTTATTTTCCTGGAGAAATCATGAGTGTCAATGGCAACCAGGCGTAGAGAGAGAAGTGGAAACTGGAGAAGGTACATGATAGATTGCAGATCAGACAACTGTTTTCTAAAAAGAGTTGGTCCATTCTTGAAAAAAAGTGCTTGCAGTCCTCTTTTATCCAAGGTAGCCATACAACAGCCTTGAGTCCTGGATCTGGCTTCATTCTGTTCTTTCTCTCTACTTAGATAGGATTTCTAGTGCTGCAATGAAACATCATGACCATAGAAACTCTGCTTTGTTTTTTGTTTGTTTGTTTTTGTCTTTTTCAGACAGGGTTTCTCTGTGTAGTTTTGGAGCATGTCCTGGATTGCACTCAGTAGACCAGGTTGGCCTCAAACAACAACTCTTTGAAAAGAAAGAATTAACTTGGGTACTGCTTCCAACTTCAGAGGTTTAGTCAATTATCATCACTGTCAGGGAACCAGCAGCACAGTCAGACATTGTTGTTCTACACACAGGCAGACAGACTTTGTTCTGCACAAAGGCAGATGTTGCTCTGCACACGGGCAGACATTGCTCTGGAGAAGCATCTGACAATCCCACATCAAGATCACTATCGAGCATAATCAAAGAGCCACTTGAACTGGCTCGGGATTTTGGAAATGTCAAAGTCAAACCCCCAGCGACATCCTTCCTCCAACAAAGCCACAACTACTGATCCTTTCAGATAGTGCCATTCATAGATTTGAATGACTAAGTATTCAAATCCTTGCTTAGTCAAATGTTTAGTCATACTAATCTATGAGCCTATGAGGCACATTGTCTTTTAAACCACCACACCATCGATCATCAACACTAGCTATAGTTGTGTCCCTGCCTTGTGGGAATCAATATTTTTCTACAGCCAGAATCAGTAGAAAATAATCATACATACACACACAAATACACACACAAATACACACACATACACATACATGCACATGCATGTACACACAGAACGTTATAAAAACAACCTGTCTGTGAACTGAAGAGTAGGACACTAGTCATTATCAGAAGATGGGAGTCTCAGAGTGAAAGGGACTCGTGATGGAGTCACTGTCATAGCCTGATGGTCTGGAGGCTCCTGGGAGAGTTGCTGGTGTGAGCCCATATTCAAATGCTGAAGAAACTGGCATCTGATGTTCATGAGTAGAACTGAGAGGAAGCATACTCAAGCACTACTGCCAGCTTCCCCATTTCTCTGCCCTTTGTTCTAACTAAACATGAACATGCTGGGCAGGACCACGCAGATCTGGGGCATGCCTTACCTCTTTAGCTCTTTCTCCTATCATCAACAAACACACCTCACAAAAGCAAAGAACAAGTATGCTCTGCTAGTTTTCTAGACATGTCCTAACACAATAAGTTGACCATCAATATTAACCATCTACTGGTCTATGTGCAACAGAGTTCCACTGTAAGTCAGAATGAGGTACCAGGAGAGCCACGCTGAGGGGCCCTGTAGCCTGGGTTAGTTTCTAACAATCATGGCCTAGTTGGGTAGGAGTCATTTGAACATTAAGGAAGCAATCATGAATACAGACAGTGTCATTTAAGTGGCATTAATTCTGACACTTAAAGGGAAATAGTAAAAAAGCAGTATTAGAAAGAGGAGCAAAACCATGACTATTTCTTAGGACAGAGTTTATTTATAATAAACAGAATTTATACTAATAAGCAGATGTATGATAATGATCAAGCATTGAGCATGACATTTGAAAACTCTTTTCATTTAAACACAAAACTTAGTGCAAAATTCCCATGTGATTTGATCTCATGAACAAAGAAATATTATTAAGTTCAAGTTAGATATACACATAGGAACACATATTCAGTATTTGTATTTGTTCTTACTATAAATTATTTAAAGAATTCCACTGTACGTGATACTGTATTTTAAAAGGACATATTTTATACAAGCAAGCACTGCCTGTTAATCGTGTTCCCTGATACCTTCCTTCTCCCCACCACCTCTTTTTTTTCTCATTTTATTATTAAAAATTTCCATCTCCTCCCCTCCCTTCCACCCATACCCCCACTCCCTCCCTCTCCAGGCCAAAGAGCCATCAGGGTTCCCTACACTATGTTAAGTCCAAGGTCCTCCAAACTCCCCCCAGATCCAGGAAGGTGAGCAACCAAACTGACAAGGCTCACAAGTCTATGGCGTAGAACCCAAGCCCATCGCCATTGTCCTTGGCTTCTCAGTCAGCCTCCACCGTCAGCCACATTCAGAGAGTCCGCCACCTCTTTTTTAATTCTTTTGTTCCCCTGGACATTTTCATTTTTACTTTAATGACATATATGCATGATTTTACAGTGCTATAAAAGAAAAAATGTACAATAGCTGTCTTTCTGAGATTGGCTTAATTCACTTAATATGAATATCTCCAGAGGCATCTATTTTCTACAACTCACATAACTTCATTCTTTATTTCAGGAAAATTATTTTATATACATAGTTTTAATATTTTTCTTGTGTTACTCTGATAAGTGAAGAGCAAATTTTAAGCTCCAAGCAATAAATCAGACAGCAAATGTATGTATATTCCTGTGCATCAATGCTATCATGTTCTTCCCATCGCAATCTACGAAGCCATACAAATGTTACACTTATCTATAAAATGTACATTCAGGGAAACTTCCAGTGCATATTTTTATGCAGCTGTGTAAGAGGAAGTCTGCTTTTTTTCATGCCAGTCACTCAGATCGCTTAGCCCCGAAATAACCACACGACAACTGTATTAATTAAATCACTGCTTGCCCCATTAGCTTTAGTTTCTTATTGGCTAATTCTTACATATTAATTTAACACATTTCTATTAATCTGTATATCACCACGATGTCGTGACCTACCAGCAAAGTTCTAGCACGTCTGTCTCTAGCGGTGGCTCCATGGCATCTCTCTCTCTGCCTTCTTTCTCCTAGCATTCAGTCTAGTTCCCCCACAAACACCTACTTAAGTTCTGTCTTATCATCAGGCCAAGGCAGTTTCTTTATTCATTAATCATAATCACAGCATACAGAGAGGACTCCCACATCATAGATAGACAGAACCAAATGGTTGAATGGAAAGCAATCAGGATGTGGTGGGTGACATATATTGTCCTGTTGTCTTGCAACCTAGCCAATGTTTTAAGTGTCTGTCTCTGATGGTCTCTTGTTTGGTTTGCTACTGACCTTCATTAATTTTTTTTATCTTCTGTTTTATTTTAAATTGGTGCATCCTACCTGCCTTATTCTGGAATATTTGCTTTGAAGGATACTTCATAACTATTCTTTTCCTAAGCCTTCTTCCTTCTGTCTGTCCATCACTCAAACTTTATTAAGGAATTACTCTGGATTTTTTCCACGTGTTTTCTGTTCAAAGAGAGCACATTCTATGTGTAATTTCCCCATTCATTCACTCATTCATTTCAATTCAATTTATTTTTACTTTCCTTTACAAATTACAAACTTTATTGAAAATAATTTAAAAACATATAACTTGTCTTGCTACTAAACAAACAGGCATATACTCCATAATTATATTTATCTACGTGTTTGATATTCACACATAAGGATCATAAGTGCAAGCTTGCACCGCTCACAATAGGGTTGGTCTTCACAAATAAATTGGTAATTAAGAAAGTGCTGTTATAGGCTTGTCTTCAGCCTAATCTTATATGGAGGCACTTTCTTAATAGTTAAAGAACTCAGGGATCCTCAATTAAGAAAGAGCCTCCATAAGAGGGAGTGAGAGACCCTGTCTCAAAAATGAAAAAGATGAACAGCATCTCAGGAAAACAACCAAGATTATCCTTGGGCTTCCATGCCCACCCACAGACACACTAACACACATATATGCACACATACACTTACTTATACAAAGTCATTAGTTACTATCATTGAACCTATTTCTTTCACTTCACACAAGATATGCTTTTAGTATTTTTGTACTATTACTAGATACATATATTTATAATCATTTTGCATACCCAATATATTAAGCCATTATAAAATATTTTTATGAAATATTCCCTTTTATCAAGTAATATTTTTGTTCTAAAGTGTTTTTACTACAAAGTTTTTCCAAATTTCTTGTCATTGTATTTCATTTTCAAAACATATTATTTTTTAGTCCTTTTTCTTTCAATTAAGTTGACTCTCAAGTTTCACTTATAAGAGCATATAGTTGGATTCTGGGTTTCAATTCAGTCTTGCTGTCTATTACTTTTATTGGATAGTTTAATCTATTTCAATGTTATCAATAAAATATTTACATTATGCCTATCATTTTATGCTTAGAATTTTGTATGTCTTATGTAATTTCTTATTATTTTTATTCTTCTGTTTCTACTTTACTATCTTAACTTTCATGAAAACATGTATTCTTATTCAATATTTTAATTTCTCTGATAATTTACTACATTTTAAGATTTATCATCTGACCAGTTAATATAAGGTGTACTCTTTAGAGTCTAATAAAATATTCATTCTAAGTTAATTCTAATCATGCATAGAAATAATATTTATTTTTTGCTTTTATCCTGCTCTTTGTCTGCTTGTGGTACTGTTACTACACATTGTAGTATTTTCAATAAGGATGCCCCCACATAAGCTTTTATGTTTCAATGCTTGGTCATCAGTTAGTGGGACTGGGAAGTATTTGGAAATGTGGCTTTATTGAAATAGTTTTGCCACTGATGGTAGACTTTGAGTTTCAACAGATTAGCACCATTTCCAGTTAGCTCTGTCCCTTTGTTGCTTAAGATCAAGTTGTGAATTCTTAGCTGTTCCTGCCATTATGCCTTTGCTCTGTTATCATAAACTTCGGAGTCTATAAGACCAATTAAGTTGGCAATGTATACATTTGTGTACCTTCTCCCTGCTCTACCATCCACTGTACATGTCTATCACAGCTTATGGAAGTACTGTACTTAACCAAATACATCCTTTTGTTTCATCATCCTCCCTTACTGTGAAATACCTTTTAGAGTAGATCAACTCTGGTTTTAGCTCATTAGTTCTTATGTTATTTAAAAGTCAACTAATTCAGTCCAAGCACTAGGAAATGTGCCCTTGCTACCATTTCTCGGGACAATAGTGAAGGAAGTGACAGCTCTTGTGTCTTTCATGCTCTTGGCACTATTCTGCAATACCCCTTCCTTCTCATCAAGTTCTGTGCTCCTTCCTTGCAAATCTTGCTCTTCACTGTCATCCTGAGTTCTCCCAGGTCTTCACAAGAGCACCTAGCCAACATCCATGAAGGTTATGCTCATTTCAGCCTCCCACAAAAAGTTTTGTTCAGTAACTTATTTAAAATTTAATCTTGGAATAGGGAAAGTATTCAGTTTGTAAAGTGTCACCATAAATATGCCTAAATTCAAATAATTCACCATAATACAGACCTAAATTCAAATCCCCAGTACCTATCTAAAAGCTAAGAATTGTCTCTTACATATATAATTCTAGAATTGAAAAAGTGGAGAAAGCTGGATTCCCAGAGTTGTTAGGTAGTAAGACTAACCAATTGATCAGTTCTTGGTTTAGGAAGAAATCTTGTCTCAAATAAGATAATATATAAGTCATAAAGAGACATCTGACAATGAATTGTAGTTTTCACATGAATGCAAACACATGCATAAATACCCATATTAATATTTGCACATATATATATATATATCACACAATTAGTTGCACATATATACTACACACAAACACACACATGTACCACACCAACTTAGTGTCGTCTGTGTGACCTGACATATGTTATTATGTAGGACGGGAGCTACATGTCCTACGGGACTAGGCTTCCTAGAGGTCAAAGGCAGATGGCCCGATATTAGCCACTGCTGAGGCATACACAGGTTTCTCAAGTAGCTGGCTATGTGGGATATGAGCTTTGCACAATTTCTTTCATAATAATGATAGTCTTTATATATACAAGACAAGAATAATTCTCTTCAGGAACAGCTTTGAGATAGGGAAGCACAGTATGGGAATGTATAAGACTACAGCAGAACCTTTGTCATACACAGGGAGTATGATGAGCAAGGGAATAGATGGGTTAATGTTGATGAACAAAGACTGTTATATTATACTTTGAACTTTATGAATAGGCTTGCTATATTCCAACCCCCATGGTGTCTGCAGCATAAGAAGGTACTAAAATGTATATTTCAAGAGGTGCAGAGAACTAATTAGGCATATTTGATCATTAGATGAGATAAAGAAAGGGTTAAAAAGAGGAAGGGCCATGATAGCGATAATGAAACAGAAACTCTCTATTCATAAGATGAAACCACTTGTCTGAGGTTTAAGTTCCCAAGGACAGGATTTCCTTTTCTAAGGATGTTTTATGTCTAACACCTGCCCCTGATAATGTGACTAAAAGAAGCTTTCATACTGTGCCAACTGATGGATGACACATGACCTTCTGATTTGTTCTTTGTTTGAATACTATATAATGAAAACATGAATTTAGTAAAATTGCAGGAGATTCCAACCACTCTCTTGTGTGTTGTGTCTGTCTGTCATTCGCCGAACTTGTGCCTTCCTGTGTATCAAGACCCCTGCTTCTCCCACGGTCTGAGTGGCTCCCCTGAACCGGTCCGTGGCACACATGAACACTTACACAAAAAAATCTCAAGTGCAACACTTCCTATCTCTCTTATGCCAACTTTTTATCATTGGACTTATCACATTTTAAATATATTACACATTTTAATTGCATCTTTTAAATAGTTTCCGTCTTCTGTCATTGGAGTGTAAGATTCTATCGTAGTTAAAATCTGATTTGTTGCTGTTGTTGTGTGGCACATTCATGCTTCCTTAATATCTGGAAGAATATGACTAATTGATTGAGGATGTAACAAATAATCTAACCATGAACTTTCCCCAGGCTGCTTTTAAGATGCACCACCTCTATTTTGGAGACAGAGTATCACTCTGAGATGTTGCAATTGCTGCCAATCATGTCTTTCACAAATGTTTAAAACATAGCACAGTCTTTAGTTTCTGTGTTGATTACTGTCATTCTACAAAAAATGTTTTAGTAGTAGTAATAAAAGTTTGATTACTAGAGAATCTAAAGTAATGAGCATTTTTTCTGTCTATAAAATAAAATAGGTTAATCACTGGCTAGCAATATGAACCCATATTTGTGTAATATAAGGAGATCTTTATGGTTTCATAGTCATTATTTACATGATTCTTATATGGTTCAAATGGTTGGTGCAATCCAACCCTGTCACTACTATTTCTCAGGACAATCACACATTTAGGTAACCAGGACAAGATCAATAGTTGAAGAAGAATGCTTAAAAGAAATCCCACACTAGCTCAGAATTGAATATAATAGAGGGTTACTTATTTAGGGATAAAATCACAGATTACAGTCCTCTGCTCGAATGGGGAATAGCAACTGAATCCCACAGCAAGAAGAGAGGCCGGATGCATGCTTTATATGGGCATATATAGTATAAGAGACCATGTCCATGTGGGAGGGTAACTTAAAGGCTACTGGTGAAGGAATTCCTGCAGCACCTCCCCCTTTTTTATAAATAAGAAAGTTCTAAGTCTAATACAAAATAATATACAATAAGAACAAATATCAGGTATAAAAATTAAAATTACAACCAGCATAATCAATATCAAGCAAGAAACGTGATAAATGTTTCAATAACTATCATATCCTAATGAGTTTAAGTCTTGCATAATAAATAACTTGGCCAAATCTGAGATGAAATTAACTACAACTATCAAGTCTTTAACCCCAAAGAAAACCCAAAAAGGGAAATAATATTACTTGAGTAAACAGGAAGCATAATCGAGCAACTTCCAAAATGTACAACAAATGACAAAGACAACTGGCTACCTGGGCAATCACCAAAGTCTCATTTGCAACGTTTGAGAAGCCAACTTTGGCTAAGGTCTAGAGTAACTGGCAAACCATTTTCAGGGTCATGAACATTTTCAAAGCTGTCTTACCCTGTCTTGGCAAAATTTGACAGTCTTTTTTACTGTATCCTGTTTGTCCTGTCCGGACATCATTCATTTTGTCAGTGGCCAATGCATGGGCAGTTCCTTGCCCAAAGGCCAGTTTTGCCAAGACAAAAACATGCTCCAAATGGAGTTTCTTTGGTGTTCAACATTGTCTCGGAAATAGATCAATGCTGCTAGGAGCAATCATGTCTCACATCAGCAGAACCCTATTATTTAAATGCCATGTTCTATAGTTCTTTGAGGTGGTTGAAGATTATTTATATTTGCAGAATACAGTATCTATGTGTAGGGCCCAGGTCTACCCCTGTTCCTGGGGTTCATCTTGAGGACAGTTTCTGGTCATCTAACTAAGCATTCTGTTTGTTCCTGTGCTCCCTCTGCTCTGCCTGGTAATTAGCTGTAGGGCATTGTTGACTCCATCTTTGGTATGGTAATTTCCCACCTTCCTGGGCAGAAATCCTCCTGCAGCAGGGAGATATTCAAGGATTTCCCCAAGGTAAAATAAATGGTATTCGGCTAATCTCCTTTCTAGTGACCCAGGTTTCTTTGTGTGTTCTTTCAATCTCCAGGTCTTTGCCCAACTCGCTTATGGTACAGTGGTGAGCGAACTGTACCAAAGGGGTAACACAGAATCGGGTATTACATCTATGTATCTAAAAAAACTGATTAGTATAACTATGTATACGACAAACACGGATGACTATTGACCTGTAAATCTTAATACCTATATAACTTAAAGATTAAGACTTCATATTAGCATATTAAACAATCTTAAACAACTGTGAAACAAATAAAGACAGTGATCCTAAAATGTAAACAATGTATAAGTATCTTGATCAGAGTTAGAAACGTATATGGCAGTATGATAAATATATCCTAAAATTGTATCAACATATAAAATATCTTAAACAGAGGTAGAAGCATGCATGCATACAATATGACAAAATAACTTTGCCTAGGTATACAAATATGGTGGATGAAAATAGGAATATATTCAATACAATTTAAGTTTGTATCAATATATAAGAATTTATATTAATATAAATTGACTATAAATAATAGTTCACAAGTATTCACTCCATTACTCACTAGTATTATTAGTGTGAGTAAGGTCACATTGATCCATTATTCCATCCAATTTCCTTTTTTGTTAAAAAGAGATCCCTGAGCTTACCTAATTTTCCCCAATCCCCAACTGTATAACAATTATAATAAAACCCTAAATGATGTCCCTAACACTGAGGACAAACTTTGTTGGGAGAAGGGACATTGTCTTTTAGAATTACTTCCAGTTGTCATGGGGGCAATGTTCTTTCTATAGGATCCCATGAAAGTAAAATAATGGTTAGGTTCCAAGTTCTAGCATTACTTTCTGGTATAATTGTAAACGGTCTCTGAGTATTCAGTAGGGTTTTTATGAGGTTCCTATTTGGAGTTCTGGCCAGAATGTTGTAAAAAAAAAAAAAAAAAAGCACCATTTCAAGTTGGGACCATGTTGGGAACGGCTGATACCCAAAGCAGGTGTTGTCATAGTTATCCTTAATTATGATAAACGATAGTTTATTGTAACTGTAATTCTTGCTTGATACCTGCTTTGTTATATGCAATTTTACTATGTTAAAATTATAAACCTTCCGTTTTTTATTTAAATATAAAAAGGAAATTGATGTTGGATTCCCCTCCGTATGCTGTGAATATCATCGGTTAATAAAGGAGCTGCTTTGGGCCTATAGCAGAGCTATAGGGGAACAGAGCTAGGCAGGGAAAACTAAACAGAATGCTGGAAGAAAGCACACAAAGTCAGAGAGAAGCCATATAGCCCTGCTGGAGCTGGGCAGAACTTTACCCAGTAAGCCACAGCCACAGCGCAATACACAGATTAATAGAAGTTAAATTAATATGTAAGAGTTAGCCGATAAGAAGTTGAAGCTAATTGGCCAAGCAGTGATTTAATTAGTACTGTTTCTGTGTGATTATTTCAGGGCTGAGCAGCTGAGAACCAACAAGTGGCCTCTAGCAACAAATAGTGGCTGCTCTTTCCATACTCTTTAGGCCTTCACAAAAGTTAAGACTGACCAAACAACTTTAACATCACATTCATGGTGCCACCATTCAAAATGTTATCCGCCAAAGTTTGTAGACGTCTTCCTGCTAGACACGTACATGTAAAAATTATACGTTGTATTTGCCTGAACCAAGTTGATTCTCAATATTCTACTTTATAAGGCAGTGTGTCTTCACATACACATTAAATATCTCCTAAGGATATTCTAGAAGTTGCTGATTCATTCTGAGGAATGTTATAGAATTTTAGACTTTTCCTTATTCTTCAAAAGTTAGGGGATACTAAAGGCAAACATCCCTCAGCATCATGCTCTGAAGAAAAACTTACAAAAATTTCTTCGGAGAGGGGAAAAATGATATAGGTCAGAAACACTAATCTGCACAAGAAGAGTTTTAGAGAATGAATAAATGAAGGCAAAATTAAATTACATTTCTTGTTCTTAGTTTGATAGATAACTCTGTGTTCAAAGTAGAACTAGCAATGCCATTACTGGATGGTTATTTACTTTTATATAACTACATCATAGTGAGTATGTCAAATAGCAGATAAAAGCACAAAAAACAAATAAGTACAACTGGCAGTGAGTTTAGACTCAACATCAAATTCACAATCCATGAATAAAAGCAATGGTAAGAACAACATTGTCAGACAGTGATAAATGAAAGCAAAACTTCTGTTCTGCAATGAAAAATTGTTAGAAGAATGTGAAAAGAGATGATATGAATGATAAAGTGATTGCCTCATTTAGACAGGCTGGAAAAAACAGTTCATCAATGTGATTACTGAGAAAAATAGATGATATACGTGGTAGTTTGAATAAGAATGACCCCCTTAAGCTCATATATTTGCATACTTAGACATCAGAAGGTAACACATTTGGAAAGATTAGAAGAATTAGGAGGTGTTGTCTTGTAGGAGCAGGTATGACCTGGTTGGAGGAGAGTGTTACTGGGGGTGAGCTGTAAGGTTTCAAAAACCCATATCAGACCTAGTTTCTATCTTTTCTGCTGCCTGTGTATGAGGATGTAAAACTCTCAGCTGCTCTTCCATCACCATGTCTGTTTGTGTACTGGCATGTTCCCTACCGTGATGAAAATAGACTAATATCTGAAACTGTAACCAAGCCTCCAATTAAATGCTTCCTTTTATATGAATTGCCTTTGTCATGGTTTCTCTTTACAACAATAAACAGTGGCTAAGACAATATATTTATGAAGATTTGTCTATTTTTCCTTATTCACTCATATTTTTGCTTTGTTGTTAAATTTGTTTGTTTGTGTTTTTGAGGCAAGATTGTCCTATATAGCCCTGACTGTCTTCTAGCTCACTATGTAGACCAGGCTAACTTCAAACTCGTAGAGATCTGCTTGCCTCAGTGTCCTAAATGCTGAGGTAAAAGTTGTGTGCTCCCAAGTCTGTGTTTTAAGGCAGAGTTTGGAGGTGCTTCAAAGCAAGTCAGTACCAAAAAAAATAACGGAAGATAATGAAAATATTCAAGGAAAGGCCCATGGTTACAGACAAATACATACAATAAAAGCACATGTCTGTGCAATGAGTTTTCATATTCTAAAGGAAAGAAATGACCTGAAATTTTGTGCTTTCTGGAAATTTTAGATTGTTAACTACGCTTTTTCCTTAGATAAGACTTCTTAAACATATAATATAATTAAAACCATAACAGTAGTCTAAATAGACTAAAGAAGAAAACAACATTGAAATTCATACATGTTCATTATAAATGTATTCTGAATACATGTAATGAAAATGCATTTGTTTAATGGAGGAATAAGAAAACCTCATGCAATGTGGCAGGATAATGATTATTGTTTGTGCAAAATGTTCCTCCACCTATCACTTTCCCTTTAAAAAACACCTGAAAAATATTATGTATTTATTTATTCTCTTCTCACAGGAAAATCCTTTCTCCAATTTGCATGTCAAATTCTCTTATGGCTCATTTAAAAAATTCCTCTAAGTTTTCCAAAGTTGTGTGTCATTATTCACTCCCCCATCTTTCACAGTGCAGCACAGATTCCTACAGCATTTTCATTACTTTGCTGTGATTAGGGGACTCATTGCACAGAAATATGCTTCTACAGTATTGACATGTAGGATTCAATGTCAGTTGAAGGCAGTTTTGATTTGCACAGGTTCCAAAATTGATACTGAAATGATTAGTCTTATTAGAGATGAAATAAAAAATAAATCATTTTTATCTAATTTATGTCACTCATATAAAGCCAGAATGTGGAAATGGATGTAGAGACAACATATAAAAATATTACTGTCAAATTCTGGGAGAATACAACACAAGGCAATATAGGTAACACCTGACACCAGCATTCTGATGAAAATTGTCAAGTCAATTTTCTGTTGCTGTGCAAAAACATCATGACCAAGGCAACTTAAAAAAGAAAGCATTTAATTTTATGCATATGGTTCCATATGCATAGGGTGAGAGGTCCATGTATCACCATGACAGGGAGCATGACTGCAAGCAAACAGCATGGCAGATATATAGGAGAATGTAAAAAGACAGGGAAGTTCATAATAAGTGAGTAACAGATGATGTGTAGATTGATGATAGATAAATAAATAGCTGATAGAAAGATGATGCATACATACATAAACACATGCACACAGATGAGGAATGACATAGAGATATGTGGTATACAAACGAATTATAGATAATAAATTATAGTTAGGTAGGTAGATGTGAGATGATTAATTATAAATGATAGATAGACCATAGACATATGCTAGAAAGTTGCTAAATTGTAGATAAATAATAAATTATGGACACATGAAAGGTAGATAATAGAAAGATCAATGATAGTTGATATATAAAAAGTGGGTGATGGATAGATGACAGATATGGACAGTGAGATAAATAGATGATATAGAGAAAATGATAGGTGATAGATAAGTGATATATAATAAATAAATGACAGGTGATACAAAGGTGACAGATAAATAGATGATAGAGACAGACAGACAGAAAGACAGACAGATAGATGAAATAGACAAATAGCCATGCAACAATGTTATAAACATGCTGTATTTCTTAGTGAATAAACAAAGGCCATGTGAACTAAATGACATTTCTATTCCACCCAACAAGATTGAGAAACAATTACCATGTCAAGGAGAAAAAGAGCACAAAGAAAGAATACCTACAAGTAATAACAGAGAAATGAACCATGCAGAGGCTCATACTGCATGAGGAACAGGGGTTTAGCAGCATACTAGTAACTGGGCTGCACACGACAATGATGGCCACCAGCATTCACTGGTCAGTTAGTACTCAGGGCAGCATGAGGTTAGATAAGCCTGTGTTGGTATCAGCATATAATTGTGAAAATTCCTTCCCTGGGAACACTGAGCTCAGCACTGCTACAGGAGGAAGTGATTGTCCCAGGTGACTTGGAGTCAAACCATCAACCATCCTGCTTTGTCGTCCTTCACAACTGAAATGCTTTGAGCAAGTAATTAGGTTGTCAAATACACACACACACACACACACACACACACACACACACACACACACACACACAAACTTGAAAATATTTTATGTAGTAAGCAAGCAAAACTTCATTTATAGGTAGATAGAATTTGTGTGACATGGTAAATATGGATGTATCAAGGTAGAAGAGCATATATATTTTGATATCAAAAGTGATGGAGAACAGAGATAGTTATGAAACAAGTATACATGTGATATTCATATCCTCTAATGACTAACTGTTTGCAAAACACTTAACTGGATTGGGTACTTAGTTTTCATGAATTTTAATTCGGACAGACAGAAAGACAGACAGACAGACAGACAGACAGACAGACAGACAGACAGATGTCCCACATGCTAGGGACACCTATTCTAACCCCATATATTCATTGTTAAGGCACTACAAACAGATCTCATAAATATTTATAGACTAATTGTCAAGTTAGAGCTTTGCCAACTATTTGTCTTCAGATCCCCCACTCAAGCACATGCGTTATCAATATGGGATCTTTCCATGTATGGGGCCTTCTTGTCTCCTAAGCTGCCCTTATATGTATTCTATCAGTTGTAAGAGCAACATGGTGATAGTTGGTATATAAACATTGTGTGGTCCAAGATTTAAGGAGTAAAGATTTTCATTGCATTTGCATACTGTTCGAAAGTCTTCACACTTGATTTTAAAATAATTCATTAAGTCATGTGGTTCAGTCATTCTAATTTGGTATATAAGCATTGTGGCTTACTCGGTGTATACTGGGACCATGTTTCTGGTGTTGTTATTGGTGCCCTCCATTAGAGAAAGATAATTTACAACACAATAGTCATACACATTTCTCAGTTCAAAGCCTAGAAACGTGTGTAGATAACAGAGCAATCTATTTAAATATTTGCACTTCAATAGTGATGTTCTATAGAAGTCACTCTGCTGCAACACAGGAGTTGTTTTCTGATTTGCTTTGCTTTTTGGGGACAGGGTCTCTGTGTAACAGTCCTAGCTATCCTGTAACTAGTTCTTGTAGACCAAGCTGGCCTTGAACTCACAGAGGTCCACCTGCCTCTGACTTCTGAGTGCTGGGATTAAAGGTAAGCATCACCACTGCCTGGCTAACACAAGATATTTGTACAACATATTGTTGATGTTTTCATACAATAAGTCTGAGGAGATATCCAAGTTATTAAATGCCTTTCAGACAAATGTGAGAACCTGAGTTCAGAACCCAGTATCCGTGTGAAAAATGGTGGGCACAAAAACACCTGTGTGTAGTTCTTGAACTGACAAGGTGAATGAAACCAGATCCCTGAGGCTTGCTGACCAGACTCTGGGCAATCAGTAAGTTTGAGGTTCATCGAGAGATTTTGTCTCCAAAAAAAACAGGTGGTGAGCAATTCAGAAAGACACTGGATATTGACTCCTGACATACTCATACATATGCGTTTGCATATGTACACAAGATTGTGTGTGTGTGTAAATATATATATATATATATATATATATATATATATATATATATATATTTACACACACAATTTTAACTTAAATTTGAAAGAGTTGCAGACTTGGAGCTCACATATTAATCTGAATATTTGTTTAAGAAGACTGAGCATTTAATAATCAATTACTTCAGTTCCATATTTATTATAGAAAAAGTCATAGGCTTAGTCTAAATAAATAATATAATGAATAAGTATTGATATTGACTAGGATTAATTCTGCATATCTTAATTACAGTTATATGAAAATTCTGTATATATTAATTTCTGTATATCACAAAACTGAAACTAGGGTATATACCTTTCAAAAGGCATGGTAAAGAACAATTTATTTTCAAAGTCATGGCTATTATTTGCATGTATATGTGTCTGTGCACACATATATGTATGAGGGCATGTCTTAGCATGAGTGTGTATGCAGATCATTTAACAACTTCAGAGAGTCAGAACTTTCCTTCCACTATGCAAATCCTGTAGATGAAATACTGGGTCATCAAGTTAGGGACGGTATCTTTTTCTGCTGAGCCATCTTACTACTCAATATCTAACACATTTAATAATTAGTTAATTCACTGTGGTCATGAGAATATAATCAAATATGTAGCTAACAGACACCATAGCATATTCCTATAATCCTAACGCTCTTACGTCAAGATAGAAGCTAGAGATAGGTGAGTCCCTAGAAGATCAAGGGCCAGCAAGCCTGGTGTATGCAGTAGACAGCAAGGTAAAGAAAGCAAAGACTGCTACCAAAAGTTCTCCTCTGAGATCAACGTGATCTGTCACATGTTCCTGAACACAGGAACACACAAACATGAAATCACACACACAAAACTATACAAAGCTGACTCAATCGTTCCTCTAGTAGAACTGATTTCAAGTTTTTGTTAATATACTTGGTGCTTTATTAGCATATCTAACTGTACAATTGATCATCACTGCTTCCTGCTCAGTGCTCTGGGCTTCAGACACATTGGGCCCTGGCCTTCTTAGCTTGTCAGCAGCTGTCTCTGCCCAACAGTTGCCTCAGCAGATCGAGCCTTAGTTCTCTGCCACACATGACCCCTCCACCAAGACATTGCAGTGCCTCACTGTTTATTTTGGGGTTTTACCCTTGGGGTAGAGCCTCCTCTCCTCAGCTCAATCTAAAGAGGGACCTATGATTCCCAGAGGGCTAGTGAGGGCAGCAGGGACTTCCTGGAACAGAAAATCCAGGTCCCTAGAACACAACTGTGTCTGACAGGAAGCTTTGCAAATGAGAAGCCAAAAAGTGTAAGTTTGTGTAGCTTCAAAATGAAATCCAAAGGAACAGCAAACAGAGTTGAAATTGATCTGAATTTCATGAAGCTCACTTTTTGACAATTTAGTTTGATTTGAGTCACGACTTTTTGTTCATCCTTAGCCATGAGGCGAAGTGGCTTAATAGAGATCTGCTGGTTTTGGAAACTTAATGAGAAGGAAATAATGAAAATCTAAGTTCAAAGGCTTTAAGAATTATTTGCAGAGAATATAACTAATTATGTAATAAAAGCCCACGTGGTGATAGCTCAGGCCTGTGATCCCAGCACCAGGGGACTGAGGTAGGAGGCTCTGTATTTTAAAGTCACCCTGTTCTTGAAGACCCTGCCCCAAACTAATCAACAACAACAACAGCACAAGAGGCTTCTGCTTCTCTTAAATTATTGTGTTTTTATGCTTGCCCTGTTATTTAAACTCATACAACCTATAAGAGAAATTCAACAATGAGAATAAGGCTCATTTTCCTTGACTTCTGACTCCTATTCTCTTAAACCTACTATTTTCTGCCAGTGTTCCTTCAAAGGAGCCCTGTGCTGTACTGCTCAGTCATTAGAGTACTCACCACACAAATGTGAAGACCTGAATTTGCTCTTCTGCATCCCTATAAAGGAGCAGACAGGTTGGCACACACCTGCAACCGTAGTGCTACATAGGCTGAAATGGATGTGTCACTGGGGCTCACTGGACAGTCTAGCCAAAGAAAGTTTCCAAGTTCAGAAACTCTGTTTTCAAAACTATGTCGCAGAGTGACTGAGGATGACAGCAGCACGAAATGCCGTTTCTCTTGCTTGACCTTTCCTGGAAGCACGTCCCAAGCAGATGTAATTTGTGCTGTCCAGAAGCCCATACATTGAAAATGTTCTCACAATGATAATTACAAGACGTGGTCCCTTTGGGAAGCAGATGTGATACAGAAGGCATTGTCTTCAGAGGTTAAGCAAGCTAATCATAGCCTTGAATTCATTCTCAGTGGAATGAGATGTTAGGAAAGAGCGACTCTAACCCTTCCATCATTCTTTACCAGGCTATCTCTGCATGTGATCCCCATTCCCTGGCAAACATCTCCATGATGGCACAAAAATCAAACACTTCCTATCATGGACTTTCAGTCTCCCAAACTGAATTCAATGAACAGCTTTATAAAATAGATCATCTACAGAGCCTTGTCAGTTTGGTTGCTCACCTTCCTGGACCTGGAGGGAGTTGGGAGGACCTTGGACTCAACATAGTGTAGAGAACCCTGATGGCTCTTTGGCCTGGAGAGGGAGGGAGTGGGGATATGGGTGGAGGGGAGGGGAGGGAAGGGGGGAAAGGAGGGGAGGAGATGGCAATTTTTAATAAAAAATAAATAAACTGGAAACAAAAAAAAAACAAAAAAAAATAAAATAGATCATCTAGCTTCAAGGATGTTCTTACAGTCATAAAGATCACAGTATTACAGTATCAACCATTTCTCTTCAATTCCCTCTCCCTCTTCCCCTCCATGTATCTCTCTGTCTCTCTGTCTCTCTCTCTCTCTCTCTCTCTGTGTGTGTGTGTGTGTGTGTGTGTGTGTGTGTGTGTGTGTGTGTGTGTATTTATAGGTGAACATGTGTGGACAAATGCCAGCTTAGAGTTCAGGGAAGAACTGCAGTGAGATCCTCTGGTGTATTGCCGTGCATTTGTATGAGACATGATCTCTCATTTGCTTGCGCATTGGCGGATCCATCAGACTAACAGCTCTGTGAGCTTTGAGCATAAACTTGTCTATGTTGGCCATGTTGACATTACTGAAATTAGGATCAAGGGCTATTTAAAATATATTTTGATGCACTTAATAAGGATCTAAACTGGGCTGGAGAGATGGCTCAGTGGTTAAGAGCACCGCCTGCTCTTCCAAGGGTCCTGAGTTCAATTCCCAGCAACCACATGGTGGCTCACAACCATCTGTAATGAGATCTGGCGCCCTCTTCTGGTGGGCGGGCATACATAGAGGCAGAATGTTGTATACATAATAAATAAATAAAAATAAGGATCTAAACTAAAGTCCTTGTGCATGTGGGGCAAGCATTTTCCCATACGTCAGCCCCTGCACTGACGCCGTAATTAATTCTCATAATACAGATAAGGCTTGCACTTAGTAACACACAATAACTTGTTTAGATTCACATCTCTGACATGACAGATCAAGAATCCAACTTTGATGATCTGAACATATTGTTTGTCCTATAAATGAGGCTGCATGCCCACACACCTCCAAATGGTAAGCCTTAACATCCTGCTCCCCCAATTCAGCTTCTCCACCTTGTGCTGTCATTATTAATTTTGTATGCTAATATCACCTCTACAAATGCCACTTCCTACTGTCTCCATCACTTTCACAATCTGTGCTTGAAATCCAAGTGGTGAAACTAAAGATAGAAAGTTGGACATTCTTGTCTAAGTCTCAGAATGATTTCCTGCTCACTCCATTTTTACTTCAAATTTTGTAGTTTCATTCCTTGAATTGGATCAAGGGTATTGGAAAATTACAGTCAAATTCCAAAATGGAATTGCTCTGGTAATAAAATAAAAAAAGTTACCAAATAGAATTCTGTCCTAACCTCCCCAAATTCAACATTCTTTTTTTATTGGGACTGAACTATTGCCACTCTCTGATGATTGGTATTGACAATGCAGGGAAGCTCACCAGCAGGGTGAGCATAACTGTGGCAATCAGGAAGATGCAGAAGCTCCAAGTTCAAGGCATATTTTTCTGTGCCTTTTGTGTTACATTCTTTGTCTACAAGTTATTATAGGAGATGGTATTGCCAGAAAGGTCCTTAAAAATAAATGGATATATATCCTGGACAGCAGAATGAGAATGTATAGAGATATTTAGTCATTCCAAAAGGTTGCATGACCCAGAGACATACTTTTCACTCTGGTCAGTTTACCATAGCCCAGAGTACAAGCCAACTGGGGTCTGCCGAACCACAAGTCTGTTCCATAGAAACATTTCTAAGTGAAAGCCTCACCACAGGGTAATTAGTGGTTCTCTCTCTCTCTTTTTAAAAGTTTATTCAAACCAAACATGTTTCTCATAGTTGGATTATATTATCAAAATGATTCATGATCTGTGGAGGGAGGCTCTGGAGGCCCACACCTGGCCGAGGAGCTATGGGAAGTTACTGTTGACAGGCAGAAGTCATTCTTCTACTTTCATGGTAAGTTGTTCCCACACATGCTTATGAAAGCAACCATATTTTAATACAGTGGGCGACACACAAATAGACATAAAATTACGAGGTGAACTTGGGATGAGGAGCACATGCAATAGAAATGGGAGGTGAATAAAAGAAGGTACTGGATGGTAAATACAATAAAAGTTATCAAATAAAAGGATGTTTTAAAGAAAAAAATAAACTGAAATGTTTCTGGAATATTAGTTAACAGATATGTTTGGCAAATATGTATAGAATTTCATGGAATATACTTTTCTGGTAAGCTGGGCCTTGCTTTACAAGTGTTGTATTGTGCATACATTAATTACATTTTCTTTATAGATTTTCCATTTGCTTGCTTAATTTCCACAGAATTTGTCTATTTTTTAGGTCTGCAGATATTCTCTCAATGTGCTAACCATGCTTTTGTGACTTTGTATTGCATTCTTCCACTCAGAGTGGGTAGTTCTTACAGAAAAAGGGAAATCCAATGTCATTCCTCCACTGTGCTATAATGAATCTGAGACAGAAACATGTAGTAGTAGTATTTCATTGTCTGGAAGCCTGCAAATAATGACCCAGAGTCTTATTTTAATTGTGAAAGCTCAGCCTATAGCTTAGGCTTGGACCTGCCTTGCTCTTAAAACTTACCTTAACTCTTTGATATTAATCTGCTTTCTATCACGTGGCATTACCTCTCTTTCATCTTGCACCTCTTGTTTTCTCTTCATGCCTCTGGCATCCCTTTCTTTCCACAGAGATCCTACCTTTACCTCCTGCCTAGCTATAGGCTGTTCAGCATTTTATTACACAAACCACAGAAATACACCTCCACACACTGTGCAAATGTCTCACAACAGAAACAGTTATGGTTTTAGAGGAGACCCTTAAACACTTTGTTAGCTTGTGAATGGGATATTGTGTGCTAGTTTTCTTGTTTTACTTGCCTTGAAGAAATTTAAGTAGTTTAAGAACTTAAATCATCTGTTTATCCTTGGTCCTGAGAAGAAAACAATTCAATAATTTCCACAGTTAAAGCTAATTTTGTGCTGACATCTTGTTTTCACTAGAAGGACTATATTATTTCTTTTGGTTTTAGTTTTCTGTACTATCAAATGACCTTAATAAGTGATTTAAATATCTATTACAAGAATTTTCTAATTCAATCTAAGACAAAACTTAATAAAAGATCACAATGCAGTCTGATCCAAAAGACCCTTTGAAGCTATCACCTCAAATTTCTTCCTTTGGGTGTTACCACATTGGAAGTACTATTTTCTGGTCTCTTTGCCAAAAATCAATCAATCAATAAATAAATCCCAAGATTTATTTATTTCTATTCTTAGTGTGTGAGGGTTTCCCTCCATGGAGTGTACAGCATATGTGCCTGGTATCCGTATGAGCCAGAAGAGGCACCAGAGTCTTTGCAAGTTGCTGATACTTCTAAGCATCTATCTGGGTGCTGGGAACTGAACCTGGGTCCTCTGAAAACTCAGAAAGTTCTCATAATTACTGATCCATCTCTTCACCCTCTCCTTAACTTAATTAGTGATCACATTTCGGAATGGGACTGTGAAAAACCCGTCTCTTGCCCAACCCAACATTGCCATGAATTTGAAAGGTGATTTTACCTTGTTGTGATAAGCAGCAGATTCAGTTTGGTCACCTGAGTGTTGATAATGTCTGTGAAATCAGGGTGTAGCCATTCCAGTGAAAGCACCTTGCCTTCTCCTAGGCTTAAAACTACAGTATTCAGGATGTCTGTTATTTCCACTTATTTTTCTCAGTTATTCTAGACAAAAATCAATACCATTTTAGTGTGTATATATATGCAACACTTGCAATATATACATATATACATTTTGCATGTATATATGTGTAAATGACATATCATGTGCCTTGCTGGGACCTTGGAACAGTGAATAAGTACTAGGAAAAGCTAAGAATGGCTAAACAACTAAAGAATTAAATTTAACTGAAACAATATCATAATAAGGTAGAATGTTAATAAGGGAAAGTTTGGATAGGGCTTTGGCATAATCTCTGCTCTCATCACAATACTCGGAAGACTTAAACCTGGAAAGTCTAAAATGTGTGTGGAGATGGGGCTCCACTGCCAATGAGCTTTGTAGCAGGCACAAAGGTGCCTGTGCTGTATTCCCAGTACCAGATGCACTGGGCATAGTGGCAAAAAACCTACAAGTCAAGCACTTAGGAGGTGGAGGCAGGATGATCAAGTCTAAGGTCGTTACCAGCTCCATAGTGAGGATGAGGCCAGCCTGGACTATATGAAACACTATCTAAAAGAAAAAAATAAGCAAATGTTAAAAATAAGAATAGATACATAAACAAAACTAAAAATCCTTATAAAATGATAGTTTCTTCCTTGATCACCTTAGAAGTACACAAGTTGTTAGAACATCATCATTATTGTGGCTTCTATACTGTTTCCTCTTTTTGTGTACTCCTGGTAACATTAATTGATGTAGGAGAGTCTTCTGTTTGTGTTGATTTCATTCATTAATAAAGAAACTGCCTTGGCCCTTTAAGAGGACAGAAAATTAGGTAGGTGGAGTAGACAGAACAGAATTGTGGGAGAAAGGAAGCAGAGTTGGGGAGGCACTTCAGGCAGTCACCATATGCAGTCACCATGCCTCTCCTCTCTGAGATGGATGCAGGTTAAGCTCTCTCCTGGTAAGCGACCACCTGGTGGTGCTACACAGATTACTAAATATGGGTTAAAGGAAGATGTCAGAATTAACCAATAAGAGGCTGAAACTAATGGGTCACGCAGTGTTTAAAAGAGTACAGTTTCCGTGTAATTATTTCGGGTGTAAAGCTAGCTGAGCGGTGGGACACAGCCCCGCCTCTCCATCTACAATTAATTCCTCGCATCAGCAACTGTGAAACTCACAGGCATAGACCAGGGCATGAGCAACCAGGAGGTTCTTCCTTCCTTACTCTGAGAACCATGTTTGGTACCATATCTTCTTCAAGTTGTGTTTTGTCTACAGCAGTCTTGACAGTTGCTCTACTCATCAGTGACTAACTCTATTATCTTTGATTTCAGCAGCAACAATTTGCGTAAATACAATAAACACACAAACAACTCCTACAAACAGTTACTTAAAGGATGTATGGGTAAGATACAATACGAGCGATCTGGAAGAACATGGGCTTTGCCATTGAATCACTGTTATAGCCACATTTTTTATTGCAATATAGTTAGATGTACTAAGCCTTCATTTTTCCTTTCTATAAAATGATGATGGGAGGTGAAGGACTGAAGAGGACAGTATATTATTAGTCATTCTAGTTGAAACAAGCAAAGGACAAATTACGTCCTCAAGTAATGGTTGCTTGAGGTTGAAAGTTAACAAATGTCTTGGTTTCTTTTACTGTTCTGGGTAAAATATGCCCCAGGTGCCCACCTGGCACTCCACTACTCTGAACAGGCCTGTGGCAGAGACATGGGAGAGAAGTGCTATTGTTCTCCCCCTGCACTGTGGAGAGAAGCAGAACTGAAGACAGAAAGGCAGTATCTGGGTCTGTGACCATGTGACCATACTGCAGTCTGGGTCTCAGATGATGTCAATGACCTGTGTTCCCACCAAAGGTTGTGTGGACACCCTGGGTGTGGGACACCACCTGAGGCCATGTTAGTGTTCAAGGACCAGGTTGTTATCAGGTCACAGAAAAATCTGGGTGGCCTGCTGCCATTCAGGTCAATGAGGATGTTCAAGCCAAAACTGTAGGTTAAGGCCATGTCAGGGTTGGCCACCGTACCACCATCAGGCCTGTATTGATGTCTACAGCTGGTGTCATCACCAGGGACCATGGGAGAACAGGCTTAATTGGCCTGGGCACTAGAGAGCTGGTCCTGTCCCTCACTAACCGCCTTAGCAGGGGAGCTGCCTCTCCTCTCCTAGAAGTATGGACCCCAGTGGCATGGGTGCAAAAGAGCAGGCCTGACTGTTGGTGATCCTGGAAGAACTGATTCTAAATTCTGTCAAATCAATGCTTAACACTAAAAGATTAACACTAATGATTAACGGTAACATTTTAAGGCAAAATGCTTTTTGATGATGGTAAAAAAGGTATATAATAACTCAGAATTTCATCTTTAGGATTTTTCTGAAGAAAAATTGTACCTAGTGTTTATTAAAATATGTAACAGGGTTCACCAAGGGCAACAGAGTAAGCTAAGGTGACGAATAGAACCACGAGACTCCACAGAAGATTTCATAGTATTCATAGGGTCTATCATTCCAGAGCTTGCATTGACATAGGCATGTCTCAGAAGGTGATGTTTGGGGAGAAAGCAGATGACACAAGAGATTGCAGGTCATGAAGAATATTTGGGGTTACTTTGTATAAAATATGAGCTCTTATAAGAATTCTGAGGGAAGTCAGGAAAGTGTGTTTTTTGTTTGTTTGCTTGCTTTTTGAGGAAGTTCAGAGTATTTTGAAGGAACCTACAAAATACTTGGGATCTATATCCAAAATTGAATTAAATAGATGCATTATTTTCTTCAAAAAATCAGTTACTATGGAGATTAATATATACTATGAAGGGAGGGTGTTTAATTCTGGTCAACTTACTTATTCTTTGAGGATTAGCTTTTACGTTTTGCTATTTTAAAAATGCAACTGTATTAAATAAGCTAGAACCACTAAGTATCCTGGACTCATCTACACCACTGAGTATTTGTGAATAGTCAATCTTTCTTGGGTCACTGTATTTATAAATGCATCCACTCTGGCTCTGCTAGTTCTTCTCTGGGTGACAGCACACCTTAAAATCCTGAACAGCTTCAACCGAAGTTAAAAGTGAAACCCTTATTCTGACCATAAATTTTCAGGTTGTGGCAAGCACTACTTTTGTGGGTTGGACTGTGAACAAGTAACTAAATCCTGGAGATGATTCCCTGGGGTAACTGCCCTTTTGTACTGAGGAATAACTGGTTGTATTCCTTTGGTTTTACAAAGATGAGAAAGAAGGTCCTAGAAAATGGAAATAAAAAGGAAGAGACTATTACATGTATTAGAATTTTCAGAGATTGGGCTAGAGAAATAACCTGGGGGTAAAGAGTGCCTGTTGCTCTTGTAGAGACCCAAGTTCAAACCTCAGCACTCATTTTGGGATGCTGATGGGAAATCTCTGTCAACCAATCACATCTAGTTAAGATGTGGCTACCTGGAGCCCAGGAAAAAAAAACTGGGAGGACGCAGGTGTGCGCTCTCTCTGTGCGGCTTTTGCCAGACAGATAGAAGTCAGACCTCCCACTCTTGTAGTGTGTTTCCTCTTATAACCATTAAAATATAATTGTTTTCCTTGAGCTGGCCTGGTTATTTATAATGCCGACCTAATTCACAACAGGCTGCACACAGCTGCTCATAAATAACTCCAGCTCCAGAAGCTCAGGCACAATCTACTCTCTTCCCCAGGCACTTACAACATACATGCAAACACACAAATACATGACATAGACACATAGAAACACACACACACACACACACACACACACTCACACACACATATCATTAAGAATAATATTTAGAATTATAAGATACCCTTTGCTTTTAATTCCTCTTATTACCTTTATGGGAAGTTAAAAAAAAATGTCTTTTCAAAGTAGATCACCGATGTCATTGGAACATTAGAAAAAGATTAAGCCCTGGTTTTCTGTCCCCATAGCTCTGCCTTTTTGTTGTAAATATAGATGTCAACTACAACTGTCACACATGCTCTCAGACTCAGAAAATGCAAAAAGGTAGTGCCCTTCTATAGTCCAATGCAGACTAGTTAGGAGGGAGGGAACCTTGTATTTCAAAGTACAGTTAGTGTTCCCTAACAAATCCACAGCGTGAATATTAGCACAGTAAGAAAATTACACAAATCAGGATTCTATGATCAGAATTGAGAGCTCAGTTGGCCCAAAGACCTACTTTAAGCTCATTATTCAGCTATGATACACATTGGCTTTGGCAAACTTTGCACAGGTTTAATATTTTCTGCTACATAATTTGATGAGGGTAAATTCATCAAGTATAAAGTTCCTGTCATGGATTCATGGCTTCCATTCTGCCTTCATCCAAAAAGCTGATTGGGTTTTTTGCAGGATGCAAAATTCAGACTCAATTGAAAATATGAGCAACATGTAATTAGGTCCTATTTTCCAAACAGAACCATAGATTGTGCCTCATGCACATTAGTTCTGACTAAACACATATTTTCATAATTAACATTCTTAAAGATTTTATTTGTGTGTGTGTGAGTGTGTGTAAGTGTGTCTGTATGCAGTGGTGCACATGTGTTTCAGGGTGCCCTCAGAAGCCGGAAGAGGGCATGAGATCCTCTACAGCTTCAGTAATAAGTGGTTATGAGCCCCTTGACATGGGCGCTGAGAATTGAACTCAGGCCTTCTGCAAACACTCCCCTAATTAACAATTTGGTTTAAGTACTTCAATTTGAAAAGCATATTACCAAAACGTCTTTATGTAGAATTATCCTTACATAATGAATTTCAAATTCAATAAAGATAATAAGTTATAATAATATAATAATGAGTTAATAAGGATAATGAATTCAGTAAGGGAAAATGGTGAGGAAAAGAAAAAGGAACAGTAAATGTACAGTACCCTAAGTTCAAATTCTTTTGAAATTTTGAAACAACCTTTTGATTTAGATTCATAGAAAGCTGCAAAACGTAGCTGTGGTCATTTGAAAGAAAATGCCCCCCAAAACGAGTGGCACTATTAGGAGGTATGGCTTTATTGGAGTAGGTATGGCCTAGTTGGAGGAAGTGTGTCACTATGGAGGCAGGCATTGAGGTTTCATATATGCTCAAGCCAAATCAAGTGTCTCAGACCACTTCCTGTTGCCTATGAGCCTGTATGTAAAAATATTCGATTCCTTCTCTAGCACCATGTATTCCTGCTTTCTGACTTTTTCCTACAACGACAACAATGGTCTAGTTATAAGAGTCAATACAGTCAAATGCTTTCTTTTGTAAGAGTTGCTGTGCTCATGGTGTCTCTTCACAGCAATAGCAACCCTAACTAATTGAGAAGTTGGTACCAGGGACTGAAGTATTCCTGTAATAGGCCTGGCAATGCTTTTATTTGGAGGAATTTAGACTTTGGGAGTTCAAGTTAAAAAAGCAGTGGAATGCTTTAAGTGATGTTTAGTGGTTCATATTAGTAGGTGCATGGTAGACAGTGGTGCTAAGAGTGGATTGAGCTGTAGGTGGCTGGCTCAAGAAAAATTTTAATAAGTTGCTTAGATATTGCTCATTCTTATGATATTTTGGAGAAGAATTTGGCTGCTTTTTGCCTTTGTTGGAAGAGTCTGCCTGAGGCTAAAGTGAAGATATTTGGATTAATTCTGTTGGCAGAAGAAATCTCAAAACAGCCTAATATTGACTCTGTTATGTGGTTATTACTGATTTCTCATATAGATTTATAATGAAAAAAGTAAGAAAATATAAAGTTTGAGGAGAAAAGAAGTATCAGGAAGGGGAATAGAGCTAAGTCCTATGTTCAAGGAGATGAACAGATTAAGAAAAAGAATAAAGAGAGTGGTGACTTCAGGGAAGATTCCCACCAACCTAAGTTTCCAACATGTGAAAAGGAATTAAAGAAAAGCTTCCATCCAGGTGTGGTAGTGCATGCTTTTTATCCCAGCCTTAGGAGGATAAAGGCTAGAGGGTCTTTGAGTTTGAAGACAGCCTGGTCTATGTTTCAGGACAGCCAAGCTTAAGCAGTGAAGAAAAGCACCAAAAACATATAGCCGGTATAAAGATGTAAGAGTGAGGTTGCCATGTTACAGACCCAGGAAGGAGCAGAACTTGGTCGCTTTGGCCACATGGTTTTGGAGTCAAGAATAGAAGAAAGGCTTTATGGAACCTTCCTCTGTGACTAAGGAAAGACCCTGAGGTTAGGCATGTGTCTGAGGTGTCCCAGAATGGAGGCGTAGAGAGGCCATTGTGTGTAGTTGTGAAGAAGCCTGAATTGCCTTGGAGACTCCAAAATGTTAGAGATGCCAGAGTCGTGGGATACCTGCCAAGGAAAGCTGCTAACAGGAGTGGAATGAGCCCAAGAGAAAGAAGTGTGTTACAGTCAACAAAGCTGAAAGGAGATGGAGATCTGAAGAACGCTTTGACATTGGACATGGAGAGGCAAAGTTTGCTATGGTCCAGTATTTCCTCACTATGCTCCCTTCCCTATGTTTTGTAATGGTAATGTATATTCTATGCAGTTAGTTGTTGGAAGTATGTGATCTGCTCTTTGATTTTGATTTTATAGGAGATTTAGAGTTAAGAGATTACATGAATCTCAGAAGAGATTTTGGAATTTAGACTTTTAAATAGGTTTGAGATTGTTACAGATAATAGGGAAATTTGAAGTAAGACTGAATGCATATTTACATTATGATATGGCTACAAGTCTTTGGAGCCCAAGCAATGGAATGTGGTGGTTTGAAACAAAATGCCACCACAAAGAGAGTGGCACTATTAGGAGGTGTGGCTTTGTTGCAGTAGCTATGACCTTGTTGCAAGAAGTGTGTCACTGTGGAGGTGGGGATTAAGGTCTCATATATTCTTAAGTCATGCTCAGTGTTTCAGAACACTTCCCTCTTGCCCATGAGTCAATATGGAAGCATTCTCAGCTCTTTCTCTATTACCAAGTCTGCCTGCATGCTGCCTTGCTTCCTACCATGACAATAAAGAACTAAATCTCTGAAACTGTAAACTGACCTCTGCTAATGTTTTCCTTTATAAAAGTTGTGTAGTCATGGTGTCTCTCCTCAGCAATAGAAATCCAAACTGGGACAGTAGCCTATAGTGTCTCCACATACATATATATAGCATCCCTCACTGATGGCCTTCTGTTACTAAGGCATAACTAATAACTGCCATTGGTAAGTAATTAATAGCTGAAATCAATATGGCTTTCATTTCCTTAATTTTTGCATACTTTCTCTTCTCTCTTCAATAATCAAATTCAGGAGTCCGGGTGTGAGCTCTGCTATGAGTGGAAGTCACTTGTTCTGCCTTGTTTTTGATGCACTTCACACTTTTGTAAAGACTGTTCAGAAGGACTTTCCTGAGTTGGAACACTTTAGTATTTTTCTCATGGTTCAATTACTGCTAAAGACTTGGGGTAATAAAAACAAAAGACTGAGTACTATATTCAATGCTATCGAAAGTTCAATCTATCGAGATAAACATGGATTGGTAGGTGACCAAGCATCGAGCAGGATACTCTGCTGAAAAGTCATGCTCTGTGTGAACACCCTATCCATTGTCACCATGGAAGGAACTTACTAAGAATAGCCTGCAGTTAAGAGTAAAGGGGTATAGGTCATTGTAGAGAGCACTAATTTACAAAAATTATTTGCAAATGATAAATACTCTCAGTTTTCTAAATGTCCTCTACCTGAATCTTCAGATTTTTATAAAGTTGAAATGGCATCAACCATTAGGCGGAATGTCTATAGGCTGGGCGCTATACACATGTGCTACTCTCATTTGTGCATATGGTAATATTAGACAAAGTAATTAAAGGCAGGAAATGGAGGACCAAAGAAGCATAAAATATGATATCTTTTGTTTAACTCTAAGTCTATTATTTTCTTATCCTTTTTTAGAGGACAAATTACAGAAAAAGTTTTATCTTTCTTTAAGTAAGTTGATTTGTGTCCAAATTTGCTAATTCCCTGGCACCAGGTTTGATCTCCAGATGGCTCTGAATCATTGCTGGACACCTAGAGCAACACAGCATCCCACACAGCTCACACAGGTGCAACACTTGTTGGCAGGCCACACATACCAGCAGCTGCGTCAGGGGCCAGGGGACTCAGAGCCCTTTTTTGTAGTCAGAAGATGCTCCTGTTGCCTTGGGGCTGTCACTTCTGTTTAAGAGCAAGCCTGCCAGTTGTCAAATTCACACCCTAAGCAACAAAACTGAGATACCATTTTGGGAAACATTAGATGCTTTCCCCTGTGTGCTCGTGAACACGTCATCAACAGACAGTGTACCCTCAGGGTCTGATGTCTCTCAAGAAGATGACTTGAAGGGAAGACAAGAAGAATCATTTAGGCAGTGAAAATACACAGGAAATATAACTGGAAAACAAGCATGGATATTCTGGTGGAGACTGTGCCCTGAGTGCATGGAGAACAAGGAGTCAGCAGAGGGAACAGGGGAAGGGAAGGGACTAGCTGAAATAAAAGGAAGAGAACTTATTGGAAGGCAAAACTGCTAGAAAAGCATAGAAAGTGATCAGTGAAGGCAGAAAATGCCCTACTATAAGTTAACAAATGCAATCTTCTAAAACAGAAAAGCAAGAGGTTACACCTAGTAGAACAATAATACTGATGGCCCATAGTTTTTATGAACGGGCTCACTGTGAGCCTTGTCAGTTTGGTTGTTCACCTTCCTGGACTTAGGGGGAGCTGGGAGGACCTTGGACTTAACATAGTGAAGGGAACCCTGATGGCTGTCTTGGAGAGGGGTGGAGTGGGGTTATGGGTGGAAGGGAGGGGAGGGAAGGGGGAGGAGGAGGAAAGGAGATGGAAATCTTTAATAAAAAAATAAAAAAAAACAATACAAACTAAGTAAGAGGTTATTACTGAGTGCTACACATTGTGTTGACATAAATGACAAAGGCAGATTTGTTAACAAGTTGTTTGGTATTAAGATTTATAATCAGATATCCAGAACCATTTTGGTTTATTCTGTTGCTGTGATAACATACTCTAATAACAATCACCCGAGGAGAGAGGGTTTATTCTGGCTCACAGTTCAAAGGTAGAGTCTTCTGTGTCTGTCAAGACAAAAGGCAAAAATCTGAGGCACCTGAGTATACAGATGACTGTCACAATCCTAAAAAGAGAGATAATCAATATTGGTCACTCCTCACATTTATGCAGTTCAAGATCCCAGCCAAGGAATGTTGCTACTCACAGTGTGCAGATCTTTCCATCCCACTCAATACAATCAAAATGATTCTTCATAGGTATACCCAGAAGTTCAGCTTCTAGAAGATTCTAGATCTTTCCAAGTTGACAGTTGAGATTAACTAGCACAGTAAGTACGACACTTGATGTTTTCACTTACATTATCATTTAAAAACATAATTAAAACACAAACAATAATCATCTTCAAAAATAAATGCACATTTCCTATACCTTTGTTTGCATTATGGCTTTACATTACTATGAATTCAGCCTTGTTACATTTCTGAAAAAAAATACATTTTAAAGCAAGTGAAGGGTCACTGAATATTTAGAGCACAGTTTCCTATAAATCCCCTGCCTTTAGAGACTTAGAGTCTGCTTCACTGTCAGTATTCCCCATGAACCAATGCTATTAAATCAAAATCATTCAAAGTTCCTTACTCACACTGGACTTAGACTCTTAACATTCATAATATGGGTTTGATTGACATTAGCAAACACCTTGAGAGTGGCCACACCTTTGCACATAGGCTATCAGAAGGATGTTCTATCAGATTCAATTGTGCATTCAGAGATTTATCATAATAGTTTATTACTACATAACAATAGTAATAAATAGTACAATTTATTTAATACAATCATAAAAGTATTCATTCTACTTTATACCAACAATTTCTATTAGCATTTTCAACCATGCAATATCTTTTAAGGTAAAATTTTATAATGTCAGTAATGAAACTTTTAGCACATTTTCTTTTTTCAATTAGAAAGTAGTCACTGGTAATGCAGATATGCAAAGAAGTCTTTGTGAAGAGAATATTTTGAGTAGGTGAAAGCTGATGTCCCCATATGAAGGCAGATATAATAAACTTGAGAGACACTGTAACTTAAGGAAGACTCACATGTGCATGCGTGAGTGTATGTGTCTACATAGAGTGAAATTTTTGGTAAGCGGGAAAATAACCCACAATTATTATTAGGTTTTGAATGTTGGGGATTGAAGAAAATACTGAGATGGGTTACTGAGAATTTATTAGAGTAGTTTTTAATGCCATGGGAAAGGGACAGAAAGACAATAATACTTGGAGACTCTTAGGAGAACTCAAGAGCCAGAATTAGACAGATAGTGTAGTGTGGTTTCTAGAAAGAGAAATCCGAGCCTACATGGTAGATGAGGAAGCCTCTTGTAGTCAAGTTCTCCATCACCCTGGCATAGTGCAGGGAAAAAGATCTAGATGTGGAGCAGAATGTTGTGTAGAAACCAATACTTCTTTTAATGTAAAAGCACTTTCCAAGGTTAGAAATCTTAGAACTTAGACATCTGTTATGTGTGGATTTGCAGACAATGTCTCAATAAGGTATTTTTGGTGTCTGTGCAATGGAAAGAGAAGGCTGCTATAGATGTCACAGCTAAGAAGATACTAGGTCCTAACATTGCATTCTTATACTCATCTAGTGTGTTGATATGATATTCTGAAAATACTTCCTACATTCTAAAGACTGGGTCTTTTGCTATACCTCACAGTCAAAGTTAAAAATACACCTGAAAGTCACTTAAGATTGCTATCCTACTGTTTGCTTAACCTGACTTTAAGAGAACAATGTAACAACCATTGTTACTTACCTTAGATTCCCCATGTAATCAATGTTTATATATAAGCTAATGTATAGTGCAATGTAAAGTTATGTACTTTTCTGCGCTCCTGACTCAGAATAATGCATGTGTATCATTTGCTACAAGCAGTAGATAAAATGTTGGAATGATTTCTTAAGATCTACCATAAAGGATGAAAGCATGTGTTTATGGATATTGGTTGATGAATAATGGTGTTTATTGTCTGGGTCAATTAGGATCAGTTGGAGTCAATGACTTAATCCCTTGTAAAATACTGTTAGAGATTTCTGTAAAGTATACATTCCTTCCCCTATGTGATGCTTTCTGTGCTGTTCAATAAATATAGAGCACTGATCTTAGAGACAGACTCACAGACACACACAGAGAGAGAGACAGAGACAGAAAGACAGACATACAGCTCATAAAACTGGCACACATAAGGATAGAAACACAGAGACACACGGATAAAAAGATTCATACGACTACAAATTCACAACTCATGAAACAGACAGAATGAAAGACGCAGGAAGCATGAAATAGAGAACTCAAATCTGGACTCAGTATTAGGAAAATGACTTCAAGGGAGTTCTTTTCTTTCTTTACTTAATGCAGCACCAATGCATTATTGATGAACCAAAGTTAAGGACTAATGCATTATCATCTGTGCAGTCTAGTGTATTTTATTTTCTCAAAAAAGTTAATAGGCAGTTGTTAAGTGAGACTAGTCAAGACAGGAGTTCATACAGTCATTATCCGAGGCTGTCATGAATAGAAATGACGAGGAATACTTAAGACTTCATCAGAAAGTGATGAGAACACCCTTGACATTTGTTAGAAATCAAGTCAGATGTGAATATACTCATATATCTTCACTTCTTTTTCTGTAACTGTGATCAAATATCCTGCCAAATATTTATCTTTGGTTCAGAGTTCACGGATACATACATTTCATCGTGATGTCAGAGAAGTCAGTCCCAGCAGCAGAAGTTGAAGCAGGTGAGTATATCACATGCACAGTCATGAAGCAGAGAGAGATGAACGCTACTACTCAGCTCATTTCCTCTGTTTTCACAGACACCGGACATCAGCCCAGAGAATAGATCCATCCACAATGAATATGGCTCTTAATCAATTACCCTAATCAGGACAATCATCTATAGACTTTCTCAAGAGTCAATCTTAAACTATATATTTCCTCATAAGCATATCTGCAGATTTGTCTCCTGGGAAATTCTATAACCTGTCAAATTAAAAATTAACGTGAACCATCACAGCATATATTAAAATAAATTATATAACATAATCAATTAATATGAGATGATAGACTAATCACACAGTATATGTACTATACTATGTTAATCTTTAATATACGTCATATAGCACAAAATATTCCATGGCATATACATTATATGTAATTATATGCAAGTATACTATATATTTATGTACACCTATTTTATCATTTACCATTAAGCTAAGATTCTGTAATAACAAATCCACAAATATGCTTGATTTGGGTTAAATGTGAGTAAAAACTGGAGAAAGTTTAATAAAGGAAGGTAGTCTACTAAAAGTAGTATCAAGCTACTGAATCTAAGCTGGGCTCAAAAAATGATAATAGAAAAGCAGGTAATAATGAAAAAACTGTTGGATCATTCGGGCGTGAGCTCTAATATGGCTGAAAATATGTTTGAGAACAAAGAAATGCACAAATGAAATTTAAAGAAAAAATAATTATGCTTCACTGTAAAAAATACAACCAAAGCAACATATGAATGAGGAGTTAAGTTTGGCTCACAGATTGACGGTCCTCATGGCAGGAAAGTGTCAGCAGAAGAGATACGAGGCTTCTGTCCACATAGTATATACAGTTAGGAGGAAGAGGGAGATGAATGTTAATGATTAGGTCATTTTCTCCTTTGTACCTAGTCCAGGACTTTGTACCCAGTCATGGGCTGGTGCTGCCCACATTAAAATGAGTTGTTCCCTTGTAGCTGACCTAACCTAGAAACTCCCTCACAGTCATGCCCCAACTTGTCTCCTAGCTGATTCTAGGTCCTGTCAAGTCAGCCATCAATATTTACCATCACAGCAGGATATTCGGACAGCAGGGCAGTAGAAAGCAGTGTATTAGAGATAGAACTATGGGAGGCAAGAGACAAGGGATGGGTAAGAGCCATGCACAGATACAGACACATGCACATGAAAATTCCACTAGGAAGCCCATTAGTTCGTATTATAACTTAAAACCTTAACTCGAAAAAGAACAAAAGCAAACAAACAAAAAAGTCTAAACTGTATAATTTGAAAAGCAGATTTGAAATGTTTGAAGTTTTAAGATGTCAGAGTGCCACTGGAGTTGCATGGTGCTGCTATCGTAAAAACTGCTGATATTCCTTAGAGAGAGATGAAAAAGTGAGATACTGAGATCTTTATGAAAAGAGTTGCCCCAGTAGCTATAGATTGGTGCAATATGGGGTAAAACAGATCTGCTGGCAACCATCTGAAGTCCTATCAGAAGACTCCCATAAATGTGACTTCAGAGAGACTTCTAGAAAGAGAAATGAAATTTTTCAAGCAGTCATGGAAACAGAAGACATAGCTGAAGTACATTTGATAAGATGGACATAGAAAACATTCTCTAAATTTTACATTTGAATCTTAGAAAATGAAGGTTAGTTCCATCACATTTTCCTTGAACAACCCTTCTTTATCATTTGGTGGCCTTGAACTTCAACAGAGTTGGGGCTCAGTTTGGTGATTAGGCTACCCAGCAGGAGCAGAAAGAAAGTATGGCCAGCATTTGTGAACAACCCTCAAGGACTGTGTGAGTTTTTAGCATCTGCTCCACAAGTCAACAGAGTGTGTTAAATACCGTTTAAACACAAAGACCTTCTGGAATCTTCTCTGGGGACCCAACGCACTTTCCCTAACAGCTGTGTCTCTGTTGAAACTGGTGTTTTGGATGAATGTAAAATTTTCCCCAACCTGTTCCCAGTAGAGAAGCTGAAACCCATTTCTGATTCTTTTCAATTATAAAAGAAAAAAATCAGCACTTGGAGTAAAAAACACAAGAGAAAACACAGACTGACAAACCTAGTGCTACAAAGAACAAATCATACAAGAACACTAAAAATTCGAAATTGGTTCGTCAGTCTTGACTATGAACATTTATGGTCGCATAAGAGTTTCAAGAACAGAATCTGTGCAACAGAATTAAAACAAACATAATGAGATAGAGAGATGGCTCAAGAATTAAGAGTGCTGCCTGTTCTTGCAGAGGATCTGAATTGAGTTCCCAGCATGCAAGCTGGCTGGCTCACAATGACCTGTTACTCCAGGTCAATGGGATCTAACACTCCTTTCTGACATCTGTGGGCACCTACACATACATGCGCATACTCATACACATTTACAGAAATAAAAATAAAATAAACTATTTCTACTTCGAAATTTGGACCAGGGAGCTGGAGAGTAAGATGTCTCGGTAGTTGAGTGTGTACAGCAAGGGAGAGGACTTGGGTTCAGCTCCCAACACTCACATGGTAGCTCACAGCTGCCTGCTGAGTCCAGTTCCAGAGCATCCGATGCCCTGCTCTCATGTCCACAGGTCCTCCTGCACAAATGTGATGCGCAGAAACTCACATGGGTTCACACACATACACATAAATTAAAAAAGATAATTCTTTAAAAAAGACATTTGGGCTAAGAAGGCAATAAAAATTCATAAGCAAAATTAATACATAGCTGTAACAACTGATACCAGCCTACAGGGCAAAGAAAATTGCCTCTAGTTATTATCATACATTACTCTGAAGACGTGCCAGGCTCTCACACCTGTTATCCCTTCCCAGGCACATCAGCCAGCCTGAAAGCCAAACCTACATGCAAAGTACCAGATGGGAATTTTACCAGTAGCTCATAATGCAATTGCATTCTAAGGATGATGAATTCACAGTTGAGTATATTTCTACATGCTTCTAATATGGACAGATTTTATTATTATTGTTATTATTATTATTATTATTACTATTATTATTATTCCTGATATTATTTGCTTTATCCAAAACAAGCCATATGTCTGTCTGTGGATCTGGGTATGAGTCTGTATGGGAGGAACACCAATCTCTCTCTCTCTCTCTCTCTCTCTCTCTCTCTCTCTCTTTCTCTCTCTCTCTCTCGTGTGTGTGTGTGTGTACTGCATATCTCTCTCTCTCTCGTGTGTGTGTGTGTGTGTGTGTGTGTATGCATATATTACTGTAGGTTTACAAGCTGTTTTCATTTATCCACTACTGGGACGTGCAACAGCCATTCATGAAACTGTGATCACAGTATCAGCTTGGGGAGATTCTGGAGTGTTTTAGAAAGTTTTCTCTAAGCACTTGTGTGAGGGGCTGATTGTACACATCTGCTTTCTGAGTACCTGTGCTTCTTTCTCATTCTTGTTCTCCGTTGCAGATTGTTAGTATTCATTTACTTGTTTGTTTTTGCTTTTAGAAAACAATTCAGCCATTGTTTTCCCTCATAAAGAATCATCAATATTTACAAGAATGAAATGCCTTTTTCTACAAACATTCTACTGTAAAACGATTTTAGAGAGGTTATTCTACGAAACAAGAGTTTTCATCTATTAAGTGGTAAGTTGGCAGAAAAAGACAAAAGAAAGAAAAGAGATATGCCAGATTCAAGTGAGCTACTGTATTTGAATTCTGAGGATGCACTGAGCTGAATGGTAGAGCATTTGTCTATTATGTGTGAGGACCTTCAGTCAAGCAAAAACAGGGAAAACCTGAACATGGAGAGTTGAGGCTCAGTAGGCAAAGTGCTTGATGATGGCTTGAGTCTGGATCTGTAACATTTGCATCAAATTTGGTTATGGTGATATCTGCGACCCTGTAATCGTGGTGGTATCTGTAACTCTGAAGCTGGGGTAGGGAACACAGGAATATCACCAGATCTCATCAGCCTTCCAGTTTAGAAAAATATGGTCTCTAGAAGTTCAGGGAGATAATTGTCCTCCCTCAAAAACTAAAGTGGAGAATGATAAAAAAAATACATAAACTGTTAACTCTGGCCTAAACACACACACACACACACACACACACACACTCACACACACACTAGGGGTGGGGAGAAGAGGACAAGAAGAAAAGGAAAGAGGACAAAGAATCCCCTCATTGCCTGGATTTTCATTACTACAGTTACCAGACCCAGGAAGTGTTTTTGTTATATTTCACAGTGAACCAACTACTTCCCATGCCCCGCTCAGTTTTAATGAAAGAGATGCAAAGCAGCTACTGCTATTCCTATATTACCACATTAAAGGAGAAAAAGTCCAATATCAGGTAAAAATTGGCAGAACAGATTTCATAGCAGCTGAATAGATCCAGATTTATACATAAACCTGTTAAATGATAGCCATTTCTACTATATCAGTTAGTCTTTGAGAGAAGAAAATAAACTTGTCATCACTAGAAACATAACTTAACACTGAATCAGAAATAAATTCTTATCTTTATACTTAGTGACTGTTTAAATGCATGTGTAAAAAATGGGAATTAGGTATAATGGGATTTGGAAAGATTTTTTAACCTCTCACTGAACAATAAAGTCCAAAATAATAAATTCTTCCTTGTCTAAGAGAAAATTGAAAATGTATGGCACTCAAATGAAGAGAATTTACATTAAGTTAATAAATTTAGTTTTAGTCAGAAAAGACAAAATGTTCTTCTTTTAAATCCAAGAGAGTGAGGAAGAGAAGTGCAAAGGATAGACAAGCATTAGCAGACATATCTGAAAGCGGGAATGATCATTGAATTGAGGCAATATTAAAGACATGCAAGTTTCTTTATGTTGTTAGATTGAGTATTTTAAGTGAACCCTCTCTACTCAATATCCTTGCCTTCCTTTCTGGAATTACAGTACTAGGTATGTATTTCTTTCATGGAATGGACCTCACACCCAATCAAAGAGAGGTTGGTTACCTTCGTATTTTTTAGTCATGCCATTTATTACACAGGTGAGTGATTTCCCTTGGCCCATTTGTGTTAGAGCTTATGGGGTTCCCAGCTGAGTACAATCATTGCCACCTTTTCCTCTCAGCAGTACAAACACAGCACTTTTGTATTCTTTGAAACTGAGCTGTCCGGGAGGAAGCTCCCAGCTTAGTTTAATCCTGATTTTTCTCTATCATGCCTCTGATGTGTGTGGTGTCTTCTGTCATAGCGACTTATTTAGTGCTGTTGGGCAAACAAGCTCAATGTCAAGAATGTGCAATGTTTTATAGTCCTTGGGCCTCCCTACCCGGCAGTTCATGGAAATTGTCTCACATCGGGCACTAAGGCCTGAGCATAATAACTCTCATCTTCTAAAAAGTTTTTTCCCCAGCAAGTCTGTGAGCTACAGGGTCATTACTGAGTCAGAGAAGCAGAATAAGTGAGAACTAGGGAAATAGAGGCATAGCAAGCAGACAAACAAATACAATCTGAAGAAAAAAAGAGAGACTAGAAAGATGGCTCCATTAGTGTATACCCTTTTGTATAAGTATAAAGACCTGAGTTTAGATCCTCAGAACTCATGATCAAGGAGAAGTATGGTAGCAAAGCAGGTAAGCCCAGTCCTGGGGAGGCAGAGACTAAAGGAACCTAGGGTATCAATCTGATCGGAGAGCTCCAGGTTCCTGAAAACACCTCCCATTGGAAAGTAAGTTGCAGGGTAAAAGAGGAAGACAGCAGACTCAGCAGAGGCCACATTCCCTCTCACATCACAAAGGACCTTGTCCAGGACGGATCTCAGTGAGTTTAAAGCCAGCTTGGTTTACAGTGAGTTCCTAGACAGCCAGGACTATTAAACAGAGAAGCCCTATATCAAAAAAAAAACAGCAGAGAGAGAGACAGGGAGACAGACAGAGACAGGGCCAAAGAGAGAGAGAGAGAGAGAGAGAGAGAGAGAGAGAGAGATTTTATTTTAATTATGTCACATATGCTTTCTGATCATGATGGACCTAAACTTCAGTGATAGAAGGAAAGCATGTAGCCCACACCCATCACTATATATGAAAAGGTGTTAAAAGGAGAAACATATATCATGATTCTAAGCACACCATGGTTTAGCATTAAATATTGTGTGGAGGGATAGAAACTGATACAAAGGATAATGGAACAAAAACAAAAAACAAACAACCCAATTAGAGAGAATATGAAAACTGTGAGCCCCTAGAAAGATGTATGCATCATAAATAGTGAAGGAGAAGAGACCCAGGTCAAAGACACAGAAAATATTTTTAAGAAACTCATTGAAGAAAACTTACATAATCTAAGGAGAGAAATACCTTGGAAAATAAGAGATCATCTTCAGTGAAGTCTGTGAAAGCCAGAAAGACTTAAACTTATTCTATTACTTATGAGAGTCCACAGATGCTGATTGAGACTGTAAAGAAAGGAAAACCATCCATTGCAATGAAAGAAGAAAGGACAACTATCCATGACAAAAATAGGTTTAAGAATTTTATGATCACATAACCAACTTATACATCCTAGTGGAAGAACACATAGGTCTAAAGAGAGGGTTAAAGACACCAAGGCAAGACAAGAATAAATTAACAAGTCCATTTAATCATAAGAAGGCTAATAAAACACCAAAAGGCAAAAGATAAGGAGAAACACTAACACACATTGCTTAATATCAATGGTCTCAATTACCCAGTAGAGACATAGACTAACAGATTGGATTTAAAAAAATTGGTCATTTTGCTAGCTCCAAAAACCATATTTCATGGAAAACTGTGGGAGGGAAAACTTTAAATAAAGCTAATTATAGAATAAAAATTCTGGATTACATAAAACATGTATAAGAAACCTACATCATGAGTAGTTTTTCTTTTCTTTTTTTTTTTTTCAGATTTCTCCTTGATCGTACCCTCCTACTATTATCTTTTGGCAATAGTGTGTATATCTTTCTGTTTGTTGTTTTGTTTATTTTCATTTTAAATTTTTTACTTATTTTACATACCAACCACAGTTTTCCCTCCTTCCTCTCCGTCTATTCTCTCCCCTCATATCCCTTCTCCCTGCCACATTCTATTCCTCTTCAAGGCTACTTCTCTCTTTCTCTTCCATCAGTTTGGCCATAACTGGATTTGTGTTGAGGTCTTTGATCCACTTAGAGTAGAGTATTGTGCACAGCAGTAGATATGGATCTATTTGTGTTCTTCCACATGTCAGCATCCAGATATGTCAGCACCATTTTTTGAAGATTTTTTTTTCATTGTACAATTTTAGTTTGTCAATGATACATGTTTATAGATGTGTATATTAATATTTGGGTCTTCAGTTCATTTCCATGGATCCACATGTCTGTTTTTATGCCAATACCAACCTGTTTTTTTTTTTTCTGTACTTCTATAGTAGAGCTTGAAGTCGGGGATGGTGATGCCTCCAGAAGTTCCTTATTGTACAGGATTGTTTTAGCTATTCTTGGTTTTTTTATTTTTCCATATTATGTTGAGTATTGTTCTTTCAAGGTCCATGAAGAATTGTATTGGGATTTTGATGGGTATCACACTGAATATGTAGATTACTTTTGTAAGATTGCCATTTTTACCATGTTAACACTATCTACCCAAGAGCATGGGAGATCTGTCCATTTTCTGATATTTTCCTCAATTTCTTTCTTCAAAGACTAAAAATTCTTGTCATACAGGTTTTACACTTTTTTAGTAAAATTTGCCCCAAGATATTTTATATTACTTGTGTCTATTGTAAATGTTGATATTTTCCGATTTCTTTCTTAGTCCATTTATCTTTGTGTATAAGAGGGTTCATGATTTCTTTGAGTTAATCTTGTATCTTACCATATTACTGAAGGTGTTTATCAGCAATAAGAGTTCCCTTGTAGAATTTTTGAAGGAATTTATGTATGTTATCATATAATCTACAAGTAGCTAAATTTTGACTTCATCTTTTAAAATTTCTAACACTGTGATCACTTTTTATTGTCATTTTTATTGTTTTTGTTTGTTTGTTGTTGTCGAGACATGGTTTCTCTGTGTAACAGTCCTAGCTGTCCTGGAACTAGCTCTTGTAGACCAAGCTGCCCTCAAACTGCAGAGATCTGCCTGCCTCTGTCTCCTGAGTGCTGGGAATAAAGGCATGTGCCACCACTGCCCAGCTTCTTTTGTTGTCCTACTGCTTTAGCTAGAATTTAGAATACAATATTGAATAAATATGGAGAAAGAGGATAGATTTATCTTGTGCCTGATTTTAGTGGAATCACGTTGAGTGTCTTCCCATTTAATTTGATGTTGGCTGTTTACTAGTTGCATATTGTGTTTATTATGTTGAGACATGTTCCTTGTATCCCTGATCTCTCTAAGACCTTTATGAAGAAGAGATGTTGGATTTTGTTGAAGTTTCTTCAGCACCTAATGAGATGATCATGTGGGTTTTTTTTCTTTTAGTTTGTTTATATAGTGGATTACACAGACAAAGTTTTGTAAGTTTAACCATTCCTGCATCTGTGGGATGAAGCCAACTTGGTCATGGTAAATGATATTTTTCATGACTTCCTGGATTCAGTTTGCCAGTATTATATTGATAATTTTTGCATCAATGTTCACGAGGGAGATTGGTCTATAATTTTCTTTCTTTGTTGCATCTTTGGGTGGTATGGGTATTAGGGTAACTATAGCCTTATAAAAACAGTTTGGCAATTTCCTGCTGTTTCTATTGTGTGGAACAATTTGATTAGTATTGATATTAGTTCTTCTTTGAAAGTCTGATAATACTCTGAATAGAAACCATCTGATCTTGAGCTGTTTTTGTTGGGAGACATTTAATGACTACTTCTATTTCTTTAGGGCTTATAGATCTATTTAAATTGTTGATCTGGCCTTGACATAGTTTTGGTACATGGTGTCTATCCAGAAAATTGGACATTTCTTCTACATTTCTCAATTTTGTGGATACAGCTTTTTGAAATGTGACCTGACGATTTTCTGAATTTTCTCAGTGTCTGTTTTTATGTACCCCCTTTTGGTTTCTTGTTTTGTAAATTTGGTTATTCGTTTTCTTCCTTTTGGTTAGTTTGGATAAGAGTTTGTCTATCTTGTTGATTTTCTTGAAGAACCAACTCTTTGTTTCACTGAGTTTTTGTATTGTTCTCTTTGTTTTATTTTACTGACTTCCGCCCTGAGTTTGATTGTTTCCTCTCATTCACTCCTCCTGGGTAAGTTTGTTTCTTTCCGTTCTATCACTTTCAGTTGTGTTGTTCGCTGGTAGTGTGAGATTTTCCCAACTTCTTTATGTAGGTACTTAGTGCTATGAACTTTCCTTATAGCACTGCTTTCATACTGTCCCTTAATTTTGTGTATGTTGTTCACTCATTTTCATTGAATTCTAGGAAATCATTAATTTTTTTTCTTTATTTCTTCTTTGACGCAGTTGTGGGTCAGTTGAACATAATTTGGTTTCCATGAGTTTATAGGCTTTCTGGAATTTGTGTTGTTGTTGTATTCTAACTGTAAGTCATCCAATAAAATACAGGAAGTAATTCCAATTTATTTTTGTATCTGTTGAGATTTGCTTTGTGTGAATGTATGTAGTCAGTAAGTATTAGAGTGGGTTCCATGAGGTGCCAAGAAGGTTTATTCTTTTGTGTTTGGATGGAATGTTCAATAGATGTCTGTTAAGTCCATTTGAGTCAAAATATCTGTCTGTACACTTATTTTTCTGTTAAGATTCTGTGTGGCAGACCTGTCCATTGGTAAGAGTGGAATATTGAAGCCTCCCACTATTGATGTATGGGTTTTGATGGGTATTTTAAGCTTTAGTCCTGTTTCTTTTACAAATATGGGTATTCAGCAAGGCTGTATATGTTTGTTTGACCCCAGCTGCAGTATTACTCTCAGATGACACCATGGCCTCAGATGACTGACAAGACCCAGGCCTTCCACTTAGCTTTTAGTGGTTACTGAGACCATTGACATCAATGCAGAAGCTGAATGTGGTAGGGTCATGGACCCAGACATGGCCCTTGGCAGAAGCTGATGCCCAAATGTCATCATGGTCCTGGATGGCAGCATAGGCCACTCAGACCAGCATTGCTCAGGAAGCAGCACAGTCTTTAGACAGCAGACAACAGGCATCCGTGTGGCCTTGGATGGCAATATGAGTCATGGATGTCAACATAGATACTGTCTGCAGTAGGAACACAGACCAAGTTCTGATCCTGGACATCACCTTGACCCAGGGAGGTAAACAGGCCACCCAAAATCAGCCTGTTCCTCATTGCCCTCACCTCTTCAGTATCACCTCCTTCCACAGCATGTGACTCAGTCTGCTTTACTTTCTCTCCCATTTCTCTACTATATATTTGCTCGGCATAATGGCACCTACCCACCTAGTACCACAAGGAGCTGGGCTAGCCTATGGATGGTTTCAGTTATACAAAACTGCAAGGACCCAGGATTGCCTGTGCATGTCTTTCCTCCACTTAGGCTGAGTAGGACCAAGCAGGCAAGTAGACGCCTTCTGTTAGTCCAGATTGTGATGATCCAGACTGGCCTCTGTATGCCTTCAATCAGCCTGGAATGCAGGGATCCAGGCTGGCCTGTGGGTGTCATTCATCTACCTGGGCAAAGAGGCAGCAGACAGGCCTGTGGATGCCTTCATAGGAAACATGCATGTTGAAACATGAGGGCTGTGCTGAGCTGGTCCCACCCTTCACTGGCCTGGAAGAGCTGGTCCTGCCCCTCCTTGGTCTGCAGCAGGAGAGCTAGCACCAATCTTCTGGGGAGAGCTGGCCTCTCACACTAGGGAGAAATTTCCCACACCTCACCACAGGGATGCCAGATTTGGTTCTATCCCTTGCCTGATGGGCATGGTCTTGTCAACACTGAATGACAGGCTTAGCTCCCACCCAGATCCACATCATTGGCCTTGGGCTGGCCCACCCTAACATCCACCCTATCTGTGACCCACTGGAGTATATGAAGGAACCAGTCCTGCAGAATGATAACCGCAGGATCTCCATGACTGGGGAAACAGCAAGATGTCCAAGAGGAGTTTCAGTCAGACTCCAGCGATGATAGTGTGCCACAGGCCAGAGGCTTTGAACCAGACCTGTGGCTCACTGCAATGAACATTTGTGGTTGGGATTGATTAGAGCAAAGAGTATATAGTGCACAACACACTGTAGTTCCCAGTTCCACTGGGATGAATAAAGAGGTGTTGGGGAGGCTGGGAAGATAGAGTGAGGTGATTTTTGTTTGTTTTGTTTTTAATTAATTTTGAGACGGTACTTTTGGGAAGGATGTTCCAGGGTAAGGGACACATGGATGGACTGGGAAATGAGCAGGATTAGGGTACATGATGTAAAATCCCAAATCATCAGTAAATAATTATAATATTAAAAGAAAAAAAAGAAATAAAAGTGAAAACCCTTCACCATAAAGTCTGATGTAGCCAGACTTATATGTGAAATTGACTGGCTTCTTAGACTAAGGTAATACATGTAATTTATTCTTTCATGCATTTAAAATATGTTCCCAAAGGATATACTCTATTTGAGTTATTATCATATAATCTATGGAGTTTTACTTGACAAATAGAAAAATGGAAGAAGAAATAGGCATAGCCTGCAGAAAAACTGAAAGATGGGTGTTAGCATGCTAAAGCCAGACCCATTTATATACAAAAGCTGAGGGATGATTTGAATATCTGGATGACACTCCCAGCATCCACATGTCACAGGACTCTAGTCACTGCCAGGACTGGAGAGACTGAGATGATGCCTCAGCTGCTAAGAGCCTGTGCTACTCTTACAGAGCTCCCGATTTGGCTCCTAGAATCCACATTAGGCAGTTAACACCTGCTTGTAACTCCTTCTCTAGGAGACCCAACACCCTCCTCCCCAAGTGCATACACATACACAAACATGTGCATTCGAAAGTTCATGCATATGTGCATGTGCATGTGCATGCACACTCACACGCACACACACACACAAACACTCCCACAAACATTAAAAGTAAATATTTTCCCCCTTTTATTAAGAAGTTTTGATCACTGTGAAGGCAGAGTGCATTGAGATCAGAAATATCTTTAGAGGTCACATAGAAAGGCAAATATTTCAGTGGATTTTGTAAATGTAAAAATAATTCTGTTCCTCATAATCACAGAGGCTGTTTCTCTACATGCTACTTCCTTTAATTTACAAACACCATATCACCTGGGTGAGCCCTGTCTTTCCTGTTTGAAGAAAAATTTCCTTGATCATGAAAATGCCTCTCTCCCAGGAGTAGAAGCCACACTTTTCATTTGACTACATCTGTTCCCTTTACATCTCAGCTATCTGAGCCAGCTGTAGCAGTACCTGTCTCTACCCACATTCAGTCACTATGAGGACAGCAGCATGGAGCAAGATGCTTCTCCGGGAACTGTGGCAATGTTAACAAATGAGGCTCTAGTGTCTGTGATGGCTCATCTTGATTCTCAACTCGATTTTTAGAATCGTCATAGAAACACCTCTGGGTGTGTCTATGCAAGTGTTCTCAGAAAACTTTTACGTAGGAGAGAAGAACCACTCTGAAGTCTGTGGGCTGTAGTCTCGGCCTGAATAAAGAGAGAAAGTGAGATGAGCACCAGGATTCATAGGTTTCCTGTCTGTGGATGCAGTGTGGCAGCTGCCTCACACTCCTGCCACTATTCTTTTCCTTCCTTGGTGGGTTAGTGAAGTAGTTTGAATGTAATCGACCCCCATAATCCCACAGGGAGTGGCACTATTGGGAGGTGTGGCTTTGTTGGAAGAGGTATGGCATTGTTGGAGGAAATTTGTCACTGTAGGGGCATGCTTTGAGGTTTCCTATGCTCATGATACCACCTAGTGTCTCAGTGAACTTCCTGTTGCCTTCAAGATGTAGGACTTTCAGCTCCAGTACCACATCTGCCATGTTGATAATCACCTTGACCTCTTAGCTGTAAGCCAGGCACCCCAATTAAATGCTTTCCTTGTAAGAGTTGCCATGGCCATGGTGTCTCCTCACAACAATAGCAACTCTAACTAAGACAAGGGACTATACCCTCAAACTGTGCCATAACAATCTTTCCTTCCTGAAATTTCATTTGTCCATTGTTTTGTAACAAGGACAAGAAAAGCAGCACTGGCACTGTCGGCTCTAGTGAAGTTCCAGGAGGGTGGAGAGGAAGCAAATGCTGTGCACCAGAAGATTCAAGACAGAAAAAGGAAGGAAGTGAATGACATTTGGTTACAGTGGAAGCCTATGCTCAGCAGAGATGTGGGCTTTTCCAGAGAATCTGCCAGAAGATTATAGGAGCCCATGTGTTGCTGTATGATGGGCAACACTTGGCAGGGAATATTTCACTTCTTTGTTATGTCCTAAGGCAAGGTCGAGGGGCAGCTGAAGTTGTTTAGCTTTCAGTGCAAAGCTGTTTCACAGTTCTGCTCCCCATGCCTATATTCTATGTGATTTATAGACTATCAATCCCTCTAGCTCTTCTTCTGCTTGCTTATTTTTACATTCCTTCTTGTTTTACTTTAAGTCCTTCCTTTTGATGCTGTTTACTCTCTTATTAATCCTTATTTCAAAGGTACTTGAGTTGAGGAATCAGCCAACAGAGTCTTAGCCAACAGAGGAATACAAGCTCAGGCTAAGCTTCAAGACTAAGTGGCAGAATAGATCATGCCTCAGATACAGAAGCAGTATGGTGAGATCCGTCCTTGGTCCTTGATGGAGGGAATCAGAGCTTGGCTCTTGCCTACACACATGCAAATTCTAATATTGATCTAACATCTGAACAGAAGCAAATTCATTCAGTTTGGGTTAAACTCACAATAGATCCTCCTTGTAATTACAGCTCCTATCATGAGCACCAAGATCTCTTTGTAAAATGTGAGCAGCCTGTGTTCCCATGATGGCAATCATTTCATTCATAGGAGCTTGAAAATTTAATAATATAAACTCACATCTCCACGATTCAGGAATCCTTATGTCGTTCACAAAGGTGAGTTTTGTCCACAAAACCTTTGAGATGTTAGGTGCTTTCAATTGCAAGAGCTAAAGAAGGTTGCTGGTAGGCAAATAGTCCTGATGCTTAAATCTTGAGTCCCCTGCTGACATTTCAGGTATCTAAGGAAAGTATTTCTTCTGAGCTCAGTGCATAGCTTCCTCAAAGGAGACAGCACCCATTAGAATGGTCAGAATAGAGTGTTTATTTGTTTATTACAATTGATCAGCCCAAAGTAAACCCAGAGGAAATGGTATACACAAACTGATAGGTAAAGATAAAGATAGGCCTTCATATAAAGACACTTCTGACAGCCAGAACTCCTAAACACAATGGCTTTTCGGGTAGATTTAATAAGCCAAACTGTCTCTACAAACAGTTTCTACACAAAGCCCACTTGACGGTTTTGATCATATTTATTTACTGTATGGCCTATAGGCTGCAATTCCTATTTTTTTTTACTTATTTTTACATGTTTTTACTTTAACTCATTTTATTTATTTACTTATTTATTCATTTATTATGTAAATGTTTGTCTACGAATATGTAAGTGTGGTAGTTTGAGTAGACTTATAGACTTGATTAATTGGTCACCAGGGAGTGGCAATATTTGAAAGAAATATGAAGTATAGCCTTGTTGGAAGAAGTGTGTCATTGGGGGTAAGCCCAGAGACTCTCTCCTTCTGCCTGTGAATCTGCATGTAGAACTCTCAGCTACTCCTACAGTACCTTGTCTGCCTGTCTGCTGCCAAGCTTCCCACTATAATAATAGACTAAACCTCTGAAACTGTAAGCAAGCAACAATGAAATATTTTCTTTTATAAAACTTGCCATAGACAATGTGTCTCTTCACAGCAATAGAACAGTGACTAAGACAGTATGTTTACTGCATGCATGCTGGTGTCCTCAGAGGTCAGAAGGCAGCATCAGAAACAATGGAAATGGAATTATAATTAAAGTAAAAATTAAATTAATATGAATGGATCATTATATGCCAATCTATGACATAAACAAGTCATGCAAACTTGATCTATTACCATCAAGGGTTTCCTATGAGAATAAACACTAAATGTCACCTGTATGTATAATAGAGTAGGAAAAAAATGTTGCATGTTTGTTCTCTGGAATCTTCCATCAATAAATATTACCATGGAATTCTGACAATTTGAAAAGAAAAATGGATCTTAAAGGACCCTGACACTCAAATCTTGTGGATTCTTCTCTTATGTGACCCTATCTACAAAATTAGAGGTCTTCTATCAGTGCTATACCTTAAAGAGACCTGCTATTTTGGAAAGTAAGAAACCGCTTTCAAAAGCCTGTATGCCTCATTAGATGGAACTGCTGTGGAAAGGTCAAACTCTCTTGGGAGATTGTTCTGTCCTGGATGGAGGAGAGTTTATCATGTACCATATTATTTGATGTGGAAAAGAAACATAATGAGAGAAGTGGTGTCATGGAAATGTGTGACTCACTCCTGGAACAACATAGAAGGTGTGCATTGTATATGGCCAACTTAACCTGAATTTAATTGATTGCCAAAAGATGAGCTTCAAAGATTTTAATTTATTATCAATTTGTATGCGTGTGTGTGTGTTTGTGCACCTACATATGCACAGGTGACAATTTGTGTAATCTGGGGGCAGAAGAAAAGGTCAGGTTTCCTGGAGATGACGTTATAGGTAAATGTAAGATTCCTGACATAGGCTTTAGGAAGCAAACTCAGATCTTCTACTAGAATAGCATGTTCTTATCAGCTCTGAGTTATCTTTTAAGTGTAAAAGATGAATATTTTTAAATAAAATTACAATTATCACACAGATAAGAAAATGAACAGAGATCTGGAAATGCAGCGTAGTAGCAGAGCACCTGCTTAGCGTGTGCTAGCTCCTGGAAACTGATTCTAGCACTGCAGTGATTAATCAATAGGTTATGAGAAATAACATAAAATGAAAAAGTTAAAAGTAAATCAGCAAGGGCTAGATATTTTATTCACAAATAGGGAAAATAAAGAATCTAGTGGCATAACCAGTTCAAAGAGAACACAAAGAAAAGATATTTTTATAGATAATAAATTTTGATGTTAATATACAACTCATAGGCAAACCAGAGTCTGCCTTAGGGAGGGGAGTCCACTGAACAGAATTTAAATGTTCGTAGAAAAGAGATAGGTACATTCATATATATATATATATATATATATATATATATATATATATATATATATATTCTAATCTGGACAAGTTACCCAAACAAAACAAAACCCTCCCTTAATTAGGCAATGTTTTTTGTTAGACTTCGATGTCACCTGATCCAAAACCCATTTGAGATTTCAATACCCAGTTGAAAATCTTTTGCAGATGGTCAAGTCAGTTGTATCTAAATCTCTCCCAAAAGGAAATAAGCTTATGGAACATCAGAAGTCATAAGACTTTCCTTAGTATTCAAGAAGTATCTCTTTCCATCTATGGACATAGTGCAAAATGAACTCTGGTGCACAGAATGTATTGACTGAACATAGAACAACCCAAACTGCCAAAATATCAGGCTGCATGAAAGAAGCCTATAGCTTGCCCACTGATGTGATGTTCTGAGGGGAGACAAATCTGGAGTGAAGAAACAGGGGAATGATTATCAAGGTGCCAAGGGAGGGACTTCATGCAAATGAGAGTAGAAACATTTAAAGTTTATGAAAATAGGTATTATGTAGTGTTCGTGGTAATATCTGTTTGTTAAATTTACTTAATTATGCACTTAATTTAATTGTATATAATTTTACCTGAACTAAGCTAATTAAAAAAATAGAAAGAAAGAAAGAAAGAAAGAAAGAAAGAAAGAAAGAAAGAAAGAAAGAAAGAAAGAAGAAAAGGAAGGAAGGAAGGAAGGAAAAAGAAAGAGAGAGAGAGAAAAGAGGAGGGAGGGAGAAAGGAAGGAAGGAAATTAAATTATAACATAGTTCATAAATAATAGCTCCTGCTTTGGTTCTGTTCCCTTGAGCATCAAGTACATCTTCTATGACTTCTTTTTCATAATCTTTTGTGGGGGCATGAAGAAGCTTACATCAAAATCTTCTTTGTGGGGTTGAGAAGGTGTCTTAAATAATAAAGTGTCTGCCATACAGGAATGAGAATCTCGGTCTCAGCACTCTTGTTATAAGAACCATGCTCATTGTAATGCCAGTGTTGAGGAGGCCACGTTAGGACAGTCCCTGAAATCACTGACCCATCAATTCAGCAAAATCCAGATTCAGTGATTAGAGTATAGTTAAGGAAAACAAATGGCTTTGCCATTGGGGCAGGACACAAATATTCACACACTTACACAACAACATATACACTTCTTCATAAACAAACTCTCACATGTACAAAACACACACACACACATTGTTTTAGGTTGTAGTATAAACTAAATGTGATTATGGACAATAACTTTTTCTAAGGTCTTTCATGTTTCCCTATAACAAGTGGAAATATGGGTTTCATGATTGCTTGGTATCCTGATGACTTTTTACTCTCCATGAACATATTAAGAATGAAGCTCTCTAAGTACATCAAAAATTTCTTCAATCATGTTAGCTACCATGTCAATAAAGAAAGGCTATATTGGGCTGGGCAGAGAGTAAGCTAGATGTGTGGCATGAATTTGTCATACCAGTATTGCATAAGACAGAAGTGACCCTGAGAATAATGGATGAGTGAGCCTGGTTTATATAGAGATCTCCAGGTCAATGTCAGAGCCTAATTCAAAAAAGAAGAACAGTGAGTAGTGCCGGGTAATGACCCTGGAGATTTTTCTCTGGCCTCCACACACAGGGACATGTGTGTAACCATATTTATACACATAAACACACCTACATAAGACATTATATTTATGTATCTGTGCTACTTCTGAGTAAAGTTCTATTGTATGAGGGGTAGGCTTAGCTGCTTCCTCATCTTATGTTGCTGATTTCCAGTTTATTAATGTTTTCTTTATAAAGTCACTGAAATGATTAAAAGGAGTTTGTGCAGAAAGATTTATGTCACACGAGCAAGTCCCATTACAACACACTTAAATGCTAGAACTTGTAGTAGAGAGTTTCTTCTTCTGAGGCCTGATGAGCATCTTAATAACGTGATAGCTATTAGAAGCAACTGGTTTTTGCTTCATCCCAGATGCACAAGACAGATGAATTCTCTGTCTGACAACACTTCCATTTCCTTGGGAAGGATTGCTTACGGAGGGCCTTTAATCATTTATGAGTATGTTTTATTTGCTGTTTGCAGCAAACCGTTTGCCTCTGCTCAATTTGACAGCTTTTCTACATTCTGCAAACAACTTCAATAATAGCCCTTGCAATGTCATTTATAAATGAGGTGCTGCTGTACAAACAAAGCTAGAATATACTCTAAGGAAGATGCCAATGGAAAAGCAAGAGGAATAGGATGGATGGAAGGGAAATTGCATTGCCCTGTAGGTGAGTGAATTCCTAGAAAGAGGAAGAATTCCTGAAATACATTGCTTTGAATTCTTTAAACATGATGTTCCCCAGGTTTCCTCAAGTGGGGTCTCTGAGGTACATGGGGCCCATCATCTTTGCTGACATCATTATAATTTCTTTGCACAACTTGTTTTTCAGTTAAATTTTGAAAATGTTTCCATTACTATCTATGCCTATGAAGAGCATAATGTTGCATATAACTCATACAATCAAGAGACATGACATACCAAATTCCTAGTATACACTTTTTCTTTAGCTTAATCAATAAGAATTTAAATATTTATGAATGTTTTAAATGTGCATATTTACATGTATTCATACATACATAAGTTCATCTTAAATGTGCATAATGCATGTACATGTACATACATAGGTGTGTCTTAAATATACATATGTCTGTGTATATACATACATACACAGATATATGTATTAAGAATAAGTATATGTGAAATGCATAAAATTTATTTCTAGAATATACAAATATATGTACATACTTGTTTCTTAATGTAAAAGTATATATCTAGTGTACATTTTAGGTATGCATACATATATATTCAGGTGTGTCTTACATATAAATGCAAGTATAGGTATGTCTTAAATATGTATATAAGTTTATCTTCAGTGTATACATATATACATAAATAAACTTACAGATGTGCACATATACAAATAGATGTATGGGAAAAATATGTGTATCTATAGATACTATAATATATTGAATGTGTTTATATATGTGTACATATACAGTGAAGTGTGTCATTAGAGTACATATATCCACATTAATCTTAAATGTACATGTATGTGAACAAATATATACAATATGCTTATTTGTATATGCAGGTGTGTAACAATATAAGAATAACTGTTATATGTAAGTAATGTGGGACAATTCTCTATTCTGTCAATTATGTTTTAAATAAATGCTGGTTGGCCAGTAGCCAGGCAGGATTTATAGGCAGGACAACTAAACAGGAAGTAGAGGTGGGGCAACGAGAACAGGAGTATTCTGGGAAGAAAGAAGCTCTTCCCACAGTCCTGTCCAGACACCAAAGAAGCAAGATGTGACCTGCCCCACTGAAAAAGGTACTGAGCCAAGTGGCTAACATAGATAAGAATAATGAGTTAATGTAAGTTATAAGAGCTAATACAAAGCCTGAGGTAATGGGCCAATCAGTTTATGGTTAATGTAGAATTCTGCATGATTTTCTTTGGGGCTTATCGGCTGTGGGAACTGGGCAAGACAGAAACCCCAATAAGCAGGACCTCATGTTATATTTAAGTGTATTGAAGCACAAGCACATTTATTGGAATGTGGAAGAACATAATTATATTTTTGAAATAGTCAGGTATGAAGAGCCAATAAGTCTTCATTGTGAAAGATTTTTAATCATTAACATTCTTTCATCCCATAATCTGGTGTGGGACAATTCTATATTCTCTCAATTATATTTTAAATAAATGCTAATTGGCTGGTAGCCAGTCAGGAAGTATAGGCAAGAAAACCAAACAGGAAGTAAAGATGGAGCAATGAGAACAGGAGTATTCTGAAAAGAAGGAAGCTCTCTCCCCGGTCCTGCCCAGACCACGGAAGAAGCAGGATGTGATCTGTCCCACTGAAAAAGGTACTGAGCCATGTGGCTAACAGAGTTAAGGATAATGGCTTAAAATACATTACAAGAGTTAATAAGAAGCTTGCCTTAGCGATCAGGGAAATGCAAATCAAAACAAATTTGAGATATCATCTTACACCTGTCAGAATGGCTAAAATAAAAAACACTAATGATAGCATTTGCTGGAGAGGATGTGGAGTAAGGGGTACACTCATCCACTGCTGGTGGGAATGAAAACTTGTGCAACCACTTTGGAAATCAGTGTGGCAGTTTCTCAGGAAATTCGGAATCAACCAACCCCAGGATCCAGCAATACCACTCTTGGGAATATACTCAAGAGATGCCCTATCATACTACAAAAGCATTTGTTCAACTATGTTCTTAGCAGCATTATTTGTAATAGCCAGAACCTGGAAACAACCTAGATGTCCTTCAATGGAAGAATGGATACAGAAAGTATGGAATATATACACATTAGAGTACTACTCAGTGGTAAAAACAATGACATCTTGAACTTTGGATGCAAATGGATGGAAATAGAAAACACTATTCTGAGTGAGGTAACCCAGACCCAAAATGATGAATTTAGTATGAACTCACTCAACAGTGGATTCTAGACATAAATAAAGGTCAATGAGCCTATAATTCCTGATCATAGAGAAGTTAAATAAGAAGGTGAACCCAAAGGAAAACATATAGTTATCCTCCTGGATATTGGAAGTCGACTAGATTGCCAGGCAAAAATTGGGATCTTGGGGGTGGGGTGGGATGGGGGATGGGGGGATGGGGAGAGAAAAGTGTGAAGTGGAGGATGGGAAGAGCTTGGGGGAATAGGATGGTTGGGATATAGGAAGGGTGGATATGGGAACAAGGAATTATATATCTTAGTTAAGGGAGCCATTCTAGGGTTGGCAGAGACTTGACTCTAGAGGGGTTCCCAGGTGTCCAGGAAGACGCCCCCAGCTAGTTCCTTGGGCAGCTGAGGAGAGGGTGCCAGAAATGTCCAGATCCTATTGTCATACTTATGAATATCTTGCATATCACCATAGAACCTTCACCTGGCATTGGATGGAGAAAATGACAGAGCCCCACATAGGAGCACCAGACTGAGCTCTCAAGGTCCTGATGAGGAGCAAAAGGAGGGAGATCATGAGCAAGGAAGCCAGGACCGCGAGGAGTGCTTTTACCCATTGAGACAGTCGGACAGATCTAACGGGAGACCAGCAAGTCCAGTCGGAATGGGACTGATGGAACAGGGGACCAAACCAGACTCTCTGAATGTGGCTGATGGTGGAGGAGGACTGAGAAACCAAGGACAATGGCAATGAACATGAACTCTACAGCATGGACAGGCTCACTGTGAGCCTTGTCAGTTTGGTTGCTCACCTTCCTGGACTTAGGGGGAGCTGGGAGGACCTTGGACTTAACATAGTGAAGGGAACCCTGATGGCTCTTTGTCTTTGGAGAGGGGTGGAGTGGGGGTATGGGTGGAAGGGAGGGGAGGGAGGGGGGAGGGGAGGGGAGGGAGGGGTGGAGGGGAGGGGGGGGAGATGGAAATCTTGAAAAATTAAAATTAATAAAAAAAAAACATAAAAAAACATAAAAAAATACATTTAAGGTTCTCCCATAGCCTTTCATGACTCACAGCTAAGGACTTTAACAGAATTTTCGCAACTCTATCTGAAAGTTGTTATGTGAGAAAATTGAGCTTTCAGTCATCAAATAACTCATAATGCATTTATTAACTAACCAATGGACTGAATTTAAACCATGTTGTTCAATTCTCTTCAACCTTACCCCGTATACCACATATTAGTTAATTCTAATTGTTCTATAACAAATTTTGCATGCTATACCAAGTGATATTTTAAATAATATGAGATATTAATGAAAATAATTAATAAACATTAGTCTTTTTGCATAAAAACACCTAAGCAACTAAAATATAAGAATTAGTATGAGGTGGTCTGAAATAGAATGGTCCCAATAAACTCATATATTTGAATTTTTCATCATCAGGGAGTGGCACTATCTGAAAGGCTTTGGAGATGAGGCCCTATTGGAGGAAGCATGTCACTAGAGATGGGCCTTGGGGTCTCAAAAGCCAAAGCCAACCCAGAGTCTCTCTCTGCTGCCTGTTGATCTGGACATACAACTCATAACTTTTTCTAGCACCATGTCTGTGTAATCCTGCAATGATTCCTGCCATGCTGATAATGAACACAATCTCTGAATTTGTAAGTAAGACCCAATTAAATGCTTCCCTTTATAAGAGGTACTGTGGCTGTATTTCTCATCACAGAAATAGAATTTTGACTAAGACATAGTGAAAATCAAATATCTCTATAAGTGGTTAGTATCTTGTGTGTGTAACAAAATTTATGCATAGGAATTTAAACTACATATAGACCAGTGAGATGGCTCAGTCTGATAAAGGTAGTGCCATGGACACCTAGCTACCTGAGTTAGCTTCTCCAGAATCCAGAAAACTAGGAGAGAACCAATTCCAGACATTTGTCGTCCTACTTCAAGATGCATGCTGTGACTCCCTTCTCCATCACACACACACACACACACACACACACACACACACACACACACACACACACACGAGAGAGAGAGAGACAGAGAGAGAGAGAAATAATGAAGCTAAGAAAAAAAATCAATCCACGGAAATGTTGCAAAAATGAGCCTTTATTCTTTATTCAAATTGTTTTTGTGCTGTCTTATCATCTGCTAGACAAAAGAAAAGTACTGAATCTCTCAGACATAATTAGCAGTCTTTTGATAAGAAAATACAGTGATATACTTAAATTCTAAAGAGATTCTCTGTGGCTTTTATATGAACAAAAAAGGGTATTCTCACTTGTATAGGAATACATTTAAAGTTTTTTTTTCTAAATCTCCTTCCTTTAATTTTCTAACTCTAAAAAGTAGGTTCAATTGTGGGTTAGTCTCAGAAGTGGGTCTTCATTGCTTGTACTATATTAGTACCAGAGAACAGCCCATCCTAGCTTCTGATGTAATGTTAGCAAGCATTCATAAAGTCAACTGACAGATAATTTAAATCTTATTTTACAAGCCTGATGACAATAAAATAAAATATCTGTTGTCACATGGAATGATCCTTTAGGAAAGCTTGCTACAGCTGCAGTGTCCTGGCTCTAGCTGAGAGATGGGACATTTCTGAAGACAGTTTGATCTTGGCAAGATGCCGAATCCTACTGAGCCTTGGATGCTTCATCTATCAAATGAGGCCAACACCTTCCTCCTTCAATAGGGAGACCCTCAGCATCTCGTCCTTGTCCTCTTCTATCGCTATGTAACTCATGATTATGAGTTCCCATAAAATCTTATGAAAAGCTATCTGGAGTGACATCCCTAAATTAAGTATGGAAATCCCCTTCAATGAAGACATGAAATTTACATAAGAATGGAGAAAAGAAAAAATATTATACTGAGTGACATGGCCCAGGCTCAAAGACAAATATTCTGTGTTTTCTTCATATGCAGATCCTAGCCTCCACATTTCATACTTGGGTGTTTGCAAGACAATGAGTGTATAGAGGCCATGAAAATAGGAAGGAAACCATGTGTGTGATAGGGTGCATTTGGGGGGCCTGTGTGTGAGGTGACTTTAAGGAAGAGAGGTGCAGATGGAGGTCCATACAGATAGACAGAAAGTGATGTGGCTGGGCAAAGAGAGGAATATAAGGCAGCAGGAGATAGGAACTCACCCCTTTTTTTGGTTGAGGAGTTAGTAATATGAGAGTTGACTGTGGCTTGCTTCCTTGTCTCTCAGATCTTTCAGTGTTTACCCCAGCATATGGCTCTGGCTTTTATTATTAAGACCAATTTGGATTCATGCAACAATTAGTGTCCAACTTTAAAGAATGAATTCACACACACACACACACACACACACACACACACACACACACACACAAAACCAGCTTGCCTGTGTCTTTGTAGCCACCGGAACACACTAGGGCTGCATGCAGAGACTCTTTCCAAAGACACCACCCAATCCACTATGTTTCCTCTATTTTTCTGCAAGCTTCTGATCAAGTCTGGAATTTTCCTGTTGTAGCCACTCTACAACAGTCTACAGTTGCCATCCAAGCTCCAGAATCGCTTCATCTTCAAATGCTAGAGAATTTAACCAGCCCTAGACTTGCTGGCTCCAGGTTGGTCTTCAGGCGACTTCAGCCATGTGTACTTCTTCCATACAGTCACAAGTGCAGTTTTCTGACAGCTTGATCCCTCTTCCCGTGGGTTGTGGGTTCCCCTGAACCCTCTCCTTGAACTGCTGCCCCATTATGTAGCTGCCTTAACACCTCCTCATGTTAATCTCATGTTAATACTGCTGCTATAACCATCACACACTCTCAGCTCACTTGAACGCACTAGCAGTTACAGCTGTCCTCAACCATGCTGATTACCAACTCTGTTCTTCAGTCAGACATGCTATGCAGGCTTATGTTCCACCATCATTATCGGAAGATTTGGTGAGAAAATTGGGAATTCTTAATGGAGAATTAGTATTTAAAAAGAGAGGGCTTTTTTTCTACATTAAAAAAATGGGAAACAGTGTTACAATGGAGGGAGTTGGGTCTCTCTAGGATTATACAATGAATAGTTTAAAAACAGAGCTATTAAATAAAGGGATAATCAATTAAACTAGGATTGACATACTGTTAATTATCATTTTGACTGCTTTTATTGTTGGTTTGAAAATTCTTGGCTTATCCTTTAAAAAGTTAGTGACTGTGAATGCCAATATACAGGTCTTAGAAAAACTTATTAAAACAGATCATAGAAATATTTAGAACTAAACAGAGGAATTTAAAGGGGCACCAATCTCAGCATTTCGCTTTAAGGTTAGGGAGGAAAAGCCTAATGTTTTCAAACAGCCAGGTTTAATTTTTCCAGTAACTTTACAGGAACAATTACTGAATGACAGATATTACCAAGGCTGTTCAAGAGTTAAATAGACTCATGGGGAAATGTTAAATTTTTTTTGTTTCGGTTTTTTGAGAGAAGGTTTCTCTGTGTAACATCCCTGGCTGTCCTGGAACTAGCTTTTGTAAACCAGACTGGCCTTGGACTCAGAGAGATCTACCTGCCTCTGCCTCCAAAGTGCTGGAATTAAATAAGTGTGCCACCACTGCCCAGCTGGGAAATGTTAGATTTAAGGAGATTCAAGGAAACAATAGTTTCATATGGCATGCATTCACATTTTGTGAAGCAGATGTTAAATTCATGGTCAACATCTAATAGAATTATCCATCAAGGCTAGAGAGAATTTTTACAGCAGACTTGAAGCCTGGTCCTCAGTTACAATGGAGGACCTGGTGGAAAGGTGAGGCTAAGATGATTGAACAATGAAGTAGGGATAGAGGTATGGAAGTCTCCCAAAACCAAGTTCTTAGAAAGGGAGATTATGCTAATGTACATAGACAATCTCTATTTGATGACTGTGTTGTGGATTTATGCCATGCAGGAGCCTTATATGCTTAGGATAGAATTAGAGAAGTAGGAAAGAAATTGAGTAATTTACTAAAATTATACAGGGCCTAAAGGAAACCTTCATGGGGCTTTTGAAACACTAATGTACAATGTAAAATGGTAATTAGGCCATTAAAGGCAAAATCAACACTCTTGGAGGAATGGACCCAATATATAATCAATATTGAATCTCATGAAAATGATGATGCTTGGGTAGGAGGGGTGATTTGCAGAGTTTTGAAAAAAATGAGATGTCAAGTGTTTGTTGCAATTGTGGCAAAAAAGGTCACCTTACAAGGTATTGTGAGCAAGTCATTCCTAGAAACAATGATTATTTAAAAGCTTAATTCCAACAGAACACCCCTCCTTTCTGGATGATGCAGGTGTGGCAAATGCAGGCATTGGAATAATGAATAATCAACAAGGGGCAGTCAAGGTAACTTAGCAATTGGAAAACTCTTTGATGGGCCTATTACAGACCAACGTGCCAATTGGTCAAGTCATTTCCTGTAATCATGGAGGAAACTCCTATCCAGAACAATTAAAGAACCTAATGCCTATTGTAAGAAATCATACTGTTCTGAATGATGTTTTTAAAAAGCTATAAAAGGGAGAAAAAAATACAGGAGAAACTATAGAGCAAATATTTTGGCAAACTTCTACAAATGAACAAAGATAAATATTTAAAATATGAATAAATGATGTCTTTTACTGTCTTCTAGATACAGGTATGGATGTAACCAAAATTCCAACAGATTCTTGGCATACAAATAGACCTCTTCAGGAGGTAAATGTTCAGGTTTTAGGGATTGGAACATTATCTCAAGTAAAACAGAGTACAAGATGGGTAAAATGTATAGGGCCAGAAGAACAGAGAAGAAAATTAAAGCCACATGTGGCTAACACAGAAAGAATTTATGGGAACATCATTTGTTACAGCAATGGAATACCCAGATTTACATTCCCCAAATTTTAGAAGCAAACAATAAATTATTGTATATTTCTGAGAAAAATATTAGAAAGTATTATAAAGAATAATCACTGACACTCAGGTTGTATAATAATGGGACACAACAATCTTTGCCGGGCAGTGGTGGTGCACGCCTTTAATCCCAGCACTCGGGAGGCAGAGGCAGATGGATCTCTGTGAGTTCGAGGCCAGCCTGGTCTACAAGAGCTAGTTCCAGGACAGGCTCCAAAGCCACAGAGAAACTCTGTCTCGAAAAACAAAAAAACAAAAAAACAAAACAATAATGGGGCACAACAGCTCTGATCTTCCAAAGGCAACAACATACCTACCTTTAAAATGATTGATGGACATTTGCTCAAAGTTATGGCTATCATTGTATAACTATATAAATAATAACAGACAATATTCTAGCACATGTCTCTATGAAAATGAAACAGTTTTTAAATAGCCATATCATCTTCAAACACTTCAGAGATCTATAGAATATTACAGTTAAGATGCTTTTAACATAGATTCTTTTTTTTAATGACAGTAAGACATGTCTGCTCCTAGCAGCACCAATCTACTACAGAAAAGACAATGGTCATTAAAAATAACACCACATAGAGTGTAGTGGCATTTCACTTGTATTTTAATAAATAAAACTTGCCTTAGGCTCAGGAAAGGAAAACAGCCACACTGGCCAGTCTTATAGACCATGTATCAATCGAACAAACCTTTAACCCTAATTGCCACACTCGCTTGCCATAGAAACCAGGTAGAAGTGGTGCATGCCTTTAATCCCCAAAATGGAGAGAATTATAAAATGGGAGGACACAGCTCTCAGACTTAGTCTCATTCTGAGATTCCTAGAGGCTGGATCACCATTTCAAACCAAGGTAGAGGTAAAAGCCAGTGGAGTGGGAGGACCTTATGTCTATGTGAAGGGGAAGCCTAGCCAATCACTTTGTTTTGTAAGGCGTGTCCCCCTTCGGCTAAAGGCGTGTCCCCCTTAGGCTAATATTGACTTATAAAATCTTGTGGGCCTGCGGCCTGCCTGCTCTTTGTTTTCCTGCGGCTCCTCACTGGAACCTTGGATTTGTAAGTTCCCTTTCCTTTCCTTTATTAAAACTGAATTATATATATTAAAGCTAGTCTGGTGAATCAACCACGCACCTTCATCTATGTGTTGCTTTGATTGGTTAATGAATAAGGAAACTGCTTTGGACCTATAGCAAGTCAGAACTTAGGTAGACAGAGAAAGCTAGGCAGAATGCTGGGAGAAAGGAAGCAGAGTCAGCGAGAAGCCATGGAGCCACTGGAGAAAAATGCTGGGAACATTACCCAGTAAGCCACTGCCATGTGGTGATACACAGATTAATAGAAATGGGTTAAATTAAGAAATAAGAGCTAGCCAATTAGAAACTAAAGCTAATGGGTCAAGCAATGATTTAATAAATACAGTTTATGTGTGGTTATTTCAGGTCTAAGTTAGCCAGGGAGGCTAGGAAACAAGTGGCCTCCCTACTACAAATTGGCACCAACATGGCAAACTTAAAACCCTGAGGGAGCTTAATTCTAGAAACAAAAATACAGAGTTTAACACAGATTCTTGCTGTATGCTGGTGATTTGCAGCAGCTCCTTTAACAGGGGTTTTTCTGATTAAATGTAGCAAAAAAAAAAAAAAAAAGCTGTGCCGCTTTGAAATGCCAGCTTTCTGGGCCACACTGCCAGTGCAAACTCTAACTCTTTTAGGCAGAAGGTCCGGCTATAGAGCATTTGAGTGGTGTTTGTGAGCAGACAGCTTCAGCTTGCTTAATGGCAATGTGGACAAGCTACGTGCCTGAAATTGGGCTGATGTGCATGACTCTCAGAGGCATAAGTGGCTCCACCATGCTGAACTTCACAGGGCAAGCAGGAAGTATTGAATTTGACCTAGTAATGCCCAGGTTAAGTTTTAAGAAGTGCTTAGCATTTTAAAAGTACTCCCTGGACAGTAAAGAATTACAGATATGTAATAAAGAGAAATCCAGATGGAAAAGACCTCTAAATGAGATACAGTATGTTTAAAAAATGTACATAGGCTTGAGAGAAAAAAAGAAAAGGAGTATAGAGAGTTATAAAAAGAAATACATGGTTTTTAAAAAGGTAAAGTCTTTAAAGAGAGAGAATAAAAATAAATAAGCCACATATAGATGGAATATACATAGAGAGACTGGATTATGTATATTATTGTTTTTTTCTTTGAATTTTTTGACTGTGAAGGAGCTAAGTACTGAGAGACATTTCATTGCATAGGCTGCTAAGCTAAACAAGCATGTATATTATAAAGGTATCATGACTTCCAAATTTGGGTCTAATGATACGTTGCTTTGGAAAAGGTATATTTCAGTTAGATAAGTATTCTTCAAATCTTTCAGAGACCTTCAGAATATAGATTTAAAATGTTTTAAGAACTTAAGACTTTTCATGACAAGAGACACATCTGTTCCTAGCAGCATCAAGCTACTTTAAGAGGATGATGGGCATTGAAGAGGCTCTTCATGGAGTTTGCTAGCCATTTGGGCAAGAAACTGTTTTTGCCTAGACTGCTTAACTGGACATGCAGGATGCACAGAGAAATGACTGCTGAACTTGCCTAAAGGCAAGAGGATCTTTCATTGTTCGTGCTTCATGAAAAATCTGCCAGACATCCTGCAGAACACAGAAGAAAATGGCTGACAAACTGGCAGTATAGGTAGAACTGTCTTTGAATTTTCCTGCTTTGTGGAAAAGTCTACTGGATACTATGAGCCTGTAGGCTGAAGATGGATGCCACAATGGTACAGAAGAACTTTGGGTGACCATCCCAGTAGCGATAGGTCTCTGTCAATTCTAGAGTTTTGGAAGTTGCTTACAATGTACTTTCTGTTTACTTAGGTAATATTATATCCTTCTGGAGTCTTTGATGGAGTTGAAGAATAGATGGTAATAATAATGTTTTCCTTAGTTGTGATAAAAGATAAAGTACATATAAATTGTAATTGTAATTCTTGCTTGATACTGTCTTGTTATATCTAATTTTACCATGTTAAAGTTAAAATCTTCCTTTATTATTTAAACAGAAAAGGGGAAATGGTGTGGGAGGTCCGTCTGTCTATGTGTTGCTTTTATTGGTTAATAGACACTGCTTTGTACCTATAGCAAAGAAGAACTTTGATAGGCAGAAAAAACTAAATGGAATACTGGGAGAAAGGAAACAGAGTCAGGGAAAACCCATGGAGCTACTGGAGACAGATGATGGGAACATTACCTGGTAAGCCATGTGGTAATACACAGATTAATAAAAATGGGTTAAACCAAGAAGTAAGAGTTAGCCAATAAGAAGCTAGAGCTAATGGGCCAAGCAGTGATTTAGTTAATACAGTTTATGTGTGATCATTTGAGGTCTAAGTTAGCTGGGGGCAGCCAGGAACCAATAAGTGGCCTCTCTACTACAAGCCAGTAGCTGGCTTTTCAGTTTTCTGAACTTTAGGTTGAACCCTGATATCTGACTTCGAGTTTTTACTGATTGTGCTTCAATGGAGTTTGCTTTGTGGCCAAATTTAGCAAATGGGAAAACATTCTCTTGCCTCAACTGCTGCCAGTATGTTCTCCAAGTATGTTCAAGTTGGACAAGCAGGACACATAGAAAGGATGGTTGAACCTTGCAAAGACAAGGTAGGATAGCCCTTTAGATTTTTCTGTTTCACAGAAATATCTGTCATATATACTAGGCCTGTAGGCCAAAGGTAGATGACTCTCCTGGTAGCCAGCTGTTTTTACCTTTTCTCACATTTTTTGTACATCACTTGCTTGCCCTTCCTGCTTGCAAAAGTAATATTATTTCCTTCTCAGATATCTGATGGAGTTGTTGACTTAATATGAGCAAGAATACAGGTAAAAAATCCTCTTGCTTTTGGATATTTGTTAATTTCTCCCCCAAAAATACCACATGTTCTTTGCCCAGGTTCACTTTCTGCCCATAATTTGTCAATTTCATCATTAGTAAAAGGTATTACAATTTCTTCTGGGTATATTACTGCTAGCACAGTTTTAGTTTTTCTTGTTACCAGATTCAAAAAAGAAATTTACTAAAAAATGTAGAATGTAAAAAGTTGAGAGATAAAAAATGATAATTTTGGGTTTGTAATGCAAGTTAGGATTGAAAGTGAATTATGTACAACCTTTGGATTCACCAAGATAGCATAGATAATGGAGTATTTTTTCTAAATTTGTCAAATGTTTATGGACTAGACATTGTTGATGTAATTATTACCTGTATGTTTTATGTATAGTTATGGTACTCATTATATATGTTTTTCTTATATTAATTATAACTTTATTAAATTTTAGACAAAAGGGAAAATGTGGTGATATTTTGTTTGTGCTCTAACAAATAAAGCTTTCCTGAAGATCAGAGGGCAGAGCTAGCCAATAGTCACTCATTGTAGTCTGGAGGTCTGTATAGATAGACAGGAAGTATTATGGCTGGGTGGAGAGAGGACTGTAAAGTGGAAGGAGGCAGGAACCCACCCCTTTTTGACTGAGAAGTTATTAAGGTAAGAGTTGGCTGTGGCTTACTCCTTTGTCTCTCAGATCTCTCCATATTTTCCCTGGTATCTGGCTTTAGGTTTTTATTATTAAGACCAATTAGGACTCATGCAAAAGCTGGCATCATCCAAGGCTATCAAGGAAAGCTGCACTTCTTGGCAACACTGCCTATGAAACTGCTATACCATGCAAATTTATTTATTGTTATTCAATAAATTCTGACAAGGAGAGACAAGAGAAACAAACTGTGAGGAATGAGTCTTGTGGCCTTAACACAGTGAAGAAAAAAAGTGACTCATACGGTGCCAGGAAAAATATTTATGTTACAGTTTATATTTTGATCCTGCAATAAAACACTTCAACCAAAGGAACTTTGGGGAGGAAAAGGTTAATTTGACTTGTTCTTCCAGGTGTTCTGTCAGGACCTCATGGCAAAAAGGAAGGCAGGCCTGCTCACTCATCAATGCAGCCTTACCTACAGTCAAGGAAATAAAACAAAAACCATGAAGGAGTCTACTTATTGGTTCTGTCCATCTTTTATGTGCTTATCAGCAGGCTCATGCTTAACTAGCTGTTTTATACACTCCAGGATCACCCCATTAGGGAATATATCACTCACATTGTTTTGGAACTTCCTCTATCAATTAACAATCAAAACAGTTCCCCATGGATAATTGCACATTTCAGTCTGATGGGACTGTCCCTCAAATGAGACTTCCTGGGTGACTTTAAGCCATGTCAAGGTACAGTTAGAACAAAACAAGTCACTTCCTTTGCAAAAGAGCGCTCTTGTCTTGCCACTGGCTTAGGAAAGGTACTTCTTTACAAACATGCAAAGTACCTTTGGTAAGGTTCTTTCTTTAAAGAGGACTTCATCTGTAAAATGTGATGATAATGTTAATTGCATCATTCATGGAAATAATGGGTCATTCACTAAATAATAAAAGTGTTGTAAAATATTAAGAAAAGAATACTGGTAAAGAATATTAGTTGTAAGGATTCTGGCTTCAATCAGCATTTCAATCTAGAAGGAAAAGATCATGATTATGAATTATTAGTCCTCGGTATGTTCATTCACATCTTGTAAGAATATGTAGTAAGCATTTTTAGCATTATAGGAGTACAGATATTAAAAGTGTTGTACTAATAAAAGTTGGTAGGGCAGCTGGGTTTTCCCAGGAATGGGATATACAAAATGCCATATACAGCAGTACGGATGAGATGATGAAGTCATAACTCTCTGTCTCTGTCTCTCTGTCTCTCTCTCTGTGTGAGCATGTGCATGTGTGTGTGTACATGTGTATGGAGAGCAAGAGGGTAATCTCAGCATCTCAGCTGGCATTCCATTCTTCAGTCACCATTTTTTGTTTTATTTGTGTGATGGTGCATCATATTGATTTGATTTGCTTTTTGGGGCAGAGATAGATTGACCTAGAGATCACTAAGTATGCTAATATGGCTGATCAATGAGCCCATGGATCTGCATATTTGCACTCTAATGTTGGGATAGCAAGTATTTGCTCCCATTCCAGGCACTTTTCAGTGGACTCCAGGGAATGGAACTCAAGTCCCCATGCTTGCAAGACAAACACTTTATTAATGCAACTAACACAGAAGTCCAATTTTATTCCTGTTAGGTTTAAATATCATGAGTAAAGAGAGGAAACATGAGAGAAAAATCTGTCTGCCGTTTGATTAGTTTGGCTAGGGGTTTGTCAATCTTGTTGATTTTCTCCAAAACCAGCTTTTTGTTTCATTGATTCTTCGGATTGTTTTCTGTGTTTCTATTTTGTTGATTTCCACCCTCAGTTTGATAATTTCCAGTCTTCTACTCCTCCTAGGTGAGTCTGCTTCCTTCTTTTCTAGAGCTTTAAGGTGTGCTGTTAAGTCTCCAATGTGTGCTTTCTCCATTTTTTTAAGTGGGCACTTAGTGCTATGAATTTTCCTCTTAGCACTGCTTTCATAGTGCCCCATAGGTTTGAGTATGTTGTGTCTTTATTTTCATTAAATTCAAGGAAGACTTTAATTTCTTTCTTTATTTCTTCCTTGACCCAGGTGTGGTTCAGTAGTTGACTGTTCAGTTTCCATGAGTTTGTAGGCTTTCTGGGGTATTAATATGTTTTTGTAACTGTCGAAGTTTGCTTTGTCACCGAGTTTGTTGTCAATTTTTGAAAAGGTTCCGTGAGCCACAGAGAAGAAGGTATATTCTTTCCTATTTGGGTGGAATGTTCTATAGATGTCTGTTAAGTCCATTTGGTTCATTACCTCCATTAAGTCTCTTAATTCTCTGTTAGGTTTCTGTCGGATTGACCTGTCCATTGGTGAGAGAGGAGTGTAGAAGTCTCCCACTATCAGTGTGTTTGGTTTGATGGCTGCCTTGAATTCTAGTAATGTTTCTTTTACATAAGTGGGTGCTTTTATATTAGGGGCATAGATATTCAGAATTGAGACTTCATTCTGATGGATTTTTCCTGTAATGAGTATAAAGTGTCCCTTTCCATCTCTTCTGATTGATTTTAGTTTGAAGTCAACTTTGTTAGAAATTAGTATGGCCACACCGGCTTGTTTCTTAGGTTCATTTGCTTGATAAACCTTTTCCCAACCCTTTATTCTGAGTAGATGTCTGTCTTTGCGGTTGAGGTGTGTTTCTTGTAAACAGCAGAATGTTGGACCCTGTTTTAGTATCCAATCTCTTAGCCTGTGCCTTTTTATAGGTGAATTGAGTCCATTGATATTAAGTGATATTAATGACCAGTGGTTGTTAACTCTGGTTGTCATTTTTTATTTGGTAGTAGAGATTGTGTGTTTCCTTTCTTTGAGATGTGCTGGTGAAGGGTCGCAAGATGTCTGAGTTATTTTGGGCAGTGCTGGACTCCTTTGTTTGTGAGTTTCCTTCTATTACTTTCTGTAAGGCTGGATTTGTGGCTACGTATTGTTTAAATTTGTTTTTATCTTGGAATGTTTTGTTTTCTCCATTTATAGTGAACGAAAGCTTGGCTGGGTATAGTAATCTGGTCTTGCATCTGTGGTCTCTTAGTTTCTGCAAAACATCTATCCAGGACCTTCTGGCTTTCATGGTTCCCGTAGAGAAGTCAGGTGTTAATCTGATAGGTTTACCTTTATAAGTTACTTGACCTTTTTCCTTTGCAGCTCTTAATATTCTTTCTTTATTCTGTCTGTTTTGTGTTTTGATTATAATATGGCGAGGGGATGATTTTTTTGATACAGTCTATTTGGTGTTCTGTAAGCTTCTTGAACCTTAATAGGAATATCTTCCTTTATGTTTGGGAAGTTTTCTTCTGTAATTTTATTAAATATATTTTCTGGGCCATTGAGCTGTAATTCTTCTCCTTCTTCTATGCCTATTATTCTTAGGTTTGGGCTTTTTATTGTGTCCCAGATTTCCTGAATGTTTTGTGATGAGAATTTGTTGAATTTGCTGTTTTCTTTGATCAGTGCATTTATTTTCTCTATGTTATCTTCAGAATCTGAGATTCTTTCTTCTATCTCTTGTATTCTGTTGGTTATGCTTGTTTCTATAGTCTCTGTTCGTTTACATAGATTTTCCATATCCAGCTGGCCCTTGGTTTGTGTTTTCTTCCTTGCCTCCATTTCAGTTTTCAAGTCTTGCACTGTTTCCATTATCTGTTTGATTGTTTTCTCTTGGTTTCCTAGGATATCGTTTACAGATTTACTGAATTCTTCAAACTTTTTGTTATTCTTCTCGTCCATTTCTTTAAGGGAGTTTTTCACCTCCTGTTTAAGGGACTCTATTACTTTCATAAAGTCAATTTTTTCTACTTCTTGATTAGTGTGTTCAAGTCCTCCTGTTGTAAGTTCGCTGGGTTCTGGTGCATTCATGTTGTTTTTCAAATTGTTGGAGGAATTCTTGCATTGGCACCTGCCCATTTCTTCTTTTTTTTTCTTTTTTTTCTTTTTACTTTTTTTCTTTTTACTTTTTTTTTATTTAAAAAACTTCCATCTCCTCCCCTCTTCCTTCCCCTTCCCTCCCCTCCCCTCCCCCCATGCCCTCCCACCCTCCCTTTTCAGGCCAAGGAGCCATCGGGGTTCCCTACTCTATGTTAAGACCAAGGTCCTTCCAACTCCCCCCTGGTCCAGGAAGGTGATCAACCAAGCTGAGAAGGCTCCCACAGAGCCTGTCCATGCAGAATAGTCAAAGATCAGCGCCTTTGTCTTTGGCTTCTCTGTCAGCCTCCAACGTCGGCCACATTCAGAGAGTCTGGTTTGGTCTCATGTTCCATCAGTCCCAATCCAACTGGAGTTGGTGATCTCCCGTTAGTTCTGTCCCACCGTCTCCATGGGTGAATGCACCCCTCACGGTCCTGACTTTCTTTCCCATTTCTTCCTCTGAATAATCCCCTTTGGGTCTTCTTTTAGAAGTTTAATTCACCCCAATAAATTCAATTCACTCACGCCTATGAATGATGGATCTTCTGCACAAAAGCTCACTGCTCAGTTGTTTATCACAGATCCACAAGTTGTTACTAAAGGAACTCTTGTACCACAACTTTATTGAGTTTATCATGGAGTGCGCTGCTCCTCAGCTCACTCTTCAGTCTTCATGGAACTTGGCACTTCCACTGAAAATGCTTGTGTAGCCATCTGGTAGCCCTGAACGTTTTATGTTTGGATTCAACCCGCACCATCTTTTTCACTCAGTGAAATCAGAATAGGTAAGGCATGATGTGTTTCTTATATCACAGCAAATCATTGAACCCCTTGACATGTTAAGATTCTCAGTATGTAAACAACCACATAAGGCTAAGGCCCACAATTCAAGTCACCAACATTTATGAATATGCTAGACAGATGTGGAAGACAGAGATGGGGATTAACCAAGCAAGATGGCTAGCTAAACTAACAGAGCTGGAGAACTATGAGCTTGACTAAAGGACTCTTTATCAATAAATATAATGGCAAGAAATCTTGGAAGACAAAAGACACCAACCTCTGGCCTGCACAAACACATGTACACATGTGCGTGCACACACACAGCTTGAGGCCCTAAAATAAACTGATATACTTTTCATTGGCCCTCTGCTAATACTAGCTTTTGTTAGCATAGATGAAGCCAAAATATCCTGTTTGTACACACAATGCACACACAAAAATTGCTAGCACAATTTTATATGCACAGTGTATGCCTAGAAATTGCTAGCAAAACAACAGACTTAATATCAAATTAGTCACCAATTACACTTGCGTTTCAATATCAGGAGCAAATAGAAGACAGCTAGGAATTGCAAAGTGCAGCAGTAAGAATGGAAAGGGCTTAACATAAATTTGTAATTGCATGATGTACAAGATATCCTTTACTCACATTTAGGGAAATGGCAGGATGCTGAATGTCATTATCAGGTTATGGGCTAAAACTAAACCTTTAGCCTGCCTCCTATAGTCTTTTGTTCTCTAGTCTGCACAGAATTAGAAAAAAAAAGAATGATAGCTGAAGAAGAGTCACTGTGTTGGAAACAGCAAAGCCATATGTGCTCACAGACAAAAACATTTCAAAACATAGAAAGACATATAGTTTAGTCACTAGCCTCTTAAGCCTGGCAATCAATGCGATTTTCTGTACCCAAATGGGTTTAAAATAATCAAAGTGCTCAGGAACAAGCATTTTGCTTCTTAATTTTATTATATTTTATCAATTTAGTGTGTGTATGTGTGTGTGTATGTGTATATGTGTGCGCGCTCAGGCACGCATGAACAATACATATGGGTGAATTCATGCTGCAGCACATATGTATGTAAAGATCAGAAAAACCCATAATGGTCATCCCTCTCCTTCTACCATGTGTGGTCTAAAGAATTTTGAGGTTTGGGGAAGATATGATGCATTTCTTTCTTTTTGTAAATTTGTGTGCACACATGTGCTCATTTATGTGCATGGGTGTTTCTATATGAAGGTGTTTGGTCCAGGAATATGAACTCATGTTATCAGGCTAGGTTTCTTTCTCAACTAATGTAAGCACAACTTATGCACTTAAACAGCATCATAAAGTGTATATTTTATTCTCCATAAATAACTTGGTTTATGAAGTGGCAAGGATTAAAGAAAGTGGAACAAGCTTGAGAGATGGCTCATGGGTCAAGAACACTCACTGCTCTTTCAGAAAATGGATCCTGTCCCTTACATACACAGCATGGCTCATAAGCATTTATAAATCTGATTCCAGAGAATCTGATATCAGGTGAGTTCATGCAAGCATTCTGCATGCACAAGCATGTGGACAAAGCACTCACACACATGAAACACATTTTTCAAAAGGAAGAAAAAAATGCAAGCTTGAATTCAGAAATTTGGATTGAAAAATTTCACCTTGGTTTTAAAATGAGGTAGAAGAGTAGAAGTCATTATACCAATAAGGTTTTACCTGAAAAGATTTTGAGATGCTTCTTGCTTATTAGTGGTATCTCAGTTAAGTGCAGATTGTGCTGTTTGTTTGACAAAAGCTGGGGCTGAGCCTTTTGAGAGGAAGCTGTGAAAGGATTTTAACAGGTCAATTCCAACCAAATGTGTTCATGGCATCTCAATGTGAAGGGTTTTCAATATAACACTTCCTTCTTCCTTTAAAATGTACTCACTCACTCTGTCTGTCTGCCTGTCCACCTGGTTTGGCTGGCTACCTGGAAAATACATATAGAGGTCAGAGGACAATGTTCAGAAGTCAAGTTCTCCTTTCTCCATGAGAATGCCAAGGATGGACTTTAGGTCATCAGCCACAGCAGTAAACACCTCCCATCCCTTACTGAACCATGCTGCAGGTTATCATTCTCTCCTTTTAATGGACAAGTTGGTTATTTGTTTTCAAGTTGAATGTGGTCTACGTTATGTAATTTCTTTTCATCAGATGAAGATTGTTTAGTAGTGCATTACCATGTTACTGCTAGTAGAGTTGTACTACAGTAGAAGAAAATACCCCAAAGACTGTTGTAGCAGAAAATAGATCAAGAGTATGCCTTATGGATTTTGCAACAGTTGTTTTTTCCCAGCTCATGATCCCCCTTCAATATCATGAGTGTCATTTTTTTTGTAACTAAACTGTCTATATTTCTAGCACAAAGGAAAAAAACAATAATTAAGTGCACTAGGAAAGAAGGCTTATCTTAGCCTTAGAGCTTTCATTTTCACTGGCTTCTGAAGAAGACACCCATTTTGTGATGACCTCAGTACCCACCTTTGTACAATCATTGGCACTAACACACAGAGATAGTGAAAACTAAATGATCTTATACAAGAATTTGGGCAAATATATATCATGGTTTCAAAACAAAGGGTTGAACATACCAGTTATATTGTTCTCTCCTTAGGACTGGGGAGAAGCTTCTGTCAGTATAGTACCTGTTGTGTGTGCATGAGCTTATTCCCAAGAACCCACACAAGAATCTAGGCAGGGTTGAATCATATTTGTGATCCCAGTTTCAGGGAAGAAGAAATGGAGGATGCCAGAACTCAATCACCAGACACCCTAGCCTACTTGATTAGCTCCAGGCTATCAAGATAAAACTTGTCTCAAAAAATAATATGGATGACTCCTGAGCAACAACAGGTAAGTTGAACCCTGGTCTCTCTCTGTGGGAATCTCTGTACACCTGTGTGCCACCTTCTGCTACACAAATCCTTCATATAGAAACATCCACACACATACATGAACACGTGTGCATACAAATTTACAAAATGAAAGGCATGCATGTATCTTCCCAAAGCCCCATGAATTCTAGAGTCTTCTGAAATATACAACACTGTATCTTCTCATATTCCACTGCCTGCTGGAATAGATTTATCCAAAGAGATCCATATTTGCCTGTGGCTTATTGAAAGTTAAACTATTTTCTTAAACTTGAAAGTTTATTTCTGTAAGGGTTTTAAATGTCCTTGTGTTTAGGGTATAGAATGTCATTGAATATCAAGCTTATTTATGCAACCACAGGTGGGTTTCTTTTGTTATTTCAATTTCTGAGACTACAGAAATTCTGTTACTCAATGAACCAGAAAAATCAGTGATGGTTTTTAGTGCTTTGTTTGACATAGATATTTTAAAAGTTTCCAAAGGAAATAGTGAAACAAACTGAGCAGAAACAAGTATCCATCTTAGACCTCAGTGAAATTTCTAGAAGTTACAGTTGCCTTAATGTAAAACAGCAGTTCCACAAAATCTATAAAAATAAAATTGCATGCTATGCACTGGTTACAAACATATCATGCATGACAGATTGTTTATATTTTTAGAAATAAAGGAAAGACAGAGGAATATCTTTGTGAAGGGTATGGTTTGGTCAACAGATGCTAAAAAAGGTCACAAATAAAAATCATTTTTCAATAGGAGCTTGGAGAACTCAGGTCAATCTTCATGCTTTTCCTGACTGCCTTAGACCCTGCCTGATACATGGCCCTTTATTTGCACTAGCAATAACCCTTATGGGTGTTTAGCCTTTAGTTGAAACTTTAATATGGGTTTGTTGGCTAGAGAGGGCAGTAAACAGAGAAAACACTCACCAGGATAAAAACTGCATAGTTTAAGATGAGCTTTAATGGTGTACACTTGAAAGAAAAAAAAATCCTTTCAGAGACTCAGGAGAGGGAAGTCTTAATGTGTGGGAAATATCAGTGACCTCTTTCTATCCTGTTTTTGTGTGTGGTTCATATGTGTTTGCTATATGAATCTGCATGCAGGTGTGCCTTGCTGGCCAGAGAAAGATGGCAGTTGGCTAAGTCTCTAGCTCTCCACTTTGTTCTTTTGACACAGGGTCTCCTATTTAACCTGGAATAAGGCTGACCGCTGCCAAGCCTTGGTGAGGAGTCTTAAGTGCACATGTGGGCTTTTCAGATGGGAGTCAGATATGTTATCGCAGGTCCTTATGTTTGTGCAGAAGGTACTCTTGACCAGTGGACTATCTTCCCAGTCCTATGGATGCTCAATTGGAAATATAAGTACATGTATTTAAGATCACCAAGTATATAGGAAAGGAAAATCAAAGAAAATAATCTAAAGGATGCACCATATAATACAAAAAAAGAGCAAATACATGATAAAATAGTGGGTATCAAGAAACATGAGTTCACAGTCAGCGTTTCTCCAGAGATATATGATTTTACATCAGAAACAAAAATATGTTGCATTGTAAAAGAATCTCAAATACATCTTTGTTAAATGAAGACTAACCAAAGGAGGAAAAATAATGAACAGACTGAAAAGAAGCTGAAGATTGACTAAAGAACATCCCATAGGACTCATCCAAAAATATACAAGCAAAATATTTAAATTACACATTGACAAAAGTCTACAATGCATTAGACACATTTAACACAAGAATCCTTACCTTAAGGTAAGCTAGTATGTACAAACACATATATATCTGTGGCTTAATGAGGTACTTCTTGTTCAAATATACTGGGCTATATAGTATGCTCTCTTAGCAGATCAGTATGCCTTCTGTGTCTTTCTGAGGATAGTGTGGCAGTGGCTTGTTTGTGTGTTGAAATCTCTCTGTACATCCCATCAGCGCAGAGGAGTAAAGACTTCCCCAAGGAAGGTGAACAGGGATTTCATGGCAGGGGACCTTCCAGTTACAGTACAAGTCTTTGCTGCTCAGCTTCACTGGGGAGCAAACTTACTTCCACACCCATGTTACCCAGGAAGAAATCCTATTTAAAAATATTGCTGTCTACTGTTGTATTTGCAAAGGAGAAGGAAAAAATTGGTGAAGCATTTAATATTGTCTTTAATCATTAAAAAAATTAAAAAGTCTTACTGAAAATGTCCCTTGAGTATATATGATATTGTATCAAAATCAAAATAAATGTAAGTAAAATTTCAGAATGTGTTGAAATAGAAAACATTTACTAAATACAAAAGTAAAAAATATCATTTATGAACGTCTATAGGAAAATACTGTCAAGCTAAAATTGTATACCAAAACAAAATGGAATTCATGAGGGAGAACAAATTCACAGCATTTTCAGAAAAGGGAGTTTTAGAAATGCTGTTTACATACATTTTATGAATTAATTGCCAGTGAGTATAGTTCAGAGAAACTGAGGAGAAAAGGAAAAAGCATAAAAGAAACTGTCAAGTAAATTATAAATAGAAATGTGATATGAGCTGTGTAGCAATTTCCCACAGATGGAAGTAGCACCTCCAAGAAGGAAGGGCATGCTCATGAGACCGAAGAGGTAAGCACGCTTCATGTGCCTGTGGGAACTGAAACATATGGATTCTCCTGGGACTGTCTCCAACATAATGGAAGCAGCACACACTGGGCAAGGAGACTGACCAGCAGAGCTGCTGAGAGGAGAGTTTCAGACCCGTGCAACTGCATCTATGGCCTCCTGAGAGTCCCAGGACAGCAAGTTTCCTGAGTTGTTGTCTGTCCCCCCATCCTGTTCAGGTCGGTTTTCGGTGATCCATGTTTCTTTGTGTCACCTGCACTCCAGTAAGTAACCCAAAGTTGGGTCCACCAAGTTGGGCTGTGGTATAGTCATTACCTTAAATTACTGTGTGTTCCCAATGAGTATGGCCTGTCTCCTCAGAAATAGTATCAAACAGCACTATAATGGTAAAATACAAAGCTGAACACCCTTGTGAGAATTGAAGGTATGAGTGATAAGGAACGGAAGACACATTTTATAGGACAATTGCACAAAAGAGATTACATTTAACCAAAAAAATAATTGTGAAAAGTGTCACGACAGTCCTGTAAGTCGTTAAGAAGACAATATATAAAATAAGATTTCAGGACTAATGGAGGTTTAGGATGCCATTATGATGCATCTACATTAAGTCACAGACAAGAAGAAATACAACCATAAGTGACACTGTTTTTTGTAAATAGAGTTTTTTCCTGACAGGAGATGAATCAATAGAACCAAATACATGGACATAGCTAAGGACTGGGGAGATGGCTTAGCAGTTAAGGATGTGCGTTGCTCTTGCAGAGGACTTTAGTTCCATGTCCAGAACCCACATAAGGCAGGACATACAACCTGCTATAACTCTAGCTCCGGGGTTCTGACACCCTCTTCTGGCTTCCAAAGTCACTGAATTCACATGTACATACCTACACATAGAGATGCACATGCACACACAATTAAAAATAAGATAAAGAAAACACACCTAAGTTTTTAGACCCCAAACAATGTCATTTGGGAAATAAAGAGCAGCAAACCAGTAACAATAATAACAAAATAACCAGGTTATCAAACTTACAATGTTTTTAAAACAAGAGAAAAAATGCAGACATTATAAAGAATAGATAAAATTTTATTGAAAACATTATTTGAATGTTTTAAAAAAGCACCTGTTACACAAACATGAAGAGCAGAGTCAATCCTCAGTATCCACAATAGTAGCTGTGAGCTCACCACTGAGATCATCCAAAGGGAACCCTATTGCTTTCTGTCTGAGTATGTCAGCTCCAGGGTCAGCGAGAGACTTTGTCTTGAAAATATAAAGTAGAAGGCAATAAAGGTAGACATTGGATGTCAACCTTTGACTGTCACATACATGTGCACATGCTTGCACATACCAAATGGGCAATCATGTACATGCACTCCTACATGTGTGCAAACACACACACAAAATGACATATTTAATATATAATTTACCATTAGGAAAAAATTCTCCTGGCACAAATGGGGAGCCACTGATGAGAAAATAAAAGAATGTTAGAATATATTTAAATCATAGGATGGTAATTTTGGTCTGTGTTTTTTTTTTTTTTACTATTTTTTTGCATCTACTCCCTTTTTATTTTTTGAACTTGGTAGAAAATGAGAATCTGAGTTGAAAAGCAGTTTATGTTTTGCTGCAGCTTTTACAAACGTGATCATCTAATGATCCTTCATTAAGAAAATCCAATTCACCGGGCGGTGGTGGCACACGCCTTTAATCCCAGCACTCGGGAGGCAGGGGCAGGCGGATCTCTGAGTTCGAGGCTAGCCTGGTCTACAAGAGCTATTTCCAGGACAGGCTCTAGAAACTACAGGGAAACCCTGTCTCGAAAAACAAAAAAAAACAAAAAAAAACAAAAAAAAACAAAACAAAACAAAAGAAAAAAAGAAAGAAAGAAAAGCCAATTCAAGTTTAAAATAACTTTATAACCTCTGGAGAAAAATCTCCAAGTTCTACATAATTCAAAAATTAGTTCCAAAATCTGTACAGACAAAGATGTCTCCCCAAAAGATAGCTCCTTTTTAAGAAATCCATGTCTAGAGTTGGCTCTCCAAACACTTTGAAAGCTCTGGGTTTGCACCCTTTTTGACAGAAGCTACAAAACATGGTCAGGATGGTTGGGGCAGAGCAGGCACCAAAAGAGTTATAGTCAGCAGGGAATGGAAACCAGCTCCCAGTACAGTAGAAGTGCTTTTGGGAATGCAACACAGTAGCATTGCAAAGGACTCTCCATAGAGGCCAGCTCTTCCAGCAATAACTGAGCCATCAAATACCTGGTAAGTTTGCTTCTGACCTCCATGATCCTAACATGACTTTTCCTCAAAAGAACTGAAACTCCTCTTCTTTAAGTTGTCCTGCTCTGCAGATATTCAAAGAGTGATTTTTTTCTTTTTCCCTTATTTTTAATTGTTTTCATTGAGCTATAAGTTTATCTCTGTTCCCCTCCCTTCCTTCCCCCTCCCTTTCTACCTTCTCCCATGATCTCCATGTTCCCAATTTACTACGGAGATCTTGTCTTTTTCTACTTTCCAATAGATTAGATCCATGTATGTCTCTCTTAGGGTCCTCTTTGTTGTCTAGGTTGTCAGGATTGTGAAATGTAGGCTGGTTTTTCTTTGCTTTATATCTTAAAGCCGCTTATGAGTGAGGACATATTATATTTGACTTTCTGGGTCTAGGTTACCTCACTCAATATGATTTTTTCTAAAAATAATATCTTGAAATTTGCGGGCAAATGGATGGATCTTGAAATTTGGTCTGTGTTTTCCGTCATTACAGGGCAAGCATGTCTTCGTGATTCTTGATTTGTGCATTATGAGTTTAGCATGTATCTGATTTGCACCTGCTTAGACTGATATGGAAATGGAATCCTTGATGCGGAAGTCTGCAGCTGCTAAATGTCTGTATTTCAAATGATGAATTTTCCTTTTATTTTTTAAATTAAATAATTATGCTTAATTTACCATTTAAATGTGTGCACATCAGCTGTCTTAGTATACTCAGAAGCTTTTGCAGACATCATCACTATCCAATTTCAGAATCTATTCAGCCCCTAAAATTTCCATTAGCTTAGTACCAACACATGAGGTTTCAGACCGTGACAATTACAGCATACTTTCGTTCCTATAAATCTCTCTGTTCTAGATAAGATAAGAGGCATAGGACAATGTATGGTCTTTGGGCAGACATGCTTATAGAATTTATTTCCCACTGCTTACTTTGTATTATTTTATATTTAATGTAATTGATTAGGTGATTTAATCACAACTGTCTCTGTGTGGACAGGTAGGGATGGGAGGCCAGAAGAGGGTGTTTTAACCCTGGAGCTGGAGTTGAGGCTGTCTGTGAGTTACCTGACCTGAATACTGAAAACTGAACTCAGATCTATAAGAGTCACGTGTACTGCACTCTTAATTATAGAACTGTCTCTTCTGTACCCATTTAAAATTCACACACACACACATGTACACACATGCAAACACACACACAGACACACACACACACACCACAGAGCATGGTGATTTAACATATACATGCACACGTGATGTGCAATGGCTAAGTAATAGATCATGTAATGAGATCTTTGTATTTCAATTTTATGATGTTGTGATGTAAGTATAGCTATATTTACAGGGGATTAGCCATGTAACCTGGATTTGGTGTTGAACTATTCCCCCATCTCTCAATGTCTTGCTCACTCACTTAGGATGAAATAGGCACAAAAGCAGTTATAGAGATAGCTCAGAGGTTAAGAGAGCTTGCTGCTCTTGCAGAGGATCTGAGTTGGATTCTACCAATCAAGTTGGTTCTTTGCAATCCCATGACATCAGTTTCAGGGCATCTAATGCCTGTGAGTACTACATGTGTATAGTGCACATATAGGTAAACAGGTATTTACGCCAACAAATAAATAAAACTAGATCAATTTCAAGTAAAAAAAAATAGAGAAAGGGGAAGTGATGATGTCTTTGAATATTGCTAATCTTTCTGCTTAATAAAGCTCTGTGGAATTCAGCAGAGAAAGTTTTCACTGAAAAGCAAACATGCTGCCTCTCTCTCTCTCTCTCTCTTTAACTAAAACATTCAATTTAATAAACAGAATATTACCAAAAGGTTCTATTGCATAGTCTTTGTGAAGACTCTAAGACACAGAAGTAAACACTTTTAAATATTGCATAATAAGACAAACGCATATCACACACACACACACGTTTGGAGGGTAATATAATATAATATAGAACGGGTTGATTGAGGCAAATTTTATTCCTAATGATAATCAGCTCTTCACTAACATCATAATTATTCAAGAAAGCCTAGTAATATTAATACTACTCATATTAGTATTTACGGTAACTCACTCTTAAATTGTCTTGAAAGTGAAATTGATACTGTTTCGGCTGTCATGACTAACACTACTTAGTTAATGAGCAACATGAACCCAAGAAACTGTATTTTCTCCTTCACCTGTTTTTTTTTTTTTTTCTTTCACCTGTTTGAAAGACCCGGAGACCAATAGGGCTTCTGAAGTAATGATTCCCTGAGAAGCAGCAGATTTTTCTCTTGTTGTGGGAGAATATTTTTGTATGCTGTGAAGATGTCTCTTTTCCAAGATACTTTAATAAAGAACAAACCTTCTTTCTTTCTTTCTTTCTTTCTTTCTTTCTTTCTTTCTTTCTTTCTTTCTTTTGCTCCTTCCTTCCTTGCTTCCTTCCTTCCTTCCTTTCTTTCTTTCTTGCTTGCTTTATCACTTTCTTGTTTTATTTATTTATTTTATTTCCATTTTTCGAGGCAGTGTTTCTCTGTAACTTTGGAGCCTGTCTTGGAACTAGCTCTTGTAGACCAGGATGACCTTAAACTCATAAAGATCCTCCTGCCTCTGCCTCCCAAGTGCTGGGATTAAAAGCATGTGCCACTACCACCCAGTTAAGAACTTTAATTTAATGAAGAATTTTTATTAAATTATTGGTTTATTAAAGAACTGAATGGTCAATAGCTAAACAAGAGAGAATAGGTGAAACTTCTGGAGAAAGATAGAAACTCAGGATGAATCTAAGCACATGAAAATGCCAGCAAAACACAGAGCAAATCATAGTATAGAATGGAAAAGAGGTTTTAAAAATCCATATGGGAAAATTTAGATTAACAGGAGCAGGCTAATTTAAGCTATAAGACCGAGTTGGTAACAAGCCTAAGCTAAGGTCAAGCTTTTATAATTAATAAGTTTCCATGTCATGTTTGTGAGATGGTGGGCCAAGAAAGTTCAACAAAATTGCTGACTACATTTTCCCATGCTTTTTTGGTTTTATTCCTAGGAGAAGCATATGAAATGGAAGACTAATCTAATGAAGAATTGTTGTTAGTTAGCCTATCAGAAACAAACCAGCACTAAACTGATTAAAGTTCTTTTCTTCAAAAACAAAATAACTGAGAAATTTAAAATATAAATTTATCTATATAGCATGTGTGTACATATACATGTTATGTATGTCTTATAGCTATGTCATCTAGATATAATTGGCATATAAAATATTAACATCCATATATAAAATAAAAAACTATATAATACAGTGTGTATTGTGACATATATGAAAAGTGTATAATATATGCATTTGTGTGTGATTAAATATTATTTTGAAATATATATACATATATAGAGAATGGTTAAATTAAATATCAAAGAGTGCTTTTAAAACTCTTTTTTTCTGTCATCTCTATACATCTATCTCTCTTTATTGCCAAATAACAATTATATCAATTGTGTGTAATTAAATTATTTTCAATGCCCACAACATTCAAACTAATTAAAAAGACATTTTCCCTCCGGTTTGCCGTGAAAACAAAGCCCGCTTCAGTAAACTATCATGTGCCTAGTCATCCAAAAACCACATTAAAATTCAAATGCTCATACAAAGTGTCAGCTCTCATCAACAGATTGCATTTGGAAATAGGCAATACATATCCATTTAGGTGATGAGCATGAGCTACATGAAGGGGAAACAATGTAACTGTGAGCTCACAGACCATGGAAATAGGCCATGTTTGTACAAGTGTCGTATTTGCTAACATATAATTGAATTGTTCATTAGATTGCGTAAAAGAGAGAATAGTTGAAGATCTAGGATTAAAGAAGTTATATGTTACCACTAAGGAAAATGCTCTTTAAGACCTTTCTCCTTGACCCCATTGCTACTCTAAAATCCATCAACAGGAACTATATGTTTACTTGCAGAGTCTGTGGCTTATTTTGTTCTGGTTAAGAAAATCAAGTACTCAGACTCCAAAATATCCAAATAACTATTTAGTCATAAATGCTGCATAGTTTTCTTTCTTTTGTGCCCACAAATATTTCCTGAGTTTTATTTCTCCTTCCTGTTTCTCAGATCAAAAGCTCTGAGTTTTGAGGTGGTAAGTAGCACAGACCAAAGATTTTTTAACAAGCACAGAGTCTTTTTCTCTGCTACAATGACCTTGTTGCTTTCACACTTGTTTGTTCTCGAGACTAGAGAGGTTGCAGAATCTTACTTAGCCCAAGAAATGAAGAGAGAGGAATAGAAGATAGAGGAGCACGGGCAAAGGGGAAGGGAGTAGCGATGGTTATTCTGTTATCAACTTAACTACATCTGAAATTAACTAAAACCCAAGTGGCTGGTTAGAACTGTGTAGGGTATTTCTTAAGTAAACCATTTGAAGTGGGAAGAGAAACTTTTAATCTAGATCTTTTGAATTCCTGTTTCTCTTGCCTCCACATTCCATTCTGCTATCACAGAAAAGAACTACCATGCTCAGTTTTATTCTCTTCTCTTTCTCCCACTCATTTCAGCAGTATATAACACTTTAAAATACACACAGGGGAATTTTTAATTTAGTTGTAGATGAGGTTGGTGAAGAATAGCAACCAGTGCAGAGTTCCTAACTTTTCTTCATAGAAAATAATGAATGTGCATGAAACAAATAACAATTAAAATGGTAATGAGAATGCATTAGTGTGAAATAAATAAAAGCCAAAGCCAGGTTAGTGAATAAAGTACTATGTCTACTACAGAGAGCCAGGCTGGGTTTCATCATGAGATATGAGGATCTGCATTGCTTATGCTACAAAAAAAAATATTACCACAAAGTTACAGGGAGTAGCATTTCATCTTTCAGTTCAGCAGGTCTGAAATCTCCAACAGTCTCATTGAGATAAAAAGGAGGCATCTGAAAGACTGCATTCCCATCTGCACAGGTAGGTTTGATTCTTCATCTTTTTTGGGCCTTGAATGTGGCTCACTTTGCTTGGATCACAAGTCCTTCTAACCCAGAAGACCACTTCAAGGAGATTAAGTCCTTTCCAAACATTACACTTCCTTCCTTTTTAACTGTTAGGTATTACGGTTTAGACAGGGCCAATGTAAAAAATCCAGAATAAACAACTCTGAGCTAGAACTTTGTCTACAAGGCCTTTTAAAACCTTTAGAGATTAAGGTATGAACACAACTGGGAGAGGGGTCATACAGTACTAGCCAAATAAAATCTAATACATCTAAGAAAGGCCCTAATTAAAAGAAATCCTCTAAGTGATTTCAAAACAATAACAAATTATGATGTCTTTAAATAATACCTTTAAAAATAAAGTATAACATATAGTAGTGGTTACTAGAGGCTGAGAAGGGGGGGAAGGGCCAAAAGAGGATGGAAACAGGAAAAGGGTGCAATTGGGAAGGAGAAGCAACTTCCGGTGTTCTACAGCACAATCGGGGACCAACAGGTGACAACATTTAGTTATGTATTTCAAAATGGCTTATAAAGACCATTTGCAATATTCCCAGCACAAGGAAATGGTAAATGTTTAAATAGACGGAGGTGCCATTATCCACAGTGTGTGTGTGTGTGTGTGTGTGTGTGTGTGTGTGTGCGCGCGCGTTAAACATAAGTGCATGCAGTGATGTATCCACTAGAAATAAGTTAAAGCAAGTGCGTTATCACATACATGCAGTCATGGACCCAGAAAACCAAGGTAAGAAGATTTCAAAAGTGAAAGTTGAACTACATGGTGTGATGCTTTCTTAGAAAATTTCCTTCCATAAGTATCAATTGGCAATTAATGATATCTGGGGAAAGGAGGGTCATTTCTTCAGTGTAACAGTCACTGGCAAAATGCTCATGTTTCATCAAGTCATCCCATGCAAGCAGTCATTATTAAACTCATTGGGTCACAAAAACAGACATGAAATTAGGAGGGAATTTATTGAACAAAAGAACAAGTTCAGTGGGAATGAGAAGGGAATAAAAAATAATGGGTGACATGGTCAAAATACATGATGTAGATGTATTAAATCTTAAATAATAATTTTAAAATATTATTAAAAAGAATATGACTAATTATTTTTTTTTTATTTTTTTGAGACAGGGCTCCTCTGAATAGCCTTGGCTGTCCTGGAATTTGTGCTATAGACCAGGACAGACTCAAACAGATTTGCCTATCTCTGCTTCCTGAGTGCTGGGATTAAAGGCATGGACCACCACAATCTGGCTTATAGGTATTTAATTTAAACAAAACTATTCAGGTGACAAAAATCAGCAAATTTGGTGCTAATACTAGTTAAAAGAAAAATGGAAGAGGTATGTCAATTCCAAAGAATGAATATAGCTTCAAATAAAGAAAACTTTTCAGGGGATGAGTAAGATGTTTCAGCAGGAAAAGGCACATGCCTCACCACCTGGGCTTGATTTCTAGGACCCATACAGTGGAAGTAGAGATGCGCAACCAAAGGCTGTCATCTGACTTGTGTATATGTGCTAAGGACATGCATGCACACACACATATTCAAACATACTACAGTGAAATAAACTGAATAAATAAATGTAATAAAAAACCAGGACAAAAAGCAACAATTTATATTTAAAATGTTTACCAAACTAAACACATATCTAACAGTAACACATATGTAACCTGATATTGCTGGGTCCTAAGGATTCCCTCGGGAGCGGTGATGAGAAAGTACAGAGTCAATGGAATAGACACTGGGAGTCAGTAAAAGACAAGCAGCAGACTCCTTTATGTAGCAATGGGGAGAGACTTATGTATACCATCCTCTCAGTGCCCAGGCTTAATTCTGATCCATTGACATAGCATGATCATCCCTCATTGGCTAGGCACAATCAGGCCCTCTGACAATGCTTGTTGTTAGACCCTGAGGCAGAATCCAGGCTGGCTCATCTCTCAGCCTTATATACTTTACCTTCCTACAATTTGACCCAAAGCAGCACATGTTTATAACCCAGAAATCAGAGTCAGAGACACAAGTATTGGGAATTTGAGGCTACTGGGTTTGAATGAAAATGTCTCCCATAGACTCACATTTTCGAACTGTCTAGGAAGGAATAGGAAGTATGGCCTGATTAGAGGAGGTATGTCACTAGGGACATGCCTTCAGGTTTCAGAAGACTCTCAGTGTCTTCATTTGCCTCATGGTTTTGCCTCAAGATATGAACTTTCAGCTACTACCCCAGCAGCCTGCCTGCCTGCCTAATTCACACTTCACACTGTGGAATCCCATCTCTGGTTATGCCTATGAGAGTGTCTTCAGAAAGATGTAACTGAAGTGCAAAGGGCCATGTTGAATGTGGGCGGCAGCATCCCAGGGGTTAGGATCCTGAACTGAATAAAAGGAGAAATCAGGCAGACAACAAGCATTTGTCTCTCTGTTCTTGATCATATATACAATTTGATAAACTTTCTAAAGTCCCTGCCATCATTCCTTCCTCAACATGATAGACTGTGCTCTCAATGTGAGCCAAAATACAGCCTTCTTCCACACCTGCTTCCATCTGTGTTTGTCAGATCATGAGCAAAATGACCCATAAACTAGTTTTTGAATATCAGCCTCATTGGGATAACTTCATCAGTAAGCTTCCTTCTTATCTGGAACTGAAGGTTTTCCATGAGCACTGAAGAAAAGAGAAGATGGAGACTGACAGCATCAGAGAAGAAAGTTCATGACAATTCCTGGGAAGAGACATGAAATCATAATAAAATAGTATGGTAAACAAAATATCCTCAAAGGTGCTATTATACATCAAAATGCATTAAGACCACAAACTATCAAAATATGCATATACATTAGCAAGGGCGATTAATTGATTAAATACCTATTTTAAGACATTGAGTCACTGAGAAAGCATCTATAGAACTCCCATGAGAAGACAGTCTGACTAGAGTGCAAGCCATGCCAATATGCTATTCCCTCCTAGCTGAGTGTGTAGCTACAAGGCAAGGGTCTCGCTAGAGGGTACTTCACACATGTTAGTATGAAGGAGTTATCCAGTTGTACAAGCTTCATTTGCTTGCCAGTTTCTTGGAGGACTGACATGAATCAAAGAAAAAGAACCATTTGTTCACAAATTTGATACCTGAACTTCAACAGGGGCACAAGAATGTGGGTGTCAGAAAGCAGTCAGTGCTGGCAAAGGAGAGCCTATTGGAGTTTTGGTTTTGTGATAATAGGATTTTGAACAATTAACATTGTTAAACCAATGTGAATTACAGCTAATCTGAAAATTCAGATGGTCAGAGATATGGTGATATGTCTGGAGTTATTTACAAGTATTAATATCTATACTTTATTTTAGAGTTTATAATTCCAAATTATTGCCAGGTCATTGCCAACTTACTTTATTTCATTGGTGTTGGCCTTTGTGTTTAACAAGATCTTTCACAAAATTTTTGATGTCAAAGAGTAGAGGTTGATATTCAGAATGATTATAGTACTAAGCATGTATGTGTAGCATTCATTTGTGTGCACATGCTTCTGTGTAGACAATGGAGTATGTATGGCAGTGTTATTGGTACAAAGGTGTTTATCAACATGCTATTTACATCAAATTAGGACAAAAAGATTGGGATCATTAGTTTGGGAATTTCTGTGTGTTTATATGATCACAACACAACTAGGATTTGAAGAACTCTGTGAATCTTAGAATACTTCTATGCAATGGTGATTGATAGACCAGCAAAACTCCTTGCCTCAGAGCATTGGGGTTACAGAGGCACACTGATATGTATGGCTTTTACGTGGGTCGTGGTCATTTTAACATAGATCCTGATGCTTTCACTGCAAGCACGTTACCCAGTTAACCTTCCTTAGCTCTGTGTTCTCACATTTCCATTTAATTTCTTTGCAACCTGTCAATGCTAAACCAAACTTCAAGTTTCTCTCCATTCCCTTTGTGAAATCATAGGACTTTCCTATTTGCATTTTCACTGTGAGACCTACTCTTGCTCACCCCTTTTGTCTGTCCAACCAGACCTGGAAGTCAGGACTGTCTTTGTTCTAGACAAATTAGGAGAAAAAAAATGAGCCTAATTTTCCTTTCTCGAAAAAATTTCCTTTGTAGTTAAGAAATAATAAAGAATAGTGTTGCACCACAATTTTATTAGATGAATATATTTTTATTTTTGGAAAGACATTTCCTTCCCTCCTGAAGATATCTTCTTCTTCATGCCCCCATTCTAGTTTTATGAAAATACATACATACAGCTGCCTGTCATCTATTTATCTATCTTTTATGTATCTATCATCTATCTATTTATCTATCTATCTAAATATCTGATTATAAATATGGACACCACACATGTATTGGAAAATGAGTTTGGCTGTATACCTTGAGACTTTAAAGAATGGGGCTGAGAATGTTGCTTAGCTTGAAGAGTGCCAGCCAATTCCACAAAATAACTTCAATTTCCATCCTTAATACTGTATAAACTGGATGTGGAATTTAATAATTCCATCACTAAAGAAGTGGAGGCAGGAGAATTATTAAGTCATCCTCTTCTACATGAGTTTGAGGTCAGCCTAGACTATGAATGATTCTATACCGTATCTCCTAAAAATGTATGAAAAACATGACTAGGAGCTACAACATCATTTACCAAGTTATATAGAAGATATTGGTATCTGATAGTTCGACTCTTCACAGAGGGTCCAGGAATCAAGCCAAAGTGGATATTGACAGATGAAAAAGCAAATCTCACAATGAGCATCATGTAAGAATATTATATAGTCATTTTCTCCAAGTTGAAACATTCCCTCCTGGAAGGAGAAAGGATAGTTCCAAAATTCATAAAGCAAACACAACTAACAAGTCTCAGAAATAACCTCTGAAATGTACAAGATTCTTGAATCTCCATCCAAGGTTATATAAGCAGAAAACTATCACTAAAGAAAAAAGACTCTGGGCGCTGATCAGTCTAAAAGGAGTGCTGACAGCAAAAAGCTCATATATCTTTCCTGAGCCATTGACCATGGCTATTTATTAGATTTTCAGTGATGTATTTACCAATGAGTCATGACCCTGTAAATGATTTTAATAAACTCACTTGTTCGCTAGGCTAGACTTGGTAAAGTCAGTAATTTGTTCCATCAGTGGTGTCATCTGAATGTGACTAGATGTTTGCTCAAATGTCCCCAAGAAAAGTAACAAACAATAATGAAGCTTAACCATGACAGATGGTTCTTAGCCTAGTATCTCTTCTGGTTTTGAGACTGGCATCGCTATTCTATCCCTGCTGAGCTCACATCTAGACCACAGCCTATGCTGAGAACAGCTAAGTATGAAAACAAAAACCAATGATCCCTTAACAAAAATGCATATGGCCTGAATAGTTCCCATTTCATGCTTCTCTTTTAAAATGCCTCCCAGTTTGGAAAAAACAATTTTATTCATTCCTAGCCCAGCTTTTGTCATTTCTAGGGCTCCATGAACCTAATTTTATTTTTTGCAATCTTGTGATGTTTTTATATTAGGAAATTCACAAAATTTCATAACCTTCAGTGCCCACTAAACACATATCTGTTCATGCCCATGGCATTATTTCTCAACAAATAAGTATGCAGTTTTGATATGGTGATTTAATCATCCCTAAAGACAAAGGACCCTTCTGCCAAACTAATCTCATTAACCAAATGGAATAAGTTCCATGGACCCACTGATTTTAGAGCCAATTTCTCTTATGTTCAGGCCATACAAATACTGACTAATATCTAGACATTCCTGATTGGGTATTTTATTTTAAATGATTAATAATTTAAGTGCATACCAACTTGGCACTAAAGGCCAAAATAAATCAGATTTTGTTACTCTAGAAATAGTTGTAATTTTTGCATATATTGGGTAGATATGTATATGTTTGTGTCTGTGAGGATGTGCAAGTGTTAAGCATGCGTGTAAAGATCAGAGGACCATTTTGGGTGTCAGTCAGCATCTTTACACTGTTGGAGGAAGGTTTCTCATTTGTGTCTGCATATGCCAGGCTAGCTGGTCTGTAAAGTTGAGGATGTCTCCTGGTTTTTCTTCTTATCTCTCAATGTGGTTACTAGGATTTACAAATATATGCACCACTGAATATGACTTTAAATAGGTACTGGAAATCCAAACCTACGACCATCAAGTTTACTCAGTAAATACTTAACCACTGAGCTATCTCCTAGTACTGTAATCAGCTTTTTGAATTGAAATTCTCAACTTTCTGTGATTTCCTACTGCCTATTAAGCACTCTTATGTCACCATATTTGCCAGCTGGCGTGACCTGTTGATGATGTAGGCTATGTGCAGTTGTCTGCCTCTGACTGTAGTAAGCATGAATTTACTTACCATTTAGTCAAGTTGTGCCTGGAATTACATCACAGCACAGGTCTTACTGGCAAAGCAGTAGAGTACTCCTCTCTATCAGAATATATAATATTTTACTTGTAGCATTGTCTGGCTTTTATCTCCACATGTATTAGTATCATCAACCAGCCAATGTTTTCCCTTCTTGTCTCTAAAACTATAAAGAATCATCACCATGAAAGAGAGAACCCTGTGATTAGTCACAGATGATAAAATAAGTATATATTACTAATGAGATTTATTAGTTGGGCTTATATGGCAAGTGCTGGGTAGTCCAGCAATGGTTGACTTCAAACTGGAGACTAAACATTCAGTAGCTGACTAGATACCTATGTCTGCCTGTGAATTCAACATACAAGGAAACAGCCTTTTCATTATCTGACAAAGGAAGACCTTGAAATCTTTGCTCTTTCTACCTACAGCCAGATATAGGAAGAAAGGGTAGTGAAAACCTGAAGCAGGAAAACATAGGGAATTGCTTAGAAATCCAGGACTCCACTTGGTTTGGGCAGTGCAGAAGTTTTACCAACAATGCACTTGACAACTGGCATAGCTGGTATTAGTTCCCAACTTGACACAATCTGGAATCATCTGGGAAGTGGATCTCTGAGAATGTATGTGAGAGACTATTTTAATCATTCTGTTAATATGTTTTATTATCATTGGTTAACAAAAAGGCAGTTTTGGTCTATGGAAGGGCAGAATACATCTAGGTGGAAAATTCAAACAGATATACAGGGAGAAGTAGGCAGAGCCAGGGAGAGGCCAGCAGCCACTGGAGAAGCAAGATGTAGGGAAACAAGCCACAAGCCTCATGGTAAAATATAGAATAATGGAAATAGGTTAATTTAAGTTATATGAGCTAGTGAATGACTAGGCCTAAGTCAAAATGCTTGTAATTAATATTTAGCCTTGGAGTGGTTATTCGGGACTCGGGGGGGCGGGGGAAGAAACTCCAGCTACACTGGGGCCTTTCCATCAGTTTGTAGAGAGCAACCTATATTGTCTTGGCAACAGGCAATAGCCTGGTTCTGGGCAGCCATTTACTATTGGATCCCTTTGGGCAACAACTCTCACCCAGTCTTGGTACTAGAAACTTTATTTGTTGAAAATTAATAGCCACTTCAGGCTATGCCTTGCCATTATTTGGAAACTTCATTAGTATTAATGTCATATATTTTAGGAAGTTTCAGCTAAACTTGGTTTCCATACCACTCCTCAGCTTCCCCTCCATTATAGCTGTCTCTCCTAAAATCCCCTCCCTTAGCTTTGTCTCTCTTCCCCTACCCCCTGTTCTTCCCATACTTGTTGCTCTCCTGTTCCCAGTCGAACATAAAATTTATTCTATTTTCCTCTCCCATGGATATCCACATGCTCTCCCTAGCCACTTCCTCTAGTATCTAACCTCTCTAGACCTGCAGATTGTATCTTGGTTATCATTTGATTAACAGCTAATGTCTATATATATATATATATATATATATATATATATATATATATATATACCATATTTGTGTTTGTGGGCCTTGGTTACCTCACTCTACTTCTGTCCATTTGTCTGGGAATTTCATGATGTAATTTTTAATAGTTGATTAATACACCATCATATAAATGTACCATGTTTCTTTATACATTCTTCTGTTGAGGGACACCTGAGTTATTTCCAGTTTCAGGCTATATGGAAAAAATAGCAATGAACATGATTGAGCAGGTGTCCTTGGATTAGGATGAAGTATCCTTTAGGTTTATACCCAAGAGTGGTATAGCTGGATCTTGAGGTGGATTAATTCACATCTCTCAGAGGAACTGCCACACTGATTTCCATAATGGCTATAAACGTTCACACTCCTACCAGTGATGGATGAGTGTTCCCTTATTCCACATTGTCACCAACATGAGCTGTCTCTTGCGTTATTGATCTTAGCCATTCTCACAGATGTAAGAGTGAATCTCAAAGTAGTTTTTATTTGCACTTCCCTAATGGCTAAAAATGTTGAACATTTCTTTAAGTATTTCTCCTTAAGCATTTATCATTTGAATTTTCTGTATTGAGAATGCTCTGCTTAGATCTGTACCCCACTTTTAATTGGATTTTGGGTATTTTTATATCTAGTTTTTTTAGTTCTTTACATATTTTGAATAATTGTGGTCTATAAGTTATGGAGTTGGTAAAGGTCTTTTCCCATTCTGTTGGTAGCTGCTTTGTCCAAATGATGGTGTTCTTTGCCTTAAAGTAGCTTTCTTTCAGCTTCATAAGTCCTAACTTACTACCTATGGATCTTAGCTAATAAAGTTCTATTCAGAAAGTCTTCTGTGCCAATGAGATCAAGGCTATCTCCCACATTATCTTCTATTAGATTCAGTTTATCTGGTTTTATGTTGAAGTTTTTGATCCATTTGGCACTAAGTTTTGTGCAGGGCGATAAATATTGATCTATTTGCATTCGTCTACATGTAACCATCCAGTTTGACCAGCACTATTTGTTGAAAACCCTGACTTATCTCCAGTGAGTTGATTGATGTCTAGTTTTTCAATTCAATTCCATTGATTAACTTGTCTCTTTTATAGCAAAATCTTATGGTTTGTATTACTACTGCTCTGTAGTACAGTTTGAAATCCGGGATGGTGATGCCTCCAGCAGTTCTTTCACTGTTCAGGATTACTCAGTTATCCTGGGGTTTTTGCTTTTTCATATGAAATTGATTATTGTTCATCAAGCTCTGTAAAGAATTGTGATGGAATTTTGATGGGTATTGCTTCAAGTCTGTAGACTGCTTTTGGTAATATGGCCATTTTCACTATGTTAATTCTGCCAATCCATGAGCATGGGCGGCCTTAGCATCTTCTGATATATTCTCTAATTTCTTTCTTCAAAGACTTGAAAATTGTATCATAAATGTCTTTCATTTGCTTTGTTAGAGTAACTTCAAAGTATTTTGTGTAATATGAGACTACTGTGGAAGGTGTTGTTTTCTCATTACTTTTTTAGTCAGCTTGTCATTTTTAAATAGGAAGAGTACTGATTTTTGTGCATTAATTTTATATCCAAATAAATAACACGTATGTATTTTGCTGAAAGTGTCAGTTGTAGGAATTTTCTGTTAGAATGTTTTGGGTCACATATGTATAATATCATATCATCTGCCAATAAAGATAATTGATTTCTTCCTGTTTAATTTGTATCTCCTTGATGTCTTCCAGTTATCTCATTGTTCTAGCTAAGACTTCAAGTACAATATAAATAGGTGTGAGAAGAGTGTATAACATAATCTTGTTGCTGATTTTAGTGAAATTACTTTGAGTTTCTCTCCATTTAACTTGATATTGGCTATCAACTTACTGTAAATTGCCTTTACTATATTGAGATATGTTCTTTGTATACCTAATTTCTCCAGAAATTTTAACATGAAGGGCTGTTGGATTTTTTTCAAAGGCCTTTTCTAAATCTAATGATGTGAGCATGTGGTTTTTATTTTTTATGTGGTGAATTACATTTCACCCCTATGTTCTGATTTTTGGTTCAGCTACCGAAACAAAAAGCCAGTCACAAACCATCTACAATGCTGTGCTGCCTGATAATACTAGGACAAAAGTGGCACAAAGCTTCTGGGAGTTACCAACCAATGTCTTATTTGACTTGAGGTCCATTCCACCTGATGGATCTCATATTCCACATTGCCTTGGTGACCAAAACCAGAGACTATATAGCTCTGAGACAAGGAAAAACACAATGCTATCAAACTTTAAAATGTAGTGATAAAATGATTCCTAATGATATTCTGCTAGAGTCATACATTGGTGCCTTATTCAGTCATTATCAGAGAAGCTTCCTCCTCCAGTCAATGGGAACAAATACAGACAACCATAACCATACATTACACACACACAAACACAAAGAAAGAGAGAGGGAGGGAGACAGAGACAGAGAAGAGAGAGAAACGTTGCAACACTCAACACTACATAGGATGTCTCCATCAAATTTCTCCCCTCAAGGGCTTATGGAACCCCATGAAAACATGGTAAAAGTGCAATAGCCGGAAGGCCTGAAGGACACCAGGAGAACAAAGATTTCTAAATCAACTGAGCAAAGTTCTTATTAACTCATTAAGCATGAAGGGGTATGCACAGTCTGCACCAAGTCATCTGAGTATGTATTATGGCTTTCAGCTTAGTGTTTTTATGGGAATTTTGAGTGTTTGGATGAGTGGATCTGATTCTTGTGTCTTCCCTTTGGCTCCTTTCCGTCTGTTGGCTTGTCTTGTTCAACTTTGCTGCAATGGTTTTATTTTATCTTATTATATTTTATTTTGTTTTGTTGTATGTAAGAAACGGATCCTTTTCTAGTGAGGGACAGAAAGGAAGTGAATCTAGAGGGAAGGAAATGGGAGAAGTACAGGGAATAAAAATGTGATATGGATATAGTATATAAAGTGTAAAAATAATTTTTCTTATTTTATGTGCATTGGTGTTTTGCCTGCATGTATGTCTGTGTGAGGGTGTCAGATATTGGAGTTATAGACAGTTGTGAGCTGCCATGTGGGTGCTGGAAATTGAACCCAGGTCCTTTGGAGTTCCTGTCTTAACTTCCTTCAGTGATGAACACTGATACTGAAACATAAACCAAATAAATCCTTTTCTCTCCAACTTGCTTTTGGTCATAGTGTTTCATGATAGCAATACTAACCCTAACTAAAACAGTAAGCAACAGAAATCAAAGAACAGAGCACTCCCTCAACAAAGATGGGATCATGTATCTGTTCCAAAACATTTCAAATATCAAAAACTCTAGATGAATAGGTGTCAGCATAAGGATACAAATGTAAACAATCAGATGCCAATAGCTTTATTATGATTGGCCCTGAGAAAAACAATTTACTTGAAGCAAAGGACAGGAATTTAAAATAGCAATTATTTATATGTTCAAATATCCTAAAGAGAATATGAATAAATGCCTTAATGAAGACTGTGCAAACACAGTTAAATGAAATAATAAAAAGAATTTAAGGAATGAAATTAGAGTTTAACAAAGAAATAGGATCATTAAAAAGAAATTGAAATGAAAATTAAAACCCAGGATGTCAAACAAAACCTCAGAAGTAGCACCATTTATAGGTTAAAAGACACAGAAAAGAGAGCCTTTGGTGTGAAGTTAAAAAAGGAAGCATTTTCACTAAAATCAGGAACAAGAAATGGTTGCCCACTCTCTCCATAGCAATTCATACAACTTGAAGTTGTAGCCAGAGCAATAAAGCAACTGAAGTATATCGAGGAGATACAAATAGAAAAGGAATTAGTCAATGTATCTTATTTGCAGGTGAAGCAATTTTATTCATTTAAGACTTTAAAGACTCAGGAATTTCTGCAGTTGATAAAACTGTTAACAAAGTAGCAAGCTACCAAATTAACATACAAAATTTAGTAATACTCTTGATATACAAATGACAAACATACTGTGAAAGAAAATAGAAAAACAGTACCTTTCAGAATAGACTCAAAATATCTTAGAATAACTCCAATTAAGCCAGTAAAAAGCTTATATAATAGAAACTTTAAGATCCCAAAGAAAGAAATTGAACAATACATCTGAAAATGAAAAGCTCTCCCATGTGATGTATCTATAGGATTAATATTGTGAAAATGACCATCCCACAAAAAGCAACAAAAGGTTCAATGAAAACTCTACAAAACTTCCACACAATTCTTCAGAGAAACTGAAAACAAAGCAAAGAAAAAGAAAACCTTTAACTTAATATGGAAACACAAAACACAGGATAGCAAAGACAATCCTGAATAATAAGAGAACAGCTACAGGAGTCAAGCATCTCAGGTTTCAAGTGTACTACATAGCTACAATAATAAAAACAGCTTCGTATTTGCTTAAAAGTTGACACATTAATCAATCGAATAGAACTGAAGACACGGACATAATTTCACACACCTGTGGAACCCTAATTTTTGACAAAGATACCAAAAATACAGACTAAAGGAAAGAGGATCTTTAACAAACAATGCAAGTCAAACTGGATAGCTTCATGCAAAAAATGCAAAGAGACACTTATCTATCACCCTGCAAAAGAACTCAAGTTCAAATGGTTCATGAGCCTCAAGATAAAAAGATATCTTTAATCTTTTACAAGAGAAGAGAAGGTAGGACACAGTCTTGAACCCAATGACACAAAAGGGACATTCTCAACAGACCACAAATAGAACAAGAATTAAGACCAACAACTAATATATAGAACTTCATGAAGTTGTAATCTTCTGTACAATAAAGGACACCATCATCTGAGCAAAGTGGCAGCCTGAAGAATAGGGAACATCTTTACTAATTATATGTCTGATAAAAGATTACTTTCTAGTATGTATAAAAAGCTTTTAAATAATAACTGAACATCAAAGGAACAAAAGACAATTTAAAGAAGTGTGGTACAGAATTTAACAGATAGTTCTCAAAAGATGAAACACAAATGACTGAAAAACATATAAGAAAATGTTCAACATCCTTAAGATGTTAGGAAAATGCAAATTAAAACTACTTTTAGAGATCATTTTACCCCAGTCAGAAAGGCCAAGATCACTAAAATCAATTCAGCACATGTTGATGAGGATGTGGGGAAAAGGAAGTCTTATTCACTGCTGGTGAGAGTGCAAAAACATTCACTATAAAAACTGGTGCAGAGCTTTCTCATAAGGTTGATAATCAACCTGCCTCAAGATCCAGCTATACCTCTCTTGGGCATATACTTAAAGGATGCTACATGCTACTATAGAGACAGTTACTTGTCCATGTTAATTGCTGCTCTATTCCTCATAATCAAAATGGAAAACAGCCTAGATATCCATCAACTGATTAGTAAAAAATTAAAAAGTGAGAGATGTACACAATAGAATATTATTTAGCTGTTAAGAAAAACTAAATTATGAAATTTCTGGTAAATGGATAGAGCTAGAAATAATCATCCTGAATGAGGTAACTCAGACCCAAAAAGCCAAATAAAGCATGTTTTCTATTACATATGGATGTTAGTTTCTTTTTTTTTTTTTTTTTTTTTTTTTTTTTTTGGTTTTTCGAGACAGGCTTTCTCTGTGGCTTTGGAGCCTGTCCTGGAACTAGCTCTTGTAGACCAGGCTGGTCTCGAACTCACAGAGATCCGCCTGCCTCTGCCTCCCGAGTGCTGGGATTAAAGGCGTGTGCCACCACCACCCGGCGGATGTTAGTTTCTAAGCTTAAAGTATATGTGCTTCAATTTGAATAATAAGAGATAATAGATAGCTCCAAAGGGACCAGCGAGTAGGAGGGGATCTAGCAAGAACAGGAAAATAGAATAGAGTGTCATAAAGAAATAAAAAAGAAACTAGAATAGGAGGATTCAATGGAGAGAGGGATAGAAGCACAGGGTTGAGGAGAGAATATGGGGAGGGATAACTAACACTAAAGGCCTTTGGAAACCATAGAAACTTACTACTATAGAGACTCTAAACTATACTCACATGAAAGTAATATAATGGAAATATCTTATACCACCAAGTAAAACTTCCAGTGCCTCGACTGTGTCCCATCTTCTCGTGCTGTTGGCTGAAGGGAATAGACCTCTCCCCTAACATCACAGACTAGTGTCAATGCCCCTTGTTACTCTCCACAGCCTGATGAGAAGCCCTTATTGCTGAGGGCACCACTTATTATTTCACTGAGCACAGAGAAATCATGCTGGTTCATGAAGGTTTACTGCTACTGATTAGAATTCATAGTTCCAGAAAGTACTCTGTAGATACAGGAAGAGTAAATCAGTCATCATCATCAGCCCCCAGTGTTCATAGCAGCATTATTCTGAATAGCCAGGAATGACAAACAACCTAGATGTTCCTCAACTATGAGGGAGAAAGTCAGGAACGAGAGGGGTGCGTTCACTCATGGAGACGGTGGGACAGAACTAATGGGAGATCACCAACTCCAGTTGGAATGGGACTGATGGATCATGCGACCAAACCCGTCTCTCTGAATGTGGCCAACAGCGGGGGCTGACTGAGAAGCAAAGGACAATGGCTCTGGGCTCTGATTGTTCTTCATGGACGGGCTCTGTGGGAGCCTTCTCAGCTTGGTCGATCACCTTCCTGGACCTGGGGGGAGTTGGGAGGACCTTGGTCTTAGCATAGAGTGGGGAACCCTGATGGCTCCTTGGCCTTGAGAGGGAGGGAGGGGAGGTATGGGTGGAGGGGAGGTGAGGGAAGGGGGAGAAGGAGGGGAGGGAAGGGGGAGGAGGAGGGGAGGGAGGGGGGAGGAGGAGGGAAGGAGATGGAAATTTTTAAATATAAAAAAAATAAACCATGAGGAAAAAAAAAAAGAATGGATAAAGAAAATGTGGTACCTTTACACTATGGAGTATTATTAAGCTGTTAAAAAATGACATCATGAAATTTGCCTGCAAATCGATCATTCTGGGTGAGGTAACTCAGATCCAGGAAAACAAAGATAGCATGTCCTCATTAATTAGAGGATATGAGCTATAAAATAAAACATAATCATGCTACAATGCAGAAACCCAAAGAAGCTAAGTAACAACGAGGTCTCAAGAAGGGTCACATGAATCTCACCGTGAAAGGGAAATAGAAAAGTCATCACAGTTGAGTTTGGGGATATGAGGGTCTTGGGCATGGGAACAGGTGTGGGAAATATGAAGGGAGAGAGTAGTGGGAGAGAAAATTGCAATCAAGAGCTGAGAAAGGCTTACAGAGACTGAACCACCAACCAAAGAGCCTGCATGCGACTGACCTAGGCTCTCTACCCATACGTTACAGTTGTGTAACCTGGTCTTCTTGTGGGACACATAACAGTGGGAGCAGGAGCTGTATCAACCTGTTTTGGAGACCCTTTCCTCCTCCTGGGTTGCCTCATGCAGCCTTAGTGGGAGAGGTGCCCAGTCTTACTGCAACTTCGTATGCCATTCCTGGCAAATATCCCTGGGAGGCCTGCCTTTTTCTGAAGAGGAGTGGATGGGAGGGGAAGGAGGAAGGTTCTGGGGAGAGACTGGAAGGAGTGGAAGGAAGAGAAACTATGATCTGGCTGGGAAAAAATCCATTAATTTATTTATGTATTAGTTAATAATAAAAAGAGACTTTCCCCAATTCACTGAGATAAAAATCTCTCAGTACTCAGAAGAGAAAGTAAACATAAAGTCCCACTGCAAATTAAGAACTTACTTGCAATTGATACCTGATGGGAAGGAGAAACTCAGGGTTTTCCAACAGAGTACTACTGGTATATCTACCACACTTCAGAGTAGGCCCCATGACGAGGAGTAGCTGGCCAACACAAAACCCAGACTCCATATGCTTTGTAAGCTTTTTGTTTTATTTTCTTTTGGTAATTTTAGTCTTACTTAGTTTTTTTTTTTTTTTAATTTAGATGCAGAGGTGTGGGTGAAATTGAGTGGCTAGGAAGAAGGGGAGGGTCTGGGAGGAGTTAGAAGAGGAGAAAAACATCAAAATAGATTGTATGACAAAATTATAATATAAAAAATCAATTTTTAAAAAGTCTTTGGGCCTGTAAGATGGCTTAGTAGGTAAAGAGCTTTGCGGACAGGCCTGATGACCTGAGTCTAAACCCTAAGATCCACAGAGTGGTAGGGGAAAATATATTCCTTCAAGTTGTCCATTGACCTCCAAACATGTGCTGTAGCATATGAACACACACACACACACACAAATAAATGAAATAAAAATTTAATAAAGAAATGAAACAGTTTGCTGTTTAACTTCCTATGTGTCATCCTTTCCATTTATTAAAAATAAGGCACTAAGAACCTGGAAATTCCTCGTTGAATCAGAGACCCAGGTCACAGATGTGGTTTCGTTATTAGGAACTAATGGATAAATATATGCAATGGACTTATCTTGGGCTCTGTTTGTTTCATCTCTAAATGGATTACAGTGACATGTTATCAGCTTGTTGAAAAGTTAACAGAAGTCATGACTGCACAGTGCTTAATGAAATATTTAGCATATATGTTTTCAATAAATGAGGAGAGATTGACTCCACTCCCTGATCAGTGTGGAGCACCTCTGAGAAGGACTTCTCCTGTTCCATTTCCATATCTGTGGCACCATCTGACCTTTTGGTCTAAATGCTGTAAAACAAACAATGAGAAGGAAAAATGAACTCCCTGTGAAAAGCCCTTCTCAAACTATGTTTTCTCCAAATTTGCCTAAACATGTGTCCTCCAAGATGAACTGGAGTAAGGCTAAGGGAGCCGGCAGCAATCTTTCACAATGGTGCCACAGTAAGTGTGGATCATGGGAGGTGTTTCCTAGCCTGAGCCTTGCCACGGGCAGACTGGCACACGAGTGAAAAGGTATCTTAGCCCACAGATGGCCTGCATCCGGGGAAGGAAGGACTAGTGGTGATGGTTTCCAGTTTGTTTTTTATAATTTGCATACAGAAGTGGAGAAGAGTTCTACAACAACTTCAGATACAATGAATATTCCTAAGTTATTTGACATCAGCACCAAATAAAACTCTGAAGGATTGTGGAGATAGGTGGCTCGATATGTTTACCATGCTCAGCAAGAGGGCCCGAGTTCAAGCCCCAGACTCCACATAGAAAGCTGACTATGGTGGTACGCTTATAATTCCAGCACTGGGGAAGGAGAGGCAGTCCAGGTGAAACAGACATCACCAGGTTCCAGTGAGATATTCTGTCTCAAAAGACAACATGTGTGGCACCTGAGGAATGACATCCAAGGTTAACTCCTGGTTTCTGTGTGCACACACATACACATGTGAATGTATACTCTCATAAATGTGCACAAGCTTATACACACACCATGAGAAGACAACAATCATAAAATATAGAGGCCAGTTAGTTTCTTATATTTTAACACCCTGAAAACTAATCAAGTCTCCATCACTATGAACCATGAACTGCAAGCTTGCTTTGGTGCATCAAGCAGCACAGGACAATGACAAATGACACATCACACACTGATTTACTCTCACCCTTCAGGTACTTAAATCATATGATCCTCTTAACAGCATTCAAGGTGACTTTGTCTTTTATTGTTCCCATTTCAGAGATGAAGTTACATTAAGCCTTTGGAAAGAGAATTATCTATTTCAGACATGATCATAAAAATACACTTTTTAGTTCTAACAAAATTCTCTCTTGAAGACTTAATAAAACACAAGCGTTTTTGAAAAACTGCACAGCAGGAAAATTGCTTGGTTTAATAAAAGACACCATTGTAGTTTGTTGTCTACAGTAATGGAACAAGCTGCAGGTGGACAGTGTCCACTGTCATGGGGAATGGAGCACAGGTAGACAGTGTCCACTGACTGGGTAACAGAGCGCAGGTGGACAGTATCCACTGTCATGGGGAACAGTGTGTAGGTGGACAGTGTCCACTGTCATGGGGAACAGTATGTAGGTGGACAGTGTCCACTGTCATGGGAAATAGAGCGCAGGTGGACAGTGTCCACTGTCACGGGAACAGAGTGCAGGTGGACAGTGTCCACTGCCTGACATAGAATGAACATTTCTATGACGCAAGCTTGAATGGACAGGAGAAAAGACCAGTAAAGTTGAGCATGTAACTAATTAACTAATAAGCAGGAATGAGCCTCTTATAAAGATGCACTGTGTCCTTCCCCATGGCTTTCAGACTATTTAATCCATGGACCCCATGACATGAAATTTCCCCAGGAGAAGGAAAAAGGTGAAGCCTGATGCTGGGCAGAGTGGGTATCTTGTCTCCTAGAATATTTCATTTGTCTCCCAGGGAAAGACTGTCACACAGTCTGACAGTCTATCAGACCACCTTGCAGGAGAGGCTGGAGCTGAGAAAATGAGAGGTCAGTGATGTCCAGGACCCCGTTTTGACCAGGACTGATGTGTTATGCACCTCTTGTCCTCTAAACCGGAATCTTATATCCATACCCTAAAGGTGACTGCACGGATCAACAGATCTCTTTGTCCCTCTTCCTAATGTGGCCACATTGACTAAATCTCCCTTTTCTGTTTTTACCAATGTCTCCTAAACTGATTTATTGAGGACAGATGGCTGGATTTGGCTTGTCAGGGCTACCAAAGCTCAGGCTGTGGCCCAAATAACAAGGATAATGATCTGACTTCTCAATCCTCCACTTAGTGTCTCAAAGGAATTTTCCTTCCACATTCCTCTATCCCCCAACCCGGGATCTCTTTATGTAACCCTGCTTCTAGCCCTGTATAGAAACTTGCTCTATAGATCAGATTGGCCCCACACCCAGAGATCAGTCTGCCTCTACCTTCTGTGCTGTGAATAAAGACTTGTGCTTCCATACTGGCCAGCCCTGGTCCCCTCCCGAAGCACCTTGATCAGTGAAGAGTGTTTCCTAACTTAGGTGGGAATTCGAACACTTGTACAAGTCCTGGTCGAATCTGTATCTGTATCACCTTCATCCCATCACTTCCTATCCTAGGTGCAAGCCATCTGCATGGCAGCCGGGCTCAACCCATTCTCTGTCACTGACTGTTCAGCTTGCCCCACGTGTCTTCTCTGGAATCCAGACTGTTGGTGCCACCTCTATTTTTGGAACCCCCCCTCAGTTGCTCTATATTCATTCCTTCTATACTCACTGAATACTTAAATCTGATATCAGGTACCCCCAACAAGTTTTCTGACACATTTTTGTGGGCTGACTGCTTTTCTTGTGTGTCTGTAAAACACTGCATTATCTTCCTCAGAGTGGGCACAGACTCAAAAGGTCTGTTTCCGTGTCTCTCCCTTAACTGTTCTGAACTTCTTTAGCATAGATTCTGTACCAATTTGCTTTTGCATCTGTGATCCTTAGCAAATTTCTGAAGTTAGGTACCAGTAGCTTAGTCTTAGCCCAGCGCTCATGAGATGACTCAATGTTTTATACAGGTGATTGAGGGAAGCAAAAATAGTACTTCTTCCTAACTTGTCAGTTAGACTGTGACGCCCAGAACAAAAGACATATGAACAAGAAAGAAGCATAGACAGTCTTGATCAGTCTCCTGATGCCTTCATTGTTTGGAGCGAGGGAGAGTCGGTAGTTACATGGAAGTATAAGCAGAGGACAAAGGTTATAGAATGTTGCAATGATTTATGATGAAGGCATATGTGTCTACTCATTCTCCTTTGCCTATGGATTAAGGGCAGGGCTACTGAGTGATGTGCTGATGGGCTCCTACTGTTACAGGGAGCCCACCAGAGAGGAGCATTGAGACAATTTACAGAAAGTACTTAATCCACCTGGCTGGGCCTCCACTCAGGTATTCAGGACCTTAGTGTGGCAAATTTTCCAGAGCATGGGATTTTTGAAGGCAGAAACCATGTCTTGGCATTTTTCTTGGCAACTGCAGGGATGGTTCATGTATGCAGGCAGAAGCTAAAGTAAGTTGTTAGGCAGGCGGGGAGATTTGCACAAGTATGCAGTTCAAAAGAAGCTGAGGTAAATTAGCTGGCACATCTTGACCTTGGGTTTCTAGAATGGAGTGGGGTAATCTTCCAGGGGATCCTCTATTAAGGCCTCAGCAAAAATGCAAGATGGGAGAACCATTGTGCTGTCTTGTCCTGCCCCACTATCACCAGGAAGCCAACTAGGCTTCGCGGAAGAGCTTAAGAGAGAAGCACAGAAGCCGTCTCTAGTCTCCGTAGCCCACGTTGTCATCTTTCTAACGCCATGCTGCCATAGTTTGCAGTAATGTTGTTGAACCCAGAAAATAAATGTGAATTATTTTAAATATTTTATTTCATATAATATACATATATATAATTTTACTTATTGCTTTGTTTTGTTATAAAACAAATTTTCTCTGTCACGCTCACACACACATGCACATGTATACATACACATGAAATTTATTCACATCGCTAAGTAAAAGAACAAAATTTATGAAAGCCAGGTATGGCAGTTTATACCCATAACCAAAGCATTAGAGAAATTGAAGCATCAACCTGTTCTGTTCACATTGTATGTGTGTGTGTATCCTTGCTTGCTCTTATTCATGTAGAACCAAGGGTTGGCACCAAGTGTCTTCCTTTAATGTCCTCTTATATTTTGAGAAAATCTCATTGAACCAGGAGTTAACTGATTAACCTAAACTGCCTGGCCAGCAAATACTAGGGATCCTCCTGTCTTGGGTCCCCAGAGATGGCTGCTTATGCTTGATTTTTCTGTGAATGTTAGAAATCAAACTCATGTTGTCATACATGTGCTCTGAATCAGCACCTCATACTATAAATTTCCTTTGAACAAATATATTTAAGATTTTAAATATATTAAGTAGAAAATCCAATAAACAACAGATGAAGGATCAAATCCTATGAGTAGAGTACAGGGATGTAAGTGGCGTTGACTTCTGTGTTCTGGTACAGAAATCTTAGTGAGGTCAACAAGGGATACATTTCAGACAGGAAGCACTATGAGAGTTATCAGAATCCAATTTCAGATGTTCAGTGTCGCTTGGAAATGCAATGGTTTGGAGGAGACATAGGGCAAATGTTTGATTGGGTCAGCAAGCGAAAGTTCTAGTAGAGGCTCATGAAAGCACTGAAGCTGCAGTGTGACACAGAGGAGGCCCCGCCCTCAGGCCAGGGGAAGCTGCAGTGAGACAGGGAAGAGACCCTACCCCCAGGAAAGGGAAGCTGCAGTGACTGCACAGAGGAGGCCCTTCCCCAAGGCCAGGTGTGTCAAGTATCAGGTAAGAAGCATCCATTTCCAGTTTCTATGGAAACAGCAGTCTGGAGATTTCAGGAGAGAGGCACAGATTCCGAAGCTGATGTCCCACCTCACTTCTGTCAGGTGTCACAACTCCCTCCTATGAGGGAACTGTATTGAAAGAAGAGAAAACCTTAGAGGAAACTTTCACGAATATTATGCATTTGTTTTCCTAAGAAGGCCATGCACAGTGTGGGAGTTGCTTACACTGAAACCTTGCAGAGCAAAGGTCAGTCAAACCTGCCCGTAACCTAACAGCACTGCCCGTCTTGTTCGTTCCATACATGATACCCACCTCCAGCATGAGCATCAAACAAAGTTGAGCATTTGCCTGCAGGTAAGTGCATGCTTTGAACAAGGACTTTCTCAACAGAAGCCCAAGGAACCCATGACCTGACCATCTAGAAGGAAACAGAGCAGGGTGGGCAGCTACCTAGCTGCAGTGACCAAACAAGGAAATTAATTCTAGAAAAGCCACCAGATATGGTTCTCCATACATAATGTCTCTTCTAAGGAGATGGATCTTCATGTGCTATTGTCTTTCTTAAGAATACAGAAACTATGTTTAGAAACCAATATTGATTCCTTTTGTATATGTATGTGCATGTGCGGGTGTATTTGTGTGTGCTGGTGTATGTGCTTACATGGGAAAGCCAGAGAAACATAAACTAGGGTGTAATAAGGCATTTTGGTCATTCCCTCCCTTCCTTCCTCCCTCCCTCCCTCCCTCCCTCCCTCCCTCCCTCCCCTCCCTCCCCCTCCTCTCTCTCTCTCTCTCTCTCTCTCTCTCTCTCTCTCTCTCTCTCTCTCTCTCTCTCTGTGTGTGTATGTGTCACTCACTGGCCTGGAAACAGCAAGTCTTGTGTATTGTGTCATCCTGCCTGTGCCTCTCTGGCAGGAGATTACAAGCACGCCCCACCATGAGTAGCTCCTAGTATGTATTCTGGGAACCAAACTTAGATTCCTCTGCTACTGAACCAGCACCCTCCCACCACCCTCACTTCCAGATCCCAAAGGCTTCCTTAGCATCTCAAAAAGCCAAACAGATCTTTATAAGACATATCTGCCCAAGACACACATGTTCCTTCCTGTGAGAATTCAAATATAAGAACTGAATCTACTCCCCAGAGTTACTAATGTGACAGAGTAGATATGATTCAATCACACATTCTAATTGTCCTAATGTTTTTTTCTATGCTTCACTCAAAAGAACATCCTAACTTTTCAGTACATTAAATTCTTGAAGCCTGGTGTAAAAGTGGTATTTAATGAAAGACCCCATTTCCAGTCACTTCTAGTTTTCTGTTCCTATTAGACTCCCCATAAAGTTTAAAGACAGCATTTATGATGCTGGAAATCAGTTCTCTGAAGAATAGTGGTGTAGGGGTGGTTACCTGAAAGCCCAGCACTTGTAGGGTAGAGGCTACTCAAATCTGCTTCTGAATGAACTATCTCTTATTCTCTTTAGTATGAGAACTATGGACTGTTTTGTTTGGCATCAAGACAGGGAGGGAAGAAATTTTCTGTGACATCTTTCCTGCCACTGTGCCTTCTGCTAAGTGTATTCAATTGCTAAGCATTTGTGTGGAGGTCTCCATGGTCTGGGAAATTTTGTGTATTGCTCTGACACAGTAATATCCTGGAGAAAAAATTAAAAATCTGGTTCTATAAAATCTGCTCTTTGTTCTGTGGCAAAAAAAAAATGTTCTCCAAATCTGGATACCATTTGAATCAAGAACCTCCCTCTTATAGTATCAGCTTTCGCAACTGTCTAACCAGAGACCAATTACCCAGCTCTTGTGGGTGGAATGCTCTGATGAATCCGGAATGTGGATCTCAGCCTTAATCTTAATAGGCACAATCCCAGATACCACTATACTGAGCACTGAAGTTCAAAAGATCAAAACTCCTAAAATCTAAATCCTGAAATATCAAAATTGTTAGATTATTACAGACAGCTTAAATGAGTCAGAAAAGGCAGAGATAGGTGAGTGTGACCTTTAAGCAAGACCGTTTTTTGGCAGAAACACAGTGAAGGGGGTCATCTCAGATCTCACCCACATTGATCGATGGATGGATGGACCATACCTTCCATGCCATGCAGGCAAATAAGCAAATACCCACACTAGGCAGGTGAAGGAGAGAAAATTCCCCACAGGAAGAAGCTGGCTGCAACCTTTATGGGGTGGAAATTATTTCATAGTCTGAAAGCTGAGAAGTGTAATCTTACAGGAGGAAATTATCAAAAATAGCAGAAATTTTATTTGGGAAGATTTGGAACACACAACCTTATGGTTTGGAATCAGAGGCCATTTTACCACAATGCAAAACACTTTTATAGAACTCCTAACAATAAAAGTTAAATTAAAAAAGAATTTTGGAAGAACGGTTTAAAAAATTATTTATAAGGCAGTTGATAGTGTTCATAAAGTGAGTTTATTTAAGAAACTTGTAAAATACTTTTAAAAAATTTCCAGGTAAGCCATACTACGTAATAAAGTAGGCAATGATATCCATACAATAGTAGCTTTGTATGTATGAGAACTTGGTTATATGACTGATGGCCATGCAAGAGGAACACTTGTGAACAAGTAAAAAGCATGCACAGTGCAATGCTAGAACATGTAAAATAACTGGAGATGGTGTTTCATGCTCACAGTTCTATGACTGCTGCCATCTGAAGTGCCTTAGTGGATACCCTGAGCCATTAGAAGAGGCCAACCACCTCTACATCCTGTTTAGCTGCCTAAATGGAAAGCTTGTTTTTAATTTAAAAAAATACATTTCATTTTATTTACTTGTTTATGTTTGTGTGGGTGGGTGCAGGAGTACTGGAGCACCAGTATGGTCAGAGAACAGCTTACAGGAGTAACACCTTCTAACACCTGAGTCTTAGAGACCGAACTCAGGCCATCAGCCTTGATGATAAAAACCTTTACTCTCAGGACCATCTCATTGGTCTCCAGACAGAGGGAAAGAGAAAAATAGAGAGAGAGATTTTTTTTAAATGTCTTTCACAAATGTAGACATGAAAAAACTGAAGGATTTTCAGCATTTCCACAAACACAATTTAAAAAATGAAATAAAAAAAACTTTGAACTGTGTGAGTGTATGTGTGTGTGCGCGCGCGCGCGTGTGTGTGTGTGTGTGTGTGTGTGTGTGTGTGTGTGTGTGTGTATGTCAATATGACAAGGCACATGTATAGAGGTTAGTCCTCAATTCCCCTTAGTTGGAGGCAGTATCTCTGTTCACTGCTTCCTATAGCTAACTGACTGTCCTAATCACATTCTATTGCTGTGAAGAGACAACATGACCACAGTAACTGTTCAAAAGGAAAGCATTTAATTGGGGCTGGCTTACAGTTCCAGCGGTTTAGTTCATTGTCATCCTGGCAGGGAAGAGGGCAAGCTGCAGGGACACATAGTGCTGGAGAAGTAGCTGAGAGTTCTTTATACAGATCCCAGCAGCAGGAAGAGAGAGAGAGAAAGAGCTGCTGGGCATGGCTTGGGCTTTTTGAAATCTCAAAGCCCACCTACAGTGACACACTTCCTCCAACAAGGCCACACTTCCTAATCCTTTTAAATAGTGCCACTTCCTGAGGATAGCACATTCTCATCTATGAGCCTGTGGAGGCCAATCTCTTTTAAACCACCAAGCTGACTTGCCAGCAGCCTGGGATTCCCTGCTCTCTGGCTTACTGCCTTCACCCCACTGTAGAAGCACTGAGATTAGGATGTAGGTCCCTGCTTCACTTGAGTTTTGCAGATCAAATCTCAGCTCTCTGTGTTTACGTGATAAGCGCTTTCCCCACTGACTATCCAAGTCTATACAATTCCCACCGTGGTATTAAAAGCAGTTCAAAGATGATATACATAGCCTAGTGGGGTCTATGAGTTAATACTGACATGCTGGGTTTTTGTTTGTATATTACAGGTTTTTTAAATGATCCAAATTTATTTATATAATGTTTATTCAAAAGTTTGTTGGAAGTCAAACATCATCATTCAGAATAATACGAAGAGCAGAAAGAAGCCTTCAACTTTCCTGGATATTGAAATTTCAAAGAAAGACAAGAGGGCAGGTCAACCAGTGAAAAACTTAGACATAACATATGAGGAGCCAATAAAGAGGCTATAAAACAAGAGGATAGCCAGTCAGTGGTGGCACACACCTTTAATCCCAGCACTAGGGAGGCAGAGGTAGGAGGATCTCTGTGAGTTCAAGGACAGCCTGGTCTACAAGAGCTAGTTCCAAAGAAACTACTGTCTCGAAAAACAAACAAACAGCAACAACAAAACAAACAAACAAAAAAACGAGAGGAAAGAACTGTTTACCAACATTATATTGTTAAGGTATTTTCATAAACCATTATCTCTTTCATTTTCTTCAGTTCTTTTATTCCAATAAATTGAAATAAGTGTACATACAAGATATCAAAATTGCTAGAAAAATTAATGTCAGTGGGAGAAAACTGATTTCTTTGTTCAGGTTTTATCTTTTTAAAATGTACAAAATTAAGTGCACTAAGATAAATCATGATGCCAGTCCTCTCCCAAGAGTCACTATCTAGAAGATGTTCCTCCTTAAAAAAAAAAGAATTCTTCCAATTTTTAGAATAAATTGAAGGACTTTTTTTTTTCCTTTCAAGATTTTGAATTTCAATCCTTTGTAATTATGATCTTTGGAACTCTATAATTGAAATTGTTTTAGTATTCTGAGCTTTGAAAGTATAGTGTTCACAATTGTCTCATTAAAATTTCTCTCTGTATGTCTGTGTCTGTTTATATGCACTGGGTGTGGCACTGGGTGTGTAGTGGGGGGAGAAAAGGGGGGAGGAGAACTTGAGGGAATGGGATGGTTGAGATGGAGGAAGAACAGCTATGAGAGAAAGGAAAGAGATATCTTGACTGAGGGAGCCATTATGGAGTTAGCAAGAAACCTGGCTCTAAAAAAATGTCCAAGAACTCAGAGGGATGAACTTAGCTAAGACCCTAAGCAATAGAGGAGAGGGTGTCTAAACTGACCTTACCCTGTAGTCAGACTGATGATTATCTTAAATATCACCATAGAACCTTTGTCCAACAACAGATGGGGAACAGAGGCAATGACCCACATTGTTGCACTGGACTGAACTCCCAAGATTCAGTTGAAGAGTGGAGGGAGTGAGAGTATGAGCAAGGAATTCAAGATCATGAAGGGGTTCATCCAATGAGACACTTTGCTTGAACTAATGGTCGCTCACAACTCCAACTGGACTAGGAGTGAATGAGCATGGGAACAACCAAGCCTCTCTGAAGGGGGTTGACAGCTGGGGCAGACTGAGGGGCCACTGATAGTGACACTGGGATGTGTCTCTACTGCATGCACTGGTTTCATGGGATCCTAATCTCTTTGGATGTAAATCTTGCTCAACATAGACATAGTACAGAGCGCCTTGTACTTTCCACAGGACGGGGTGTATGGCATTCTCTTAGGGTTGGAGGGCTCGGGGGAGTATCTGTGGAGGGAGAGGGAGGGGACTGGGAGGAGGGGAAGGAGTGGGAATTTGGATTGGTTGATATGTAAATGCCTTCCTCTATTTTTCTTTTTTCTTTCATTTTTTTGAGTCAGTGGTACTCACATCATACCTGGATTTTACATGAGTTCTACCTAGAGAGTAGATCTTCATACTTACACTGTTCATATTTACCCACTGATGTGTGTACTCTGCAAGCACCTTTGCTGTGAAACTAATGTCACAGTGCCAGGTGGGCAGCAGAGAGGTTGTCATTTATTACAGAATATCTTCTTGAGTCTCTCCATTCTTATTTCATCCCAGATAGAGAATGAGCTCTTATTTCCAGACAATGATACAAATCCACTAAAATATCTAGACACATTGAAAACAGATTATAATGAAAATAAATATCCACAGAAATCCTGGGACTTACCCTGAACTGACAGACCAAAGCAGAGGAACAATCTGACTCGCACAGAGACCTTGGACCTTCACACTGCCCCAAAAATGTGAGAGTTCCAGAAATAGAATTTTAAGTTTTTCTCTTTGGAAATGGTTTCTGCTCTCCCTGTGTGATAGAAAGTTGGCTAACTAAAACTAACCTTTTTCTTTCCAGGCAAGAATGAAGCTATATTTCTTCTTCACTTTCATACGTTGTTCTTTGGAGAAGATTGGCATGTGGTCACACAAGGGCCCCTTTAATGCCTTCTAAGCAGAGAATGTCTAGTTATTTCTCCCTTGAGGCTTCCGGGTAAATCAGGTTAGCTTAATGGTGTTATCCGCTGCTAGGTTCATCAGTGTTCCAGAAACTCCATGATCTAATCACAGTCTATTCCAACATGGAATGTCACTGGGGTGGTTAAGATTGATTTCACTTGATGAGATTCAGAGTCACCATGGAAACAAACCGCTGGGCAGGCCAGTGAATGATTTCTAGATTCTGACATGAGAAGACCCACTTTAAATGTGAGTGATGCCTGTCTATCCAGGGGCTGGCATGGGAGACTGCATAAGGAAGAGAGAGCCAGCTGAGTACCAGAGAGATTGCACCCCTACATGCTTCCTGACTCTGGGCACAATGTGACCAGCTGCTTCATGCTCCCGCCACCATGCCTTCCCACTACTGTACTTACCTTCACATTCTGAACCAGAATGTTTCCTTCCTTACGTTACTTCATAAGGTCTATCCATCACAGCAGTAAGAAAAGTAACCTAAGGAATCATGATTCTCAGAGGCCTGGCAACCTACACAGGCCAATCTGCAATCTGCTTTTCCCATCAGTTTCCAAAAGGTTTAAATGTTCAAATTTCCCCTCTGTTCAATGTGGCTGTCATGAATCACCAATCGTGAGATGTGCTAATGGATTGTCACTAAAACACTCAAAGTGGTCCTTAAGTAATGAGCAAATACAGCTAAATTGTTTAACTTTGTCTTTGCAAATCATCGCCTTTCTACAAAGTTCCTCAAAAGTGTCAAGATGTAAAATGTGATTTATCCTAGCTTATTGAGCCTTTCTTTTAGTTAACTATTGCAGCTAACAGTCATGGCACACCTATAATAGACGATTGTCATGGATCTCTCAGTGGAACAAAATGGCATGCCTTGTTATCCTCGTTCCTAAAAAATCGCTACCATTTCCAACCTTAGAAACTGAGGCTGGTGCTTAAGACACAGCTCAGTTGGAAAAGTACTTGCGGGTATGAACATGAGTGTGAGCCCTCAGGCCAGATGAGGAACAGTGGAGCACACTCTGAACCTCAGAGCATGGCAGGTTAGGACCTTTCTGTACCCCAATCAGAATAAGGCTCATTCAACTCCAGAGAGACAAAGATCATGATAGTAGAGTCAGTTAAGCTCTGTCTCTCTGCCAGAAAGCCCAGAAAACTGGCTCCTCCACAATCATGTGACCAGCAGTCTGCCTGGAAAGCGTCTGCCTCTGCTACAGTGCTCCCTCCTTGCATTCCCTCCAGCCTGACTTGGTATTTGAACTGATGCAGTATTGACATGCATTTGCTCTCAATCAGGTCTGCATTAGGAGCAAATTAGGAGCATTCCCTTGTCCTTTTATCTTACCTATCCCCAACCCAGTGACTTGAGCTATATAAGCTTGTCCCTCACTTCAATACGTTGTCCTCCCACAGATCCTGTTTCCCCACTTTCTCTGTATCCTAGACCAACCACTGGTGCACAATGGCCAATCAGGGGCAGTGGGCCCACACATGAGGACCTGAGTTCAGATCTCCAATACCCATATAAAATACCATACAGAGTATGGTAGTACATGCCTGTAAATACAGGGAGAGTGTGACAGGAGGATTCCTGGAGTTTGCCAGCCAGCCAGAACAGCAAAATAGGTGAACTCAGAATTGAGTTAGAGTGTTCATCTTAAAAAGTAAGATGAGGATTTGGCCGGGCTGTGGTGGCGGACGCCTTTAATCCCAGCACTCGGAAGGCAGAGGCAGGCGGATCTCTGAGTTCGAGGCCAGCCTGGTCTACAAGAGCTAGTTCCAGGACAGGCTCTAGAAACTACAGGGAAACCCTGTCTCAAAAAAACAAAAAAAAGTAAGAGGAGAGGGCTGGGAAGTTGGCTCAGTGGTTAAAACACTTATCACTTGGTGTAGGAGGTCCTTCTGTTTGTGTGTTGCAATCATTGGTTAATGAATAAAGAAACTGCCTTGGCCTAGTTGATAGGGCAGAACTTAGGTAGGTGGGGAAAACAGAACTGAATGCTGGGAGGAAGAAAGCAGAGAAGGGAACGCCATGGAGCCACCAGAGACAAACATGCTGAATCTTTCCTGGTAACCCAGTGCCACAGATTAAAAGAAATCGGTTAAATTAAGATGTGAGAGTTATCCAATAAGAGGCTAGAACTAATGGGCCAAGCAGTGATTTAAATAATACAATTTCTGTGTGGTTATTTTTGGGATAAGCTAGCCAGGCGGCCAGGATGAACAAGTGGGCCCTCTCCTTGCAACAGTCACTTAAAAATGAGGACTGGAGTTCAGATCTCCAGACCCCAAGGCCAGGTCACTGTGGCAGCCTTCTTGTCAGGCCAGTTCTTGGAAGGCAGAGACAGACAATGTCCTGGGCACAATGACTAGACACACTGGCTGAAACAGCAGGCTCCCAGTTCAACTAAGGTCCTCAACACATAAAGTAGAAACTGTTACAGGAAAACTTACAAAAATCAAAATCAACTGAGCCCTGTACATGAACACACACACACACACACACACACACGTGTGTGTGTTCATGGTGGTTTGAATAGGAATGGCCCCATCAAGGAGTAACACTATTTGGGAAGGATTAAGAGACATGAACTTAATGAAGGAAGTGAACCTCCAGGGGTGGTCTTTGAGGTTTCAAATGCCCAAGCTAGGCACAGTGTTTCTGTCCGCTGCCTATAGAACTCTCAACTACTTCTCTAACACAGTCTACCTGCTTGCCACCATGTCCCTGCCATGATGGCAGTGAGCTAAACCTCTGAAACTATAAGCAAGTCCCAGTTAAAGTCTGTTTTCTTTTTTATAAGAAGTGCCATTGTCCTTGTGTCTCTTCACAGCATTACAACACCAACTAAGACAATATGCAGCACCCTGCATGCACTGGAACACATGCAAACACACATGCACATGCCTCGATGCCACACACATACATAGACATGAAAATAAGGTAGAGATCTAGTAAGGAAGACACCAGTGTCAACCTCTGTTCTCTGCATGTGTACACATACATGGATACAAACACACACACACACACACACACACACATACACACAGGAACATATAAGCACAATTCAGTTAATATCATTTCAGTGTGCAATATGATTTACTTTGACAAAAATCTCAAGCTCATTCTTTTTGATAATTTTTCACTTGTAGCACAAATGCTGCCTCAGTTTTAATATTCATCAAATGAACCCTCATAAAAGACTTTGCAACATGAGGACTAAACAGTTTTATAACAGGAGAACCTGGAAACAATTCTAGATCATGTGACAGATCAATAGACATTGGATTTGTTTCTTTTTGGATTGTCCTTTTCTTTTCTCTGATCATCTTTGCTTTAACTCTACAAACACCTGGGCTGCTTCTGATTGAAAACCTTTTAGCAGATCTAGCCATCAGAGAGGTGGAGAAAACTATAAACATAACCATTTTGGTCAAATTATCCTATGATACATTTTCTAATTATTATGTTTTAATAAGTAACTATTTTGGTGGACAACAATACAGTATGTATATATAATTTGAGACAGAGTCTCACACTCTGTAATCATCCTGCTGGTCTGCTGTTTGCTATAACCTCTAAATTACAGTGATCTACATACCTCTACTTCTTAGATAATGAGATTAAAGATGTATACCATTGCACCTGGCTGGGGGGGATGGGGGAGAGAGAAAGAGAGAGAGGAGAGAGAGAGAGAGAGAGAGAGAGAGAGAGAGAGAGAGAGAGAGAGAGAGAGAGAGAGAGAGAGAGAGAGAGAGAGAGAAGGCTGGAGAGAGAGAAAGGGAACTCACTTGAACAACAAATGACAAATGTCTTCTCAAAAGCCCATTCAGCAATGGACTATAACACCTATCCATTACTAATGTTAGAATTCTCATGAGCCTCTCACTTCCTCAAAACCCTGTCTCTAAACATTGCAACATTTTGGGCAAGGCCTTCAATACAAGAGTTTTAGATGAACATTTAAGATACAATGAGCTGAGATAGTGGCATATCCTGTATTACCAACAGCTGGGGAATTGGGTTAAGAAGATTTCAAAGCCTGCCTATGCTGTATTCTTGCTGAGATTTTTATTGTGTTCCAGTAAAGCTACAGATTAATCCAGCTTTGCTGACTAATAAGATCTTTGCAGCTAGATATCAAAATTCCAATGACAGACCTGCTTTCCGGTCTCCACCCCCCCATTTGCCTCTTATAAAGTTAGATATAATCAGAAAAGAGCAATCAAAAAATTATTTTGACCCATAGCCAAGACAGAGACTTTCTAAATAACAAGCAAAACTTAGAAATCTCCAGGGATAGCTAATTACCTATTCAGCTAAATAATCATGTAATATGCTAATCTAAATATACAAAACACTAACTGACCCCAGCATATGTTCAATTATAATGTCCAGTTGAGAGAACCCATCAGTCAGCTCTGCTCAACCTCAGCTCAATACCTCCAGTGAGGGCCTGCGCTGTCAGGTGGCAAGCATATTTCTAGGTGGCCATAGCTTTTTATTTAGGTTTGTAAGACTTAGAAGTATCCCAGTACTTCTCCTCAGGTCCACAGTAACTTGATCTTCATTCATGATAAGGTAAATATCTGAATACTTATGGATTAAGCCTTGGTCAAACATTAAAATGTCATAAACCCTTTAGAAGGAGTAAGTCAAGAAATTGTCCTTCATAAAGTGAAATTATGCTTTAAAAAACCATTATGACAGAAGTCAAATGTCCACATTGTTTTTAACCCCTACTTAGTTTTTTCTGCTGAAATTGCCTTAGAGGGTTTACATTTAAAGTGACCAACAATGGATGCACAGCCGGTTTCTGACATGGCTGCTTCTCTTTCAGAGTCTCCTGATCTGCCTGAAAGATGTGTATGTAAAGGAGAGTCGGCTCTTCTCACTGCCTTTCACAAACTTGAGGGGAAATGCCTTTTTAGCAGGAGGTAAGGAACAACTCTCTTCAGCACTGTTCACAGCAAAGAAAGGAATAGATGAAAGAGAGATCTTTTGCCCTTTGTTGTTAGAGACACAGTGTGTGTGGAATGAAGGAACTAGAGTGGAGGGCATGCCAAGGCCACTGAGTGGACCTGCAAGAGGCTGCAGTGAGAGACTCAACTTTGAGATTGGCAATGACTGGTCTTGCAGATCAAAGAATTAAGTTTTTGTTGTTTATTTGTTTGTTTGTGTTTCTTTTGTCAGACACCAGCAAGCAGAGTGACTTAGCACAGTGTGTTTAAGAACTGGGATTAATATGTAAATGAATAAGTAGATAGATAGATAGATAGATAGATAGATAGATAGATAGATAGATAGAGATAGATAGATAGATAGATAGATAGATAGATAGATAGATAGATAGATAGATAATAGACAGACAGACAGATATAGTTAGATAGATAGACAGACGGATATATAGATAAGAATAGAAAAAAAAGAACATGGAGGTTTCTTTTTCCAGTATAATTTTTATGTGCATATGTGCCTTTGGTGGTGGTGGTTTCTATAAAGATTTATTTATTTTATCATTTATATGTTTGCATCTGTGTCTGAGAATGTGTCTACAAATGTGTGCAATTATTCACTAAAGCCAGAAGAGGGGTCAGATTCTCTGGAACTGGAGATGTAGGTGGTTGTGAGCCACATAAAGTGGGTTTTATTTTATTTATTTTTTTTCTCATGGTTTATTTTTTTATATTTAAAAATTTCCATCTCCTCCCCTCCTCCTCCCCTTCCCTCCCCTCCTCCTCCCCCTTCCCTCCCCTCCCTCTCCCCCTTCCCTCCCCTCCCCTCCACCCATACTTCCCCTCCCTCCCTCCCAAGGCCAAGGAGCCATCAGGGTTCCCTACTCTATGCTAAGACCAAGGTCCTCCCAACTCCCGCCAGGTCCAGGAAGATGATCGACCAAGCTGAGAAGGCTCCCACAGAGCCCATCCATGCAGAAGAATCAGAGCCCAGCGCCATTGTCCTTTGCTTCTCAGTCAGCCCCCGCTGTTGGCCACATTCAGAGAGACGGGTTTGGTCGCATGATCCATCAGTCCCATATGCTCATCTATGTTCGTAGCAGCATTATTTGTAATAGCCAGATCCTGGAAACAACATAAAGTGGGTTTTAAAAATAAAACCTGAGTCTTTTGGAAGAGTGAAGAGTAGTAAATGATTTTCACTGCTGAAGCACACAGTTCCATTCTCTCTCTCTCTCTCTCTCTCTCTCTCTCTATATATATATATATATATATATATATATGTATATGTATATGTGTGTGTTTGTATATTTGTTTGTGCACATGTACATGTGGAGACCAGAGGATCCTTTCCCCCTTCCCTTCAAAGCTTTTTATATACTGCATAGATTTTGTGTTAGTTTGAATAAAAATGATCCCCATAAGTACATAGGAGCGGCATTATTAGGAGGTATAGCCTTGTTGGGGGAAATATATCACTGGTGGTGGGCTTTGACGTTTCAGAAGCTCAAGCCAAGCCCAGTGACTCATTCTCTTTTCCTGCTTACTGAGGATCCAGTTGTAGAAATCTAAGCTACCTCTCTAACACCATGTCTGCCTACTTGCTGCAATATTTCTTGCCATGATGATGATAATGGACTAAATCTCTGAATTGAAAGCCAGTACTAATTTGGGGGGATGCCACTTGCTCGTTCCCGGCTACCCAGAACTGAAATAACCACTAAGAAACTATGTTATTTGTAATACTGCTTGGCCAGTAGCTTAAGCATATTTTTAGCTAGCCCTTATATCTTAAATTAACCCATTCCTATTATTTTATATTTTACCATGGGGCTCATTGCCTACCAGCCAGGTTCCATCATGTCTGTCTCTGATAGCAGCTACATGGCATCTTGAGACTCCACCTTCATTCTCCCAGCATTCAATTAAGATTTCCATGCCTAGCTCCACTCTGTCCTATCACAGGCCAAGGCAGCTTCTTTATTTATTAACCAATAAAAGCAACACATATACAGAAGGACTTCCCACACCAACCAATTAAATGTTTTCCTTTGTAAGAGTTACTGTGATCATGGTGTCTCTTCACAGAAATGGAAACCCTAAGACAGATCTTTTTGCAAGGATAGAGGATGTGCTTTTGTCCTCTCAGTCACCTCAACAGCATAATGTCTTTTATATCTAAAAGGACAGATGCTTTGTTTTGAAGGAATGCCTTGCCATTTGTAATCTGAATTGCATTGGGAACCAGTTAATGTGCTGTTTCCAGGCTTGTTGAAAGCAGAATCTGGATTACAGGAATTACTCCCTTACCTTCTCCAAACCTTTGTCCTAGGTTAAGCTGCTCCCTTGGCTATGTGAAGAGAGAAAAACCAGCACACTGCTAAGGAAAAATATAACAAAACAAAAACATAGTATCCCTGTGAACAGCTAAGAAATAAACTTTTGCTGGCAGTTTACTGTTTGCCAAGAGATTCCTACTGTGTAGCCCACAGTATAAACACACCTGCAGTGAGAAAGAGAAGGGGAAGCTCATCCCACAGAGAAGCTCAAGCAGGCCTTGTAGCTGGGGCCTCAATGCACAGGAAATACAGGTAATGAGAGAATCACTTCGAATGTGGTTTTTAATGGACACCCATATATTTTAGATCTTTGCCCAGAAGAAGAATCAAAAAATGTGAGAGAATTCATAAATTATAACAATTGAAGCACTTAGCCCCAAACCTGAACTGGCATGCTTTAACTAATCATGAAAAACCCATTAGCATTGAGTTCTGTAAGTGCCTAAAATACAATTAATTGACCAATTTCATATCTAAACTTAGTTTTGCATTGGGTTTTGTGGTGATCTATTAAATTATTAATAGCACTTAAAATTATTATTCTTATTTTTAAGAAGGAAACATACTCTGTCTTCATGAACAGTTCATATCATATTTTTTGATCTCTGGAGCACCTAAGCATTCTTTGCTATGAGACCACCTTTTCCCCTATGTATTTGCAAGAAAAAAAGTACCCAGTGAATCTTACCATCCAAGATGAAAGTCCTCTCTGTTGGAAAACATTTTGATAACTTTCTTTGCAATTATTTTTCTTACCAAAATAGTAGCTGCTAAAATATTACTTTAGCCTACTAAACTATTAGTCTTGTTTACTTATTTTTTACAGCACCATGGGTTGCACACATTCTGTGGATTGTGTGTAGGTCAGAAGACAATCTAATGGAGTCAGTTCTCTGCTTCTACCATGTGCGGGCCAGGAATTGAACTTCTGTCATCAGGTTTGACAAGTACCTTTATACTCTGTGTCATTGGCATACCTCAAAATTCAGCCCATTTTATTTTAAGCCAGGGAAGTATTGAAGGCAGCATCAATTGCACACTTAAATGGCAGTAAGAGGAAATTTGCAGTGGACATTCTGATGGAGAAAATTAGTGATAAAGCCAGGAGCTAGAATCTACTGTTCCCCAGAAAAGACAAAGCAGAATGGAGAAGGTGGAAAAACTTCTATTACTGAAGTCGGAACTGAGTACAAAATAATAAAAAAAAAGATTGGATATAATGCTAGAACCAGAGCATTCAGCTGCAGCATTTTAATATCCCCACTAGTTTTCTTTGTATAGTTTTAAATATTTGCTTAAAAGACTGTCTTTAAGTGTGGTATTCCAAATGACTTCATTGTTTGGCAACAAGAAGTCATCTGAGGCACTGGGTTGTATCCTGAACAAACCTCAGAGTTTGGCCCACAGTGACACATGTCCTCCATTGAGGACGAACCCACTGCAACAAAACCACACCTCCTATAGTGACATTCCCTATGAGATTATGCGGGCCAATTACATTCAAACTACTACAAGTGGTTCTTCCCAATACAGTTTTCCAAATCTAGAAACACCCTCACAATTATGCCCAGAGATTTGTTTGTTCCTTTGTTTCTCATAGGTGATTATAGAACTTGTTAGCAATCAATATTAACTATCAAATACTTGAAGTCTGTGATTAATCACACACAACACACACATGCGAAAACACAAATATATACCAACACATCAAAAAGGGGCTGGGACTTTGACTTGATTTGTAAAATCTGCAAGAACAATCTCTTTGTAGATATAATGAAAAATGAAATCAAAGCAGAAGCTGTTTATTTAAGCTGATCATGATGCATAAATTTTCAATTGCTTCACCATGGATATCAAGGGAGACAACATAGTGTAACTAATAGGTTATCAATGGAATATGAAAAAGAATGACCTGTGGCAGTAAAAATTATGAGGAAGCTTCTAATCTACCCCTTTGCAACCTTATAAGTAAATGTCTTGTTTGACAAAGCAGCTCATGTAGCGAAAGACCATCTGTGTCTCATATTAGAGATAGGAGACGTCATGCTTGATAAAGTTGCTAATGTTAATGGTCAGCAAAGAGCTGACTAATATGTCAAAGGCTTGGTGAGAAGGGAGTCAGGAAAAGAACTGAAGAGTTTGAAAAAGGAATACACCTGAGACCATTGCTAATGAATGCAGCAATTGAGAATCACTCTTGTTACAAAAATGTTTCCCAAACCAGATAGCTCTACTTCTGGGAAAGGACCAGCCTTCTGATGTTCAATGTCGTTTTTCTCTTCTTCCAGTTAACTTCTTGATTTGTCCTCTGACACTCATTAAAAGCTATTCTCTTTTACAAACTAATGGCCATGACTGTTAGAGATTAAAAACAATTAGAAGTTAACAAGTCTCATTCCCTCCACTCCAGTTGTCACGTACTATTCAGTATGTTGGAGGGTATTTTCTGAGACACAGTCTAGGTTGGGCTTTGTAGGTTGTAGTACAAGGTTCTTTCCCAAACTCCTGTTGCAATTTGATTGACATTAGGATCATATTAAGACATGTGACATTTAAGAGGCATTGGGGATATCAGGCATTCATCCTTGTGGACATGTGGATTAATGTTTCTGTTGTGGGAGTAAGTTTGATCTTTCATGTATGTTTATTCTTTCTTTTCCTATCCCTTTCTTTCCCTTTTCCTTCTCTTCTAGTCTTTTCCTCTTCTCTCTCTTCTCTTATCCCCCATATATTCATTCTCCTCTCTCTTTATTCTCTCTCCTTTTTCTTCCTTTACTTCCTGTCCCCCTTGAATGTTCTCTCTCTCATTACACGATATATTTCACCACGTTGCAGTGTAACAGGAAGATCCTCCCCAGATGCTGACACATTGACATTGAGCTTCTCTATCTACAATTACATGAAGCAACAATTCTGTTTTAATTATAAACTACCTCATCTGTGATATAAATTTTATACCTGTAAACAGAAATGGTACTTTTGTTTCTTGGTAACCCAAACCTGAATAATCACACAGAAACTATAGTAATTACAATACTCTCTGGCTGATGGATCAGGTGTATTTCTAGCCACCTCTTATATCTTAAATTAACCCATTTCTATTCATCTTAGTATTGCCATGTGGCCATGGAATCACCTCATTTTCCACTTGTCTTGTTTAGTTGGTGGTGGTTGGCTGACATCTGACCTGACTCTGACTTCTTTTTCTCTGTATCTCTGCTTGGATTTCCTGCCTGGCTTTACTCTTCTAAGCCATTGGGTAAAACAATAAAAGCAACACATATACAGATGGGAATTCCTCATCATATACCAGTAAAAAAACAAAGACAAGCCACACATTTGCCCTCAAGGAGCCCATAACTTAACAAAGATGCACAATGAAAATGGTATCTCATTACTTCTTAGTGTACTAAAACCCCAGTACATAAGTAATATCCTTACAGCGGGCTGGTGAGATAACTTATTGGGTTAATGGCACTAAAGGCTCAGCCTGACAACATGAGTTTTCTAATTGAAACCCACATAGCAGGAGAGAAACCACTCCCTCACGTTGTCTTCCATTTTCCACGCTTCCCATGACATACATGCAAGAACAACACACACACACACACACACACACACACACACACACACACAATTCTAAAAACCATAACATCTGCATTAACAACTGTTATTGGGATGTTGACAAGACCTCACTTTATAGTTAATATTTCCTATACTACCAAAGAAATAAATAAGGTTAAAAATGACTCTTGAGAAGGTTGTGCTATGATATGTCTGTGATTTTCTTTAGGGGAGAAATTTTTCATGTTCTACCCATGAATATTCTAACCCAGAGGAGTTCTTGTGGGAAAACTATCCTGAGTGTGTATTTGCTTGTTGGTTCCTGGAACCCAATAACCTGCTTCAAGTAATTTGATACAATTATTAGTAAGATGGATCACATCAAATTATGCCCAAAGAGAAATGTAAAAGTGAGTTAAATGACCTTTGAATTCCCCCCTCTGAAACATTTTTTTCATAACCAAAGAATGATTTTATCTTTTTTTTTTATTTTTCTCTTAAAACTGGATGCAAGTGACTGGAAATAAGATGGTTTAGTACATAAGAGCACTTGCTGCTCCTCCACAGCATAAAGACAGATAGATAGATAGATAGATAGATAGATAGATAGATAGATAGATAGATAGATTGATAGATAGATTGATAGATAGATAGATAATTAAAAAGAGTTTTCAGATCTTGGTAAAATGAAACCAGACTTGGAGAGATGTAGAACACCGTCCTTTAATATCATTTTGTCAAAGAATGAAGAACAATGAAAGGAAGCTGTTTTGGTTTTAAGGTGAACTGTTCCCCCCAAGTGCCTGTGTTTGATCACTTGGTCCCCAGCTGGTGGCACTAGGAAGTGAAACCTTGCTGGACTAATGTGTCCCTTTGACCTCATTTTGAGGCATGTTCTGCACTTCTTGTCTGTAAATACAATACATTCAGCTGCTTCCTCTTTCTGCCTTCATGCCTGCCTCTAGGCTACTATATAATCTCCACAGTGACTGACACATCTTCTTGCCTGGAAGCTAGAATAAAGCCTTCCTTCCCTATATTGTTTTGGCCAAGTATTTTGTTACAACAGTGATATAAGTAAACACAGCACAATTTCATATACCAATCTCTGTTCATAAAAGCCCTTTTGTTTCCTATTTGTAAAAAATAAAGCATAAGTGTGGCCATGGCTATGGTTGGCACCTAAAAGGTTGAGTCATTGTTTAATGATTACTAAATAACATAATTAAGCCAGTCAATTTGGCTGGAAGCTTTCTGTACATTAGAAGATATTCTAGCCTTGGCTGCACAACAGTTAATCCTTTGAGCTACACTCAGGTATGTGAGAAATTTCAAGTCCCATGTGGTATTGAGAAGTATAAACCATGTTCAAAATCAGAGCCATCATTGATGTTCCGCATACACTGTAATTGTACACGCAGTAAATTGGGCAGATAGAAGTGCAATAACCTTGCCCTTTTGAAGATAATGGATTATTTTCAGGATTTTCTGAAATTAGAAACTAAATGAAATCATATCCTGTAATGTAATGTTATGGTGACCTTAACAAAATTATCTGCTATGATTAAGTATGGGATCAATTTTACTAATTTATAGACAAGTATAAAATACAAAATGAAACATTCTTTTTAAATTGCTTAAGAGAGTCTCTAAATGCTTAAGTAACACAAACATATGTGTTTGAAATGCAATAAAGCCATGCATTGAACAAATTGGAGAAGAAAGGTCTTAAAACAACTTGGTATATTCTTATTGTTGTCATAGTAAAATGTTCCTCGTACATAATGCTGTACTCCAGCTCATTCGCTTGTAGAGTAGTGTTCTGGTCATGATGTGGCCATTGCACCATTAGAGTCTATAGATGTGATTACCTGTACAATATCTAAACAAGATAGGACCTAGCAACAATGTATCACGAAGTAGGGAGGAACCTCAAGCCTTCACAGTTCCCTAGGGATTTATAAGTAGTTACTAAAACATGAGAGATCATATACAAATATCTGCTTCACAGGCCTTTTGTGAATAAAATAGCAGAATACACAGTAGATGTTCAATAAAATCTATGATTGGTTCATCTGCAAAACATACAGTTGCATTTTATGCTCTTCATTTTTAATATAAATTGGTTGTAATATTTATTAGCATAGATTCGTAGTATATACTATATAATAATGAATTTTATTATTACATTTCCACACATGCATATACCTCATTTAAATCATATTTGCTTCCATAACTTTTGTCTGTAACTTTTCCCTTCCACTAAGACCTTACTTTCTCCTTACAGCTCTTCTTTTTCACTCCAAAGTGTCTCATTGGAGTTTTTTGCAGAACCATGGGCAGCTTGCCACAGCACCCTCTGCCACCAACTAGTAACTACTTATAAATCCTCAGGAAGCCTAAAGGCTTGAGGTCTCTCCCTACTTCGTGATCCGTTGTTGCTAGAGCCAATCTTGTTCAGATGTTGTACATGTAATCACATCTGTAGACTTTAATGGTGCGGTGGCCAGGTTGTGACCAGAATACTCCTCCACCATCCTTCCTGCCACTCCTCAACCCTTTTATTCTGATGTTCCTTGAGCCTTGAAAGGCATGATATAGATGTCTTATTTGTGGCTCAATAATTATTCATTTATTTTATTCCCACATATTTCCAACTTATGAAGTAGGTTGAAATCAAATAATTGTCAGGATATGTTGATCTAAGTGTTGTTGGCAGAGTCTTGCTTAGTGTTTTACCTGAAAAGCATTCAGCAGAATTTGGGTAAAGAACTATTTTTAGCTTTGATTTGAATGTACAAGGGAGTCACTAATCCAAAATAAGCTTAAAGTAATTTTGCTTCCTACAGTTTACAGAGTTCTTTTTTAATCTACTTGAAATGCAGTTCACATGAAGTAGATAACTACCAGGGAAGAGAGAAAGAAATACAAAACATAGTCCTATTAATCAAATCAAGACATTGACATGCAGCACTTAGATGAAGAAGAAAAAAGACTACAAAGCACAAAATAAACAAAGGCTAGTTGTTCCTAAAATGTATATAAGGAGTAAAAATTAACCTTTTAGTCATAAAATGTGGGAACTTTTGGAAAATAAATAGACACTAGATACATATAGTGGCCAAGATACAAAAGCAATGAAACTACTAGATAATGTTTTAATAAATGTATATTCCACGTGTTATATCAGTTGCCAATGTATATAAGCAGATTTTACTTTTGTGTTTACTGTCAAATTTTTACATTTATTTATTGTGTATGTGGAAGGGGTAAAATGGTGTGTGTGTAGATTTCAGAAGACAACTTGTGGGAGTCAGTTCTGTCCTCCCAATGGGTGTGGGTTCTGGAGCTTGACCTGAGGTTATCAGCTTAGCTGCAGGAACTTTTACCCACTGAGCCTTTGTGTGGCCATTTCTTCCATCTTGGAGGGAAGTTTAAACCCAGGATTTTGAAGGAGAGGTAAAACAACCTGATGTTCAAAGGAAAGGTGAAACGTTTTATGTTGCAGGGAAGCTCAAGAACAACACAACTCAATGACTTCAGAAAGTCCCTGAAACTGTCCAGATTCACTAAACCCCATCCTTCCCAAGCATATGTAAGTAGTAAAAACTGCTGAGACTGACTCTCTGACAAGCTGAACTACCTGGGAGAAGCAGAGAACTTTTGGACTGCCTAGAAGAGATTCAGAACAACTTTGCTATCTGCAAGCAACAGTCTCCAACCCTTTTGAACTGCCCTCAGGCTGTGAAGTAGGCTCCAGGTTTCTAGTTTTGAAGAATTGCAGCGACGCCTGGTGATGAAGCTATTTTTGAGTCATTTCTGCTCCTGTAAGTCACCCTTCATCCATATTTCTGTAAGTAACCACAAAACACCTCATATATCACTAAGTTTAACTTTGATGATATTCTTACTTTGCTCTATCATTGGCTTCCTATCTGGGGTAAGTAAGTAGGTGTTTATTTATATCTCCCAATTGTTTTATAGAACACAGCCATCCTATCAATCAGAAATATATTATTTTTGAAGGTTATTCTAATTAATTTTTATCAGTACAAGTCTTTATCAATAAAAGAATAGCATATAAAATATGAATAAATAATGTTGTCATAGAATGTCTGGTAGACATGGTTATTGATGTAACAATAATTTCACCAGAATCTTGGATCCAAATTAGCCTCTTCGGGACATAAATGTTAAGCTTTTAGTGATTGGAGTTTTATCTCAGGTAAAACAGAATGTAAGACGGGTCAAACATATAGAACTGGCAAGACAGAAGGAAAATTAAATTCATATGTAACTAACATAGCAATGAATTTGTGGAGACAGAGTTTTGTCCCCGCAATGGAATACTCAGATTAACCCCCAGTCTTAGAAACAAACCATAAATTAACATATGTTTCTGGGAAAACTATTAGAAGGTATTATAAAGAACAGTCAGGTTGTATACAAACAGGGCAAAACAGCTGCTGATCTTCCAAACACACCAAAAGCCCTGCCTTTAAAATGGTTGTCAGACAAACCTATATGGGTTGTGCAATGGCCTAACAATGAAGAAGCTGCAGGGTTTAGAAGGCAGGGCTGGTAACAGGAAGCAAA